>NC_088992.1:14365864-14670864 GCF_963932015.1 Anas acuta
AAAACAAAACAAAAAAACAGCAAAAGCATCAGATCATATTCACACCATTGTTCATAAGGGTCAGTCTCTTAAGCTTTTATAGAAAAATCTCACTGACATCATCAGAATTTTCAGAAGAACTACAGGAACAACAATTTGAGGTTTGACATTTTTTACTGAGCTATAAACAAAAGACAAACTGTTGATCACAAACAACTTGTATCTGAAACAAGCACGTCTCCACATTTCGCACCTTTATCCTTTTCATATTTCTGTTTTCTCTGCTAATCTGACAGCATTTGCTCAATACACTAGAAAAAACACTCACAAAATATAGATGAGACTCAACAGTTAGAAAACGTTGGATTTAAAGTTGCAATAGCAAATTAGACCATTCCCTGTGTATACTTCACAGCACAATGTTTAAATCACAATGTTTTATGATGACATGCTATTTTTTCTACTTCCGATCTATTTAGTATAGGATGAATCTGCCATGGAAATAAATCTGGCCTATGCTGGGGTTATTTATATCACATCATTGTCTCATTTGTTTCAGAGGTGTGAATTTGGAGTAAATGAGCAAAATATTGTGGGAATGGAAAAAAAAAGTGATTGTCTTGGCTAGACAGCAGGAAGACTGGTCTGCTTCTTTGCCTTGTCATGATGCTGAACATCTCATTATAAACAACAAAAAGTTTTTATAAATGACAACTTGCATGGGAAGTGGTACTTGTGCTACTCATCTTCAGGTGTTTAACGAGGGTGGCTTGCCTCTTTCATGCTAATTCCCCTCTAGAGCAATGCAGAGTAGGAACTAACTTAAGTTTTTTTAAAGAGTTCTTTGCTATAGGGCTTCTCTCCCTTCTCTTTTCATTGGCTAATCAAGCCTGGGGAAATCAAGATAGAGAGGAAACAGTTGTGTACTTTGCTCTGGGCATCTATAAACGGTCAGTGTCAAACACAACACCTGGGCCAGACTACTCCTTGAACCAACACTAGGAATTTTTTCATTCTCTGCTTCCCAACAATACCATTAATTCTGGACTCTTATTTTCTGGGCAACTGATAGATAAAACAGACATATGCTAAGTTGCAACTGAAATTAGCTGAGTCTTTTGCACATAAAATTAGTTGCACAAATCATAGAATGGCTTGGGTTCGAAGGGATCTTAAAAGATCATATAAATCCATTCCCCCTGCCATAGGCAGGGATGCCACCCACTAAACCTACAAACCACCACCAAACCTAGCATAAGCTTTACAAATTTATTTTCTTCATATGCTCGTCTGCAAATAGGTTTAATTCCAGCTTCCTATTTCTCAGGGATACTGCAAAGATCAAAGCACTCACCCAGAAGCGGCCAGGAAGAAAACTTCTGTCTTCAAAACAGAACATACTGACCAACACACAAATCCAGGCGACAACCCAGAAAAAAATTACTCAGTAGTTACTCACTAAGCTAGGATGACACATGTGAACTGAAAGAGGCAAATACCTGCTGAGAGAAGTAACTGTGATCCTACAATTAAAGCTGTCTCATATCAACATATGTATTTCCAATGGAGAGGAAATGGAAGTTTCATAGTCATACCCAATTATGGCATTTTCTCAATTCTGAATACTCGGCTTTGTGACCTAAACTGCTTCCTTTTCACATAGGACTTCCATGTCCAGCTTTCCAGATTTTTTTTGAAAAGCAAAAGAAACACTTCCGATAACTTAAGTGTGCTGCATTGGTCCACAACAGTATCAGAACGTTCAAATAGCAGACTATGTTCAAGCAACTATGCACCCTGCACGTGCAGAACTAGGGAGGCTCAGACACTTTGTGGCAGCTTTCAAAGCCCCTGCTGGCAGCAATAGGATTTGGTGGACTTTGGGAAATGGGACTCTAATCCCATCCATCTTTGCCTGTCTCCTCCGCCATCTCCATTCCTTTCAACCCAAGTCAGTCTTTTTATTTGCCATTTCTGGAACCTTTGTGAACTCCCCCTTGTTCATGGTAATCTCAGACCGTTCATCCAGCTTTTTCTATCTACTTCCTTCCTTAGCCAGCTCTAGTTCCTCAGTCAATTCCAATACAGTATTAGTTTGTGCTCCTAATTTTTGCTCAACCAGAGCTTCCTCTTACGCTCCTAGAAGTTAAACACTTACTGATCATATTATTTTCTATTTCTTTATGTACTGTATATCCTGATGCTTTTCCTCTTAATTACATATCCAATTACTACCTAAACATTTCTTCCACATTCTCACATGAGCCACATTCACATCCCGTGAGCAGCACAGTATTAATGAGGAAAGGAAGAAACTATGCTAAACAAACCTACCATGGTAAATTGTTCATTTGCTATAATTCAAACAACACATACATATCCTCGCTATGTCCTTTGGGAAGGAAAAAAATTGCATCACTTGTTCATTACAGTAGGTCTGCGTGTGGCTTAAGGCAATAGTGTTTTAAACCTGCTTTACTTGGAGAGGTTTGGCACTGAGCATGACTGCATATACCTGTAAGTACAGGACACTGACAAATCACGCAGAATAGCTCCTGAAGGAATTTTCTACAGTTTAGATCTACTGCTTTTGGTAGTGCAGAAGAAAAAGAAAGAAGTGATAAAAATTTATTAATCCTTATAAAAAACTTTTATTTAAACACAACTTTTACTGGTGTTCTTCTATTAGTTTTGGTAACTATGTAATTCACACACAAGAATATTCAGTTTACTTTAGTAATCTTGGACCAAGAACCAGTTGGACAAAATGGTGCAGTTCCCCCAAAAATTATTAAAAACACAACCAGGGGCACACAAATATCAAAGTCTAATTATATCAATACAACACTGAAATTATCCAGCAGAAACCCAAGTGCATTTTGAAGCAAATCCTAAATAATACTGAATAATATACTAATAATATACTACTGATTTTTCCTAATATAGTTTGATTTTGTTATTTACTCCAAGAGAACGTTGTTTAAAATGTAAATATTCTGAATTTACTGTATTTCATTCATCCCCCAAAATAATTCTATATCAAATTATTACTCAGAACAGCCCAATTAATGATAATTCATCTTCATATTATTCCCACATAAATAATTTAGATACATCTCAAGAAGATTACATACAAAGTTCTTGTAATTTGAAAAAGCTGGAGAATGCAATTGGTACAACGCTTTTTGGTCTAAAAATGCTGCTATGCACAGTTTGAAAAATCTTTTGATTCACAAGAGTGCTGTCACTTAATGCTTGCACTAACACACAGAAAGCACAATGCGTATACTTTTAGTAAAGTATACTTTACTTTTTAAATTTGGATCCTAACATGAAGCTCACACTTGTTTGTTTCTATAGATGTGTTTTTTTTTTTTTTTTTTTTTTTTTTATACCAATTCAAATCCAAATTTATTCCAGTAGGAACAAAAAGGACAATAGCCAAAAGTGCAATGCACATTTTCTTCAGATACTCCTGATCATTTCAGATCTCATAGAGTTGTCAATCCAGAAGAGTCACAATGATCTATTAGCTTGAAGCCAGTCATAAGTCACAAGCTTGCATTTTGCTTGTCTGGCGTATCTTTACACAACCTGTACTCTGAGATGTAATTTTTAATACTTGCGATCCTGTTTTTACCAAAATTTTTTCTCCCCCACAGAAGAAGCTACTGAAACTGCATGTGTAACCTACTTTGCATTAGAAAAATATACATATTGCTTATGTAAATATGACACTTAGCCAGTATTGAAAGCCTTTTAACTGCAAGTGATCACAGGTCCAGCTCACAATTGCCATTCTTAAAAAAAAAAAAAAAAAAAAAAACAAAACTGATGAACATAGTTTGGTCTCATCTCCAACTCAACTGTTTTCAGCAGCATTCAGTGGCAGACACTACAGGAACCCATTATCATCAATGGGAATCTCAGCTACTGTTGGCTTACAACGTTGTGTCCATCTTCTGCCCATATGCTGTCTAGTCAAGTCCTTGTATGAGGATTAGAAATCAGCATACAAGAGACTTGCCACCTTATTTTTGGAAGCCCTCATCAGTGGCCCACTCTAAGAACAGGTGTCCACACTCATGAAAGCATTCTATAAGGCAGATCCTTAGCTGACACAGGTCCACAACTCTGAACTGGGCCTCTTATCAGAACTGAGGCAATTTGAGATATGCTGCATTCTTCACCATCAGCTTCTCTAACACATGATTTGCTTCAGTGTTCATTTCAGCAAGCCCAGCCTTCCCCCATCTAGACAAGAAAGAGGTAGGCAATGCAGATGGAGCTCTACCTTTTAGTCTGCTGGCCAAAGGTTGTGTCTGGATTCCAAGCAACTGAATCCTTTATTACATTGAACTATTACATTGAGTTTTACATGCATCTAACTGCTCTGATCTCCCAAAAACTTCTCAGGATATAATACCAAGTGCATGCTCAAGTACTGCTGGTTGAACTGCAGAATTTTGGCTACTGTTCTTACAAAACTGAAGGTTTTTGTATATTAGGAACGTGCATGCATAAATGAATTAAAAAAAAAAAACAAAAAAAACAATACTTCTACTAGAAGCTGGAAAGTTCTGGCATAACCAGTACATTACCAAGAATCTCAAAGCACTTATTTAATCATGTATTTTGTAAATACCTCATACCTGATAAAAGAAATGCTTCTATGTGAAAAAAAAATAAAAAAAAAATATCAACTTGCCTTGCTTATTTCTCCAACAGAAGGCAACAAATAGGCTGTCATTGCTTAATGCCATAAATCTCTAAAGTTAATAGGCAGTGATTTAAATACCACTATAAATAAATATTTATTGTACAATTAAACTGCTTTTTAATTAGTTAAATAAACTTAAAAATCCATAGCATTACTAACTCTTAACAAGACAGCAAGGCATCTCAGGGATGTCTGAGGAGGACCTTACCTAAATCTACCATGAGAAGACGAGTGAGAGCAGTGTAGAACATTGTCCGGCACCTAAGGTCACTGAGGCTGTAATTATCACTGATGCCCAAGAAAGGGAAGTGCTTACTCTGTTGAAACACAAGTGTGTGAAAAGTTTAGCATTCTACAAAATTTACTACAAACTTAACATTTGTTAATGTAAGAAAACTTACTGTGTGGTTCTGAAGCATGAACTTCACAGCCTCTATTTTCACAAGTTTTTTAAGGAGACTATAAGTAGCAGGTGTTAAGGAAATAGCAGCCTTGCAATATTGTGACTACATTATCAGGTTGTACAAACTTTCAGGAATTTTTAGTGAGAAAAAAAAAACTAACTGAAACAACAACAAATGCAAATTTAAAAAAAAATATCTTGATTTTCATCTAGAAATATGTCATGAAGATATTCTTTAGTACATTAAAGACCTAATCTATTATTAATTAAAGCAATTACTTTTCATGGCATATATTCTAGTCACAAAAGAGACAAATGAACTAAATGACTTTTATAATTAAACAGAGAGTTTCCGATAATAAATGGTAGTGTGTTTTCCCCAGCCAGCCCCATGTTATCAGCATGGTAGAAAAGAAGTGTTTCTGCAACTGCCTGTGTTGAAGACTGGCCTTGGCAATGGGATGGGCAGCAGCCCTGAGCAGCACCGAAGTCATGGCCTCAAAATCATGGGTGTGATCTTACAGGCCTGTCATTACTTCAGTTACAACAAATAAAAGCGTATCTCATACACATTCAACTATGGTTAACCACTAAACCAAAGAATTTTCAGATGTTTAAGAAGCAAATGGAATTTTCTTAGGAGCATACAAAGATTCAGAAGCAAAGCCAAACACAAGGTGGTACAGCAGGGAATTTTAGGCGTATCTACGGATACTTCCACAGCAATGCCAATTTTTCAACCTTGTACACTTAAAGCCAACCTAACTGACCACTGCTGGGCATTAACTGACTTCCTCCCTTCCACAGACTGGCCAAATGGAAGGCAGTGACGGGGCAGACAACAAGTGAGCACCGCGGTCCGGAGCTAGGCCCCAGCGCCACACTAGCAGAGCTCCCGACTTCTCCACAGCAGCTGCCTGGCCCCGTCCCGTCCCGGTAACCCTCAGTCTGAATGCACCTGCTTGTACGCAACGGCTCCCAGCGAGATGCACACCGAGTAACATAAAAGTAACCTATTCTGTATTAAATCAAAAGCTGAACTTGTAAAAATTAAGTTAGAGAAGGCTTTAAAGGTCAAAAGCTCAAGACTTGTTTCGCAAGTTGAATCCTTTCCTAGGTGCAAATTACAAGCATCTTTAACCACATGAAGACATGCTAATTCCCCAGCTCAAATGAACTTGGGTTTGGGGGAAGGAGATAATACCGGCCATTCCAGTAAGAGCCATGACAACTCCTCTGTGAGCTCTTGTTCAGCAGGTGACTGCTGCCACCAGGGATGTCTGCAAGTGAGGAGTGGACATGGGCCAAGCAATGGCCTGGTTTTTCTTACTCCTGCTTCTCCTTCATTTGAAGTAAAATTGCTCTATGACTTTCAGCAAGTCAGTTAAATTCCAGTGTCTCAGTTCTGCATTGACATATCCAAGTATACTAATATACTTTTTTAGAAATGCCATAGAAATGTTCAAAAAACAACAACATCCACAGGCAATGAAGGCATGAAATGAAAGAAGAGACTTATGGGCTTGTACATTCTATGACAAGTATTATAAAAATAGGACTTATTTGTTTGCTGAACACAGTTTATCACTGGCATTGATGAAGTTCTTTAGGAAATAATCAGTATGTGATTGCATAACGTTACAGAAGTGCATATGCTCCTGTACAGATGTAGAAGATTTTACAAATACCCGTAACTCTTATTATCACTGGTTGTTATTTTTTTCTCCCTCTCCAAGTACTTCACTCTGTCATCTTTGCAAATAATTGGTGCAAGTGTTGTGTTGGATTACTTTTATAGGAACAAACAATTTCCTTTTTCACTTCAAATGGATTTTTTTTTTTAATAGGTAAAAACATACCAATAGGTTTTATAGCTGCTACTAAAAAATCTCCTAATCTAGTTTTAGGATGATTCTTTTGTCAACTTACAGCATTTTACATATCATTGCCTGTTTTTATACCGCAAAGCTACATTCTTTTTTCTCCATTAAGAGAGAGTCTTTCATAACACTGGAAGACTAACAAAGACACAGATAAAGAATTTTTGAGAGACCATAAATATTTTAACTCAAGTTATTATACAAAGTAACAATGAAACTGTAGTTATTTTGATACAAAAATATACAGTGAAAAAGTTAATTATTAGAAAGAACTAAACATGCATGAGGGAGCACTATGGCTTCAAAGACATAAAGGAATGAGTAACATATTCCATTATGTAAATGAATTCAAAGATATTTCAGGACTGATCAGCTAGGAGGGACATAATGATTTATAATTCAAATAACTGAGCTTTGAAATCAAATTGGGCTAATATATTTCGAAATATGCAAACCTGGAATAATTGTGAAAGTAATGTAAACCATGACACCAGCTCCAATCATTTGTTGCCTTTGTTGTTAATAATGTCCTATGTTTTTTTCATTTTTTTCCTCCTCTACTATACAGTACAGCTACTGGGATTATTATTTGCTTTTAATTCTAGATTATCCTTTAGAAAAAAAAAAGGGTATTAAACACACACACACAAAAAAATGCCAATTTTGAAGACTGTCTAGAAGCTGATTGACTTACAGGACAAGTACTGAAATTAAATAAATTATTATTTTAACCTTTCAGGGTAGCCACAATTTAATCTATATCAAATACTGAAAATTGATCCACTGGATCCAGCATCTTAACAATACTCTGTTTCTTTCAAAGCAATATATACATAATACCTTTAAAAAAAAAACTAATATAATGTGAAAAGGCCAAAGTTTGCAATGCCAGGAAGTAGTTATAAACTACTTCATATGTTTGAAATAAAAAGTACTTCAGTATTATTATTAAAAAAAAACTATTGGTAGAGTTTTTTATAGGAAAAAAATACATATCTTTAAAAGCCAAAATGACCAGTGAAATTGGGTTGTACATCATTTTCTGGGAAAAAGGAAAAACAGCCTCGACAGGTGTAATTTATCATTTTTCTGATTTAATACCAAAGAAATATATTAAAATAATAAAAAGAATCCTGAAATCCTCAAAATTTGTAGTGATAAATAGCCCTCCCTGTCTTTATTGCATTATGCCTACTAACAGAAATATTGCATGGTGGATTTTGCCAGACAAGGACGATTATTTTCCAATAAAAAGTTGCATATTAAATTCCAGCACAAAAGTGGGTGTCTAATACTTTTGAAATCTTTTATGGTTTGCCATGGAACACAATTTTAAACTTAACTAATACAACATCACAGTGAAGTGAACCAGCATTAAAGCAGCCTTTGTACAACCCCACCCATCTAAGCAGAAAAGCTGCTGTTCTCAGAATTTGAAGTATTTCCATCGAAAAATAATTGAATACATTTTTGGTATTTATGTTTTCAGTTAATCTCACTTTTTACTAGTCTTTAAACATTTCCAATGAGGTTTAAAATGTATATTTATGAAGGCAGTGCTGCTTTACATCCTAACTATGCATAGGGGTCTGAAACTGCTCTTGCAACAGTTAGCAAGTTTCTGCAAAGAAAAATACAATTTCATCACAATTTTATTCTTCAGGAGAGCTTGGGTTATTAAACATCTATTTTTTCATCCTTTCTAGGTCCTGATATTATTATGTCTATTTCATGCGCAGAAACTCATTTACTGCAAATATAATTTGAGTAATTTGAAAACTAAAACTATCAAGACATTTCAGCCTTGGAAAAAGTATTATTTACGTCAGTAGTTTATACTGACCCCCATTCTTGAGAGCTAGCATGTGAATAAATGCCTTAGAAAGCGTCCATAATACAATACGAAATGCTAGATGCCTGTTGGCTTTAACAATAACATCAGGCTGATTATTTCAGCATGTACACATGTATGAATAAATAAGCAAGCATTGTAAGTTAGGGGCACCATGTTAAATTTCTTGGTTACTTTTATGTTTTGAACCCTACTGAAGCTGTAAGTATATCCCATAAAAGAAGAGAGAACTCGTTAGTCTCTTCATAAATCTTATTAATGAAGTAAATTCCCTTCTGTTTTTGTAAAAATTTTTAGTAAAGTTTCATTTTCAACTCCTTTCCAGTCCTATTTCTGTGATGCCACGAGAACATAAACATGCATATTTAAGAATATCTCGAGTTATCTGTTTAATGGTATGTCAACGTACACATTGTTTGATTTTCACTGAACAAAATTCACTTACAGAATGTGGAAAGCTACAATCATCTTTCAACCCAAGGAAATATATTAAAATTCTTCTTATACGATTAGAATTCTATGGAGAAATAAAATGATTCCAGTCGTCATATTCCACCTGCCTACCCCTCTGCTTGTCTAACAATTAATCTTCTCTAGAAAACTACTGAAAAGTTGTTTTTATTTTAAAACAGCAAAGGATTTCACTATTGAGTGTTTTCATGAGCTCTGGTGGTTTATTATCTGTTGTATACCTATACATATTTTGTCACAGCAAAAATAACTACCACTTTTAAAAAAAATCTTCTTGCTCAATTCACTGAAAATTCAAAGAATGAAGAATGATCATTTTTAGAATCACAGAATGGCTTGGGTTGGAAAGGGGCTTAAAGATCACCTAGTTCCAACCCCCCTGTCATTCTAGGGATGCCATCCACCAGACGAGGTTGCTCAAAGCCCCATCCAACCTGCCCTTGAACACCTCCAAGAATGGGGCAGCCACAGCTTCTCTGGGCAACCTGTGCCAGTGCCTCTCTACCCTTTACAGTGAGGAATTTCTTCCTAACGTGTAGTCTAAATCTATCATCTTTTAGAATCATAGAATGGTTTTAGTTTAAGACCAATTCCCCTTGTCCTATCATGATCGACCTTAGTCCCTCTCTATCCTTTTTATAAACTTCTTTAAGTACTGAAAAGCCACAATGGGGTCTCCCGGAGACTCCTCTAGGCTGAACGTCTCCAGCTCTCTCAGCCTTTCTTCACAGGAGAGGTGCTTGAGCCCTCTGAGCATCTCTGTGGCCCTCCTCTGGACTTGCACGAACACATCCATGTCCTTCTTGTGCTGACAGCCTCAGACCTGGATGCAGGACTCCAGCTGGGGCCTCACGAGGGCAGAGCAGAGGGGGACAATCCCCTCCCTCCCCTGCTGCCCGCCTCTCCGTGATGCAGCCCAGGATGCAGCTGGCCTGCTGGGCTGCAGACGCACACTGCTGGCTTGTGTCAAGCTTTTTGTCCACAAGAACCCCCAAATCTCTCTCCGCAGGGCTGCTCTCAGTGTGCTCTTCTCCCAGTCTGTACTCCTGTCTAGAAAAGATCTCCCAGTTCCACCCCCCCCTGCCATGGGCAGTGACACCTCCCACTAGATCAGGTTGCCCAGGGCCCCATCCAACCTGGCCTTGAGCACCTCCAGGGATGGGGCATCCACAGCTTCTCTGGGCAGCCTGTCCCAGGGCCTCACCACCCTCAGTGTAAATAATTTCCTCCTTCTATCTAATCTAAACCTACCCTCCTTTTGCTTAAAGCCATTATCCCTTGTCCTATCACTACATACCCTTACAACGGGTCCATCCCCATCTTTTCTGTAGGCCCCCGTTAGGTACTGGAAGGCCACATATCGTATTCTTCTCCAACTAAGGAGACACAAGTGAATATTAGAACAAGTTACAAAAAATTTGCAACAAATAGCAAGTCAGCATCAATGACTTGGGAAAAAATTTCACATACTAGAACCCAGACAAACATCCTTATGCAAAGTTGTGGCTTTCTTCAGTGCTAATGATGACTCTGACAGAGTGAGGAACTTCCAGTCAGGCAAAAATAAAACATATGAAGAGGCTTGCGTTTAAAATCTGACTCGTGCTTCTTTTCTTAGTTAACTCATCCTTAAAGCAGAACACATCCTGTTCCCAGCTGCTTACAGAATCAACCTGTTCTCAATACTGTTGAACTCATCACCAGTATTGACTTCAAGATGATTCTGAATGGGATAGATAACCGTAAGCAACTAGTTACATTTTTCATTTGCTGCTAAGAAGTACGTGAAAATAACCCTGCCTTTGAAAAAACATTAACCATGCAGAGGAAAAGATAAAGCAAAACAAATAAACGTTAACATCCTAATTGGTTTTAAAATGTGGCACATAAAACAACAACAAAAATCTCATTAAATTTTACCTTATTAATTGCAAATTGTGTCATATACAATAAAAAGGATATCCAACTGAAAGGTCATTTAAAAACTGAAGAGTTCTTAAAATCACAGACTCACATCTTCCCCGGTATTTAAGATTTGTAACACTAGAATAAAAAAAAAAAAAAAGTGATTTTTTAAACACAATTTTCTCTTTCTGAGAATTGCCATACAAAAGCTCAAACTAGTACAGCACTATACTATGAATATATTCCTGTGATAAGTCTTAGGATTTTCCATTTATAAGATAGAAAATGTTATAAAAGTATGCCCGATGTTTTTATCCTGAACAAGTGATTCAAGCATCTTATAATCCTGTAACAAATATCCTAATTAAAAAAAAAAAAAAGAAGTAAAAAACAATATTCCTTTATTATTTGTAATAATTAAAAGAAGCTTACCCTGACTTATATCTATCTCATTTTTCTACATAAAATCTGGCCACTTAGCTTCGGCAGTATCTATCAGCCTAGTTCTCCATGAGATAAAACCAAATTGCTATAATTCCCCTTCAGCATAGGAAAAATAGGGTACAGAAAAACTAGAGGGACAGATCCAATGAGCTGGATCTGCTGCACCCAACTCCCAGTGAAATTCTGCATTATGGTTCTTATACCAATCCCTATTTACCTCTTCCCTCTTTCCAATACCAAGCACTTAACTAACAGTGAAGATACTCAGGGGATACTTCATTTCCCTAATTGCAACCCCTCTCAGACACTGGCATTTTGGAAGAGTATTCTCTTATTAATGAGCCAACACAAATTATGATCTAGGGTAACACTAGACATATTACCAGTCCCTGGGGACCACCAACCATGTACAACATCTTCCCATTTTTGGTGACAATGACTTGCTCTACTACCTTCCAACAGGTTAACTGTGAGACTTGACACCTACAGCTAAGAGCTTCTACAGCTTCTTCTATACTGTGTGCAGGGCAGCGCAAAGACACCTAAGAGACCTGGGATGGCATCTGCTGTTTGTTCAGCTACTAGACTTAGTTAGGAGGTGAAAAGGTGTCGGGAGCCTTCAAATGAAAGAGGTAAATTGAAGCCTGTGAACTGGAGGAATGGCATTTTTCTCAAGTGAGAAGCGGTTACAACAGTAAGTTAAGCCACTGATCCTGTAGTTGGGCATCTGCTAGCTTTCTTAAGGGAATGTCACGCAGGTCAGCATCAAGAATCTTACCGAAGCCCAAATGTTTGATATTTCATGTTTTGGTTGTACATTCCTGCCAGAAAGTCCAACAAAAAAAATTAACACAAAAAAGTAGCTGAAACGCACTGATCACAATTATAGACCAACTACCAGTAAAACTTTTTTAAAAAGTAAAACTTTTTCTAGTACTCCTCTGAGAATCCCATTCAGGCTGCCTGGCCTAGAACAGGTTGCTTGCTCCTCGCTGCCTTTTTTGAAGGCAAGTACTGAGCCCTGCTCTTCTGGGAACATTCACTCCCACCTTATCAGAAAGCCATACGGAAGTTGAATATCCCCTTCCTTCAGATGGAGAGAGAATGCTGTGTAAGAGAGAATGAGAGCACAGTTTCTGATACTGGATTCATCTGGAGAAATAGAAAATCTATTCCTGATCAAGGCAACAAATTCCTAGGGTCTATCTCAAGCTCCCAGGTGATGAAGAATATACATACACTAAACTCCTTTTTCAAGAAGTTATAAACTCAAGAATGCAGGTTAGGGCATCTGACTGTTTAGTATTATTTGCTCAGGAAAAGGCAAATAACAATGCAATTACTAAAGCAGTATTCTTCAATTTATATTTGCAAACAAACATTGATTTACTTAACAAAATCTCTATGAAGAGCTACAGAGGTTCAAATTGCCTTAAAGAAATAGCCCATTCTAGCAAGTCCATAATTCATAGTTTATCCCTACTATGGGGAGTTCTGGAGATGTTTATAGTTGCACTAAATCCTTAACAAGTATATACCATACAATGCAATAAAAATGAATTTGGACTATCCAGATGTGACATCAATATCAAAATCATAAAAAGGCTACTTTGCAAAAGAGCAAACCCCTTGTCCTTCAGTAGCTAAATGTAAGACATTTAAAGAAAAACAAGAAGTCACAGCAACAGCTTGAAGATAAAATTAAAACTATATGAGGAAGGCTCTTCAACATTTCATGACTTTTTTTTTTTTTTTTTAAATTGTCTATCTTCTCATGTCTGTATTTGGATGTTGCAAGATAGAGTAATAATATAAAAGCTAGAGAAGTACTCAAGAAGAGAGGCTGAAAAAATTCCATTATAATCTTAGCAGTTCCCATTTTTGTTTTTGCCTTATCAATAGCAGACAATATGAAAGGCACATAAAATGTAGTACTTTCAGAAACATCTGTGAAAGAGTTTAAGTATCTGAGAAAATTTGTAAAGATCCATAGAGGAATCTCAGAATACAAAAAGTGATTTTCCACCATTAAAGGAAGAGAAACCAAGGAATGAAAGAGGAGAAAAAATTTACAGCTCTCACAGAAATCTTGGCAAGACAGCTCTTAAATCCAAGTGCTGGTGTCCTTGTCTCCTCTCTCAAGTGGCTTATTGACTTAAAATATGAATGAAGTCAAACTGAGTCAGAGCAACCTATCATGAAGTTTCAAATGAGTCACAGAAAGTCAAAATTTCATCAAAAGCTACACCAATCCAAATTAACAGAAATGTCTGTGGTTATAAGCAGCACTGAACACATTTTAAAGGCAAATAAAAGAAAAGTGGTAATAAAAAGCAGCAAAATATTTGCAATTTTGATAACTACACAGCATTAAAATACTGAACTAGGTGCAAAAAAATGAATAAAGCTATGAGAATTTAAAAAATATTAAATGAAACACCATTAAGAATCCAGTATACTTTCAAATATTTGCTTTTAGTTTACCTTTTTGTAAAAGGTAAACTAGAATAAAAGCCTAGCTTCTAAAAGCTACACCAAAGAAGGTGAAACTTCCCATTTTCTCCCCTTAGAACCCTCCAGTTTGCTCTGAGACCTCCCCTGTCACCATCATTGCTTACGAGTGCAGTTCTATCAGTGCACCAATCACCCTTGTGACTTAAAAGTACAACTTTAGAGGTTTTCTGTTTTAAAATCTAAAATAGAGAAGAACGGGAAGGCAAATAGTGATTGTATATGCCAATTTATAATTCTCTGGGAAAAGTTTCATCCATCCACAGAAGAATCAAAATTCTTTGCACATTCCAAGTCATTGTGACAGATGAAAAAAAAAAAAAAATAAGGCACCGACATCCACTTCCAGCCCCTTAAATCCATTTCGTGACATTTTTGTTTTCTAACCCATTTTACTGTCCTTAATTTCCTGCCCTGTCCTTACTGTAATAGCTCTTATGGAAGTTGAGGACTGGAAATAATGCTGGTGGAGCACAGGAATGGGATGCCCAGCTTAGAAGACAGAACTGAAAAATGTACAACACAATTTTAAAAAGAAAATTTTGGAAGAAAACAGAGAATCAGGGATAGAAGATAAAAAAGCAAAAAGCTTTTTTTTTTTTTTCCTTTTTTTTCTTTTTTTTAAATGAAAGCGTGAAGTCAGCAAAGAATAGGGACCAGAGAAAATCCATCTGGCCACATGGATGGTCAAAGATATGTATCTTGTCAAAGATATGTTGCTACCCAGCCGGAAGAGATGACAATTGCTGTAAACCAGCACATTTGGAGATTTCTTTTTAAATAATAAAAACAAAAACAAACGAACAATTAGAGCAGAATTAGAGCAAATTAGAAATTCTGAATCATGTAAATTTAGGAATAGCCTTTGTCTCAATAATACAGATATACCTGTGTTATAGAAATCAAAAAGACAAAAAGAATCACACAATTTAAACTAAACTTTCAAAGATGCTTACGGTGTCTGCTACCAAACTGACATTAAAAAGTAGGAGAAACAACCATCCAAATCCCCTAAAAGAACTTTGAAAATATCTTCCTTGCGTGATAATTGTGTTTCAGTAATAATGAAGACAGCAATTTGTTGGGAAGAAGGCTCCGTACAGTCATGTTTTAATTATTTCTTGTATATTATCATCATTTACAATAAAAGCTCTCTGTGGCTCAATGACAGTGATTGGATATATACTTTTCATTAGAGCTGGACAAAGGTGAATAGTTAAAAAATAAAAAATAAAAAAATACACATACTGTTATGAATAAAAGTGCCAAGTTTTAGTTTGCTGCAATTCATGGAGTTGTGTAAGTTCTGAGTGTTCAGAAAAATATGCAGAGATTCAGACTTTTTATGCTTATAGTAGAATTTACACACTACATGGAAAAATCTCACTATGTGTATCCACCACAGTGAACTCATAACAGCAGTTAAACAAAAAATCCAACAGCAGCGTTGGATGCACATCTTTCATTCATGTTTCAGTTATTTTATCATTTAAACACTAAGCATTTGGGTGAACATTCTGTTAATCTACCTCATGAAAATCACTTCCACATAGATTTGATAATAACTGAAAGGAACCCTAAGAGGCTTACAAAGAGTTTGTGAAGGAAAGGAAAGGTGCTTGCTGCCAAAATAAATAAAAGACAATTAGGACCAGATGCCCAGGAGAGACTCAAGGAGCAGATGGAACTAAAACTACCCCAGTCTAAATGTCTCCTCGCCTCTTACCTATACAAGGAAGGATCAAGACAGGTGGGTAGCTACTGCTCGAAAAGATGACCCACAGAAGAAAAGAACTGCTGTCGTTTCTGGGTACAGTGCCTCACTCCTTGCCAAAAGAGTCCTGGCCTGAAGCCACTTCCCAGCAGGCCAAGAGGAATACGTGACACGGCTGTTCTGGGAGGAAGCAGGAGTAAAAGGGATAGAGCTGGAGACAGACAGAAGATCAGCATGTGGCTTTGAAAACCAGTACCCTGGGTGAACAGGCTAGGCAAGAGAAAGTTTAAGGAGCCAGACTGGGACCTTAGGTCATAGCCCTCCAGAATCTCATCATCCCCTGCAGCCCTACTGCCTCCTTCAAAAGCCCTTGGTTCCCCTTTACCTGTCTTCACCAGCACCTTCCTCCTCCCAGCTTAACCCTCCTTGAACCTGCTCTGCTCTTGCTACAGAGTTGCTGAACATGGCTAAGAAGGCTCAAGGTGCTTTGCATATTAGAAAAATTTGGTTTGAGGCTAGGTATTTTTTCAGCTGGCTTTTCCCCCGTCACATGTATACCGTTTAAGATGATGGTCAAAGCAAGCAAGGGCAGTGATGTTAAAAGAGGTACTCAATAAATTTCTGCTAAGACTATGATGAAAATACAGCCATTAACAGATAATCTGCCTACACAAAACTTTACCCCTCCAGAAACAATTTAAGATGAACTCAGTAAAAGGTACATTCATTAGCTTCCAATGGAAGTGTAATAAGAAGTCTAGGACCTGATGTGACAGCAGCACTTTAACTACTGCCAAAAGATCTAAAGGGCAGCTATTATATTGATATATCTCAAAATATTTCTGTACTTTGGAGAATACCTATTTAATGCAACCTTTAAACCATAAACTGATCAGTAGCTACTGCAGCTACAAGTAGCTACAGCAAGAAGCATTTCAAATTGTTTTCTGTTAATGACAGAATTCAATGAGGGTGAGTTAACATCTTAATGTTTTATAAAAGTGTATTTTAAGAGAAAAAGGTGAATGATTTAATCACTCGCGTATCCTGTCCACTGCTCTTCAAATGTGTTAAGATTAGAGTCAGTAACAAATCATCAAAAATGCTGCCAGACTGGATTGCCCCATCAGACTCGACTTGTCGGATTATGAATCAGTATGTTTGGGTTTCACACCCAGGTTTTCCAATCGACATGCTATCACTGGGAAGAAGCTAGTTTATTAATTAGCACAAACATGAGTGTGTTTGGACAACAGATTCACAGCCAGCTCTTAAAGATACTGACTGAATTGTCCAATTCAAGCTGTAACATTCATTCTGCAAAACAAAAATGATCTTCAATCTGATCAATGAACAATTCATAAACTGCATGTTTTGAAAAAAATACAGTAAGCCACAGAATAAGAGAAAATACTAACACAGAATGTGTAATCTAAAAAGCAGCTCTGAGTTCTGCTTTTTATTTACCTGGTTTTCCTTGTAAAAACCTCCATGTAACGTTAAAACACTATCTTCTCTTGATTTACAGTGCTTGTGCAAAACGAGCCACATCTAAGCTAAACACAGGTAGTACATGTACTTATCAGACTTGTTAAATGATATACTGCTATTTCCTCAATTAGCAAGTGCAACATGGATTTCCTTGCAATGGTATGAATGAGTACAAAAAGGGAACAAACTGATTCATCTGGTCTCCATACAAAAGTCCTCTTCTCTCCTTTTTCTCATTTGCTCAGGTTTTACTGTATTTTGAAAACAACAAAGTGAAGCCTAGCTAATTCTATGTCATGAAATGCTTCCAGAAACTATGCAGTAAATATCTATCAATATTTTTCCTTTCATCTCCCTCATTTACCTGTCTACAACGCATTCTCTGCATAAATATCAAGGTTTGATGGGTACTATTGTTATCCTAGGGCAGGATGCAACACTCAGCCTCTGGTTTAGAGGAAGCAAAACATTTATGCCTTGTTTTCCATATAGAAGTTAAACCACATTAGCAAATGACCTTGTCTTAATTGCTTCTGTTTCTCAAGGTTGGTAGTCATGGCAGCAAAAGACAAGTTCATGTTTAATACTGTCCAAACAGGTCATGGCTAACCTGGCAATGCCAGAAGAGATGCTTCCCTAGTAGGTCTAAGTCCACAGAAAATATTTAAGGGTTATATAGGTCAGATTGAGGGGACATGAAGTTAATGACAGGATGCAATGTTTTCCTCACCGTAGAATGAAGACCTAAAGTACTCGTTTCTCTTTCTCCTGGCACACACACAACTCATTGTCTCCTGGAACTTCCCAGATTTTTTAGTGGATATTCATAATTGTTTGGAGAAACCATTTTGCTTTGAATTGAGAAAAAAAATTATTTAGATGGAACTTCTGACTCAGAAGAAATTCTCAGGTCCCACTAAGGACATAAGTAATAAAAGAGAAAATCCTAGAAGTTTTGTTGGACCTATGGACTGCAACAGAAGCACAAGAAAAAGAGCAATTCTCTAGCTTTATTCTTCAGAAGTACTGCCATACTTGTCTGCCAGAAAAACGCACCATCTCATCTCTGAGATGAGAACGACTGACAATAATGCCCCTTGTATCCTTCAGTATGAGTCCTTAAAATCTTTCCATGTGAATCCATACTTCTAAGAGCAAAGTTCGCCAGATCTTGCCAAAAAGCAAATCAGACAAACCTCCCCAAAACAAAGAAAGATTAACTTAACTTGGTCAGCTCTCTGCCGTGAATCATGCTGAAGCTTTACAGGTAATTCTACTGGCATCTGAGGGTGCAGCAATGAGAAGCGGGGAATGGAGGGAAATGCTTATTCCAGGACTGTCCCTGAACAAGCATCTATGAAATTTCAGCTTTATCCTCCCATAAGCCATTTCTAGAAGTGATGCAGGCACTCTGGAGTACCTATCTATCTCTAAGTGTTTATTTAGAGGCCTGCGGTACTTACAGAAAATAAGATAAGGGTGCTTTTAAAAATAGTTATTCCTTACTTGAAATATTTAAAATTTACAGAAGACATTATTCTAGCAGAAGGCAAACTTAACAACATAAAATAAAACACGGATTTAAAGTAAACATTAAAGACAAAACAAAATACATATAGAATAGAACCCAAGGATAAACTCACATTTTTGTCATAAACGTTTCTAGAACATGGTTGTCATCTGTTATTCCTAAGACTTCTGACATTCGGGCATACACCTGGAAATAAACATTTCAACAGTAACATATTATAGACATTCACAAGAACCAGCAGTTTAATTTATTCTAAAACCTTTCCCTATTTTTGCAGGAGAAAAGTACAGGCACACATGCCTGCTGTTCCAATCTAGCTAAAGCATTTGTAAGAGATCATTTACACACTGTATGATGTGGTTTGTGAATTTTGGAGCCAATCAGCTTTTAAGTGCCCTTGCAAACATTTCTTCCCACAAAAGAGAGAGAAAATTTTCACATTAAACTCACTTTATGGTTCACAGAACAAACCCGCCTCTTTTCAAAAAAGTGTTTTATTACCGATGTTGCAAGGGGACAGAGAAAACATTCTTTTGTTGGTCCCTGTCCTCAGTGGGATACGATTCAGCACTGTCCCTTAGCTTCCACTTTCACGTTGCTGCACTACCAGTCACAAACTAGAGAATCAGGTACTCCTCAGGCATTCAGTTTTGTGTTCTCCCTTCCTGGGGCAGCCAAGTAACTTCTAGTTGTATACTTTTTCCCTCTGCTTCAGATCCATGAGAAATTACCAGCCGAGTTTTCCAGCACCCCACCTACCAGGTCACACTGCTGTTATGATGCAGCAGCAAACACACAGCACACACCAAGTGTAATTTTTTACTTACTGTGTAATCTTCATACAGTTTTTTAGTAGTTTTAGTAGCCAAACATTTAGTTTGGATGAAAATGTTTATTTGGATTAAATCAACTTGAGAAATAAAAGGGAAATGAGCACTGCAAAACTTCTCAATGCTCTGCAACTCACTCGAGCCTGAGCTCAAGTAGCACTGCTATTTGCTTACGACTAGGCTAAATGCAGGTCGGTACATTTCATTTCGGTCATTTCAACCTTTAGTGATACTAAAACAAGTATTATGGGTTACATGTAATTCTTCCGCATTATGTGATCGAGTCAAGTATCACCAAGGTCTGAAGCGCAGCACCGAGCCCAGCACAGGCAGCCTCAGTTCCCCAGCAGTGAAAGCCTGGTGCCATCTAGCTGTCAATTTTGTTCGCCAGCATTATATATTCTACACAAATACCAATGAACGTTAGATAACTTAATACCTATGTTACTGTATCTAAATTTGCTTGTACCAACTTCTGTTCTGCTACTGATGCAATGCTACAACTTTGGTTAAAAAGCAAACCAGCAGTATTCTACCACTGCAGAAGTCAACAAAAAAAATATAATAATTGTATTTTCATGTTCCCAAAAATTCAGTTTTAAATTGGAGCATAATGAAGGCATGAGCGAATCAACTTGCAGCTGTAACCAGAAATTGCATCAACATCAAGGATAATTTACTTAACTTGTAAGGTAAAATATCACCTTTTGTAATTGCATGAATGCAGTGTTCTGTGACAGAAGTCAGTAGCAAAAGGACAATCAAAATATGAAAAAAGGAACATACTATTTTTCAAACCTTGCAAAATATCATATTCACACTGTAAATGCAAAGCTACGATTTGCAGTAAACCGCAGCTACAATAACATATTCAAGTATAAAATTCCTATCTTCCAATCTAAGAAAAAAAAAGCACCGCTAAACAGCACATTGCTGAAATGGAGCAGCTGCAATTTTAGAGACATCTCCGAATTCCCTTCCTCGGGAAGAAGGGGAAGGGGAAGGAGGAGGGAAAGCAGCCGGGGGAGTGCGACGGGAGCACTCTCTCTGTTGGCAAACGGGGCTCTAAGCCACGGCTGAGTTTAACAAATAAATACTAAACCAGCAGTCAGTGTTGACAAAGAGCAGTGCTTTAATCCACAATTATCCTTGTAACTCTTACTACTCCTTTTATCATCCATTAGCTTTGATTCCCATTATCCCATCAAGAACTGTGTCAACGCTTTTGTCCCTGGGGATTTCCCACAACTACTAGGATCTGACAGCCAAGCTTGAGTGCTAAGCAGGATCATTACCTCTTAAATCCACTTATCTGATCCACTGAATAGTAAATTGAAAAGCTCATTAACAGCAACAATCTGATTTGTTTTCGCATGTGACAGGGTCATTTCAAGTCAGCATGAATACAGTGCTGGTAATAAAAACTACTACCCGGTCTGTAATGTGACAAATTGCAAGCTAAAATAAACGTGATATTTTAAACACCTTCTTCAAAATCATTTTCAAACTGAAACACACTCTTAGGATGTAAAAATAGAAGAGCAAACAGCCCCCAACCACAACAATGAAATGCCCTTAGACTTTTAAGCACTATAAAAAATTAATGATAAAGCATTTTGGACAGATCATAATAAAAAACACTTCAGCAACAAAGACCGTGCTACGTATTCAAAAGGAGAAGGAAAACACTGTTGAAAGGGGTCATAAAAGGATGTGGAATTGCATGTGGAAGTGATCTCATCCTTGTTCGCATCACGGAGCCGCGGAGGTGAACGCGGAGCTGGGGAGGCTGCGCCTGCGGGACCGGGACCGGGATGTGCCCAGGCGCCCACCTGCTGGCTCGCCCCCAGCCCCGGCCTCCCCCTTCCTCCTGGCAGCCAGAAAGAAACAAGGCTATGTTTGCAGTTCCCCCCGGAGACTTCGAGTAAGGAGCAGGATAATTAACTTTCAGTAGGAAACAACCAGTTTAAGACTTCTGTAAAGCCTTTACACAATTATTCCCAAATCCTTACAACTGTGGGATTTGTAGCTTCCAATACAAACCCTGCATCAACACACAGCGCTGGGCGAGCATGCTGTGGTATCGCCACGAAATGTGAGCTTCTGAACCATCAAATATCGCATCACTATCATCATCTCAACGTACATCGGTTATGAATTAAAGTGAGAAATGCACAGAAGTGGTAACATGAGGCTACAATGTTAGGTAAGTTTCACCGGTACAAGCACTTAACCAAAGCCCTTAGAGCAAGCTGGGCTGATACCACCACGTCAACCCAAAAGCAACAGCACTGGCTGCAACACTCACAGGTGACAGCAATAGTCATGGGAGTGATGATAAGGGAAAGACCAGCAAAACACCTTCAATAACAGCTTCAAACATATTAAAGCAAAAAATCATGGAATTGGTCAGGTTGGAGGAGAGCTGTGGGCTCACCAGGCCCAGCCACCCCTGACCGCGTGCCCCCACTGAGCCGTGTCCCCAAGCACCACGTCCACACGTCCCTTACACACCCCCGGGGTGGGGACCCCCCCAGTGCCCCGGGCAGTCTGTCCCAGCGCTCGGCCACCCTCTGCGGGACCAAATTCTGCCTGAGGGCCGCTCTGGGCCTCCCCTGGTGCAAGTTGGTGCCATTTCCTCACGTCCTGCCGCTTGTCACCTGAGGGAAGGGACCAACAGCCTCCGTTCAGGTAGTTGTACAGAGCAACGAGGTCTCCCTAAACCTCTTATTTTCCAGACTAAACGATCCTAATGCCCTCCCTCAGTCACTTTTCCTAAGTCTTGTTTTCTATCCCATCCACCAGCTTCCTTGCTCTTTGCTCCACTTCACAGAATAGGGAAATAGATTTGTGAATAGATGTATAAAATGAAAGGCACCTCGGTGGAATTGGCGTGTTTAAGGGAGCCAGCAGGTTCACCAGCTCTGGAGCCAGTGAATCCTTTACCAGCTAGCAGCTTTACCAGTTATCCAAATCTCATAACCTTACACTTCCCATCTACTTGAACCCCACCTGCTGCATTTCAAAAAGAAAGAAAATAAAATTGTGGAAGCAACACTTTATAAAGCAAAACATTCACATGTAAATACAACTTCAAACAGAGAAATAATGTGGTAATTACACTAAAACTTTATTTCTCTGACTTCTCTACTCTTTGGCCCTAGATATGTTTAACTTTGCTTTGTCTTTAAGGTCTTCTCTTTTTGGTGCTATCGTTATAACTCTGAAGAAGCTAATTATGTCAATTCTTAAATGTGAAGCAGATTACAGAACTGGGAAGCTCAGAATATGAGTTCCTAAAGGTTGTATGGCTATATAATGACAGTCACAGAAATTCAATAACAGCACTGTATGGAATGTACTCAAACGCACCCCATGAAACAAATTAAAACAGAGCAATGAATCTCTCACACTGTGCAAATAAGAAAACACAAGAAAATGTTGGTTTCTATATGTTTCATAAGGGCTATTATAATGAATTAAGATTTTGGATAATGAATCTTCAGAAAATTACAGTAAAGTTATTACCCGTAGGCACAGCATAAATGCTTAAGATATTATAACTTCCTTGAAGCTCTGCAGGCCTTGCTGCAGAGAACTATCAGTGTAACATTAAAGTATTTTGTCATGAATACAGAGGGCAAAACCAGACCTTAACCATATTTGCTCCAAAACTGATAGCAACTGCATGGAGACAGCTGCTGCCAAAGAGGCTGGCGTGGCTGGGCTGGAGAGCAGCTCCCCACACAGCCCACCCCAGTTCTGCAGGCAACTCGCCCAGTGTCTGGGCTACCACAGCAGCTTCCTGGAGGTGCCACCCCACCTCTCTAATACATCTACACTAAACCCACTAAGTTCCATGCTAATCGAGACTTTCTTTCCAGGTACAATTTTCACCGATTTTTCAAATTGAAATCTGGTATTTTAAATTTTAACGTGCAGAAGCTCCATTACATGTAATTTGGAAGCTAGATTTCTGCTGCATGATCAATGAGAAACTGAACTTAGTCCCCTAATTAATGGATCAGAGTGCCAGATCAACAACTTTTGCCTTCCAACCAAAGTAAAGGCTTAAAAAGCCTTCACTTTTTTATCTCATCCACAGCAGAGGAAACCTTGGTTGCTCATAAAGCCTCCACTCCTGACCAGCTGTCTGAAAAAGGTAACATCTCCAAACACTCCTAACTCTGAGTCTAAACCCAGAGGATAATCTGTTGTTATATAGTTAGCTCCCTACAAGAAAAAAAATTCTTAATAGGCCTTAAGAACTTGCCTCAAATACTTTCAGATGGGATCTCTGAAGAGCAGATGGAAGTTGGGCACTGCACTATACAAAAAGGAGGCTGTCCTCCCACTCGGTGCTGCATGTGTTTGTAAGCAACCAGAGGAAATACATCAGTTATATAAATAATGTGCTATCCACTGCCTTACCTACACAGCCAGCTTAATCAAAATACTATTCCTCAGTTGACAGACACCTACCATAAAACAACATTTAAAAATTAGGGTATTGTTACTGCAACCGGGCGGAATGTTGTAGAGTAAGTACACTGAGTGGCTCAGAGTCATAGTTACAGATTCTATTTCCTTGGTGGGCTACTGTGTCCCCGCGAGTCCAGACAGTACGAGGAATGAGCTGTTCCCTCACGGGATGTGTTCCAAGCCCCTGCTCTCTTAGCTCCATGGAGCAGAGGATTCACAGGGTGTGGGTGTCATTTGCTCCCTGCCTCTTGCTCCATTGAGTGCCTGAGCAATGCCAGCAATAAACCTTTTCTTAAGTGGAAATCGGTCTTTTCATTTCAATGACTTCCTCTCAGCTTTTGTTTTTATTTATTTATTCATTTTCCAATTCCTCTATTTTCTGAAAATCTTGAGAGAAAGCCCTATAATTCTGGAGGACTTGCTACGGGAGCTGTACTACCAACTAACTGCTGTTACCGCCAATGCAGCATGAGGACCATGCTCTGAAAAGAAATCAGTTTACCTGCTAGGTCTTAGCCAATTGTTAAAAAGGAGTTTAGCTTTAGAAGTCTTTAGACTATCATTCTTGTAAACCACTGTTACAGATTTCTAATTCCTTAGCCTATTTTGTATTAATAGATGTTACTTTTGAACATCATCCCGCTGATTTTTAGTTTTCAAGGCACAGTTCTAGCAGTGTACAGCTTTCATGGAAAACACAGACACTGCAGAGATTCAAGCCATCTAGGCAGTCATCTATTTGTTTTAATAAGAAAGTAAAATGCTGCTTTAAAAATCCTCTAAATGATTGAAATGAAACAATACCATATAGATTACAATACATGAGTAGATTTATTCTTGTACTGGAGTCAGAAAACTCCCAAACCTGAAGTAGCAGTAATCTATGTTCTTACCTGTCCCTGTCCAGCTTAATTTTATTCAGCTGCTTAATTGCATCTAAACAAGTGGCCCACTCAGCATGCTTACGTGCAAGCAACTTGACCATTTGATATCCTTTAACACCAACATTAGTTTGGCACTTAAAGACAAGTAATAAAAATCATAGCTATTTATTTCTAAAATTTCTATTTCTAAAACTATTTCATTGTACTGACTTGAGCATAGCTGCAGGTGTTATGCATCTCTCAGGATCAAGCCCTAAGCACACCAAATTTAGTGATATCACATATTTTAAAAAGGTTTTGCACCGGAGCTGTACATCAGTGCTTTTTGCACATTTATCCCACGGCATAAGGAGAGGTGTTACAGCCACCACAGCTAATACTAGCAATTTGAACAACCCTCTTTGGCAAGCCAGAAATAAGATAATTGTTCAACATAGGCTGGCTCTTCTGAAATACTGGAAGCATTGCCTGTAATTATAGACATCTGTCATTGCTAGCCACTCAGTAGTAACCCTGACATCAATATACAACTATAACACTAAACTGCCTGCAGGCATAGCAATGGAAGCCAGATACGAGAGGCGGGCAATCATCTGCCTCATCCAAACTATCTGTCAAAGGTTCCTAACCACAAATAGCTCTTACGTTTTGTATCCTTAGGATAATATGTTGATTTATTTTAGATCCTCTAATATTTACAGTCTAGGCCATCTACTAAAATAAAGAAACAAACCTTATGGCTAATGGAGGCAGTTACCGTTCAAAATCATCACGAAAGGTCATAGCTCACCACTCAAATGTTAAACACTGATGGCTGTTTTGAACATGCACCTGTGTATAAACTTCCCTGCTCCCTCCTCCAAAATCATACGTGATCATTTCCAACTACAATTTACAATGATTGCTCTTTTCTTATCAGCCAACACTTCAGACAACATGAGGAAATATTTACATTTTGAGCACCTGGAATTATCTTTGCAAAAATGCCCGCGGTTCGCTGGACATACCAGTATGTTCCAGTGTCCTGGGGTTCACCAGGTGAGTACAGAAAATGGTTGGTGTTTTGCAGAATTATCTGTAACACCCAACTTTGAAAAAGGAATTAGTATTAATCATATAAAATATGTTTATGGATTAGATACTTCATCAGCTCTTAGCAGGAAGCTAAATTACACTCTTGGCCAAGGAATAAAGTTTCTTGAAATTCACGGATAAATGTGGATCATTTCATTTTAATTTTAAGGTGAAGAGCATGCTGAAACCCTCCATCTCTACTTTTTTTGTCTTCATTTGAAAATCAATCTCGGAAAGGGGCAGAAAAAGATTGTAGGTTTAAACTAATTAGGAATTAACAACCTTACAATTATCATAATTTGTTATTAACAAAACTGTGATTTCTTAGTATGATTCACAACAGCCTCTGCTGAAGAGAAACTATTAATTACTAGACAGACAGTTAGCTTACAAGTGAGCTGCATTTTAAAAACCTCCTTTAAAATACAATTGCTAAATGCCTTACAGTGCTGTAATGTGAGACAGGTTCAAATCTTATTACTTCACTGAAATTAAAACCTAAGTTTTAATACTGTTCAAGTCGAACAATGATTCCACACTTTATTGCTTTTGAAATCCCTTGATGATCATAGGAAAAAATGCCCTCGAGAAAAAGAGACTCTGTTTTCGATAAACAGAAAATACAGTTTGCACTCTTAGCCTCTTTGTCATCACAAAAAAAGGATTTAATGCCAATTCTTTAAAAAAAGACTTTTTTCACAAAATGTGCACCTTGTGTGCCATTTGTAAAATCAGCTCACTTTCTTTTATTTATTACTGCAGCGCGGCAAGGCAATAAAGCAGCTACTGATAGCTAATAAATTACATGCCTTTTAAAACAATTCTCCAGCTACAAAAACTTGTAACTACAAAGGCTTACATTTACATGGTACATCGTGTGAAATGTCTACATTTATGTTCTATTTAACCACATAAGTAAAATCTGACCCTTTATTAAACTGCCAACTCTGAAGCACGGGTTACACGAGATTAAACAAAGGGTAACTTTTTAAGGCTCTCCTACGGATTTACATAATTAAACTTAAAATGCAACTGAAAATTGGCTTAAACAGTTCAGGTGCAAGCTATTTTAAAAATTAAATGCATTTTTAAGTATGACCTTCAAACTACCTTCAGGAAAAAAAAAAGCAATCACACATTTTTCCAACTATTGCATGATAACAAACATTTACCTCTAAATCTAAAAATTGCATAAAGTTTTCAATAATAATAGCAACATATTACTGCAATATAAAACAATAACTTTCCATCACATACCATGAATACCAAGATTTGTATTTTTAATTAAAGTAAATGTCAGAGCTTTGGGAAAGCATTTTTTGGTTAAAACAGATCTGAAACAAAAAAGCCCTGCAGTCTTATTTCTTTAGGATATGTTTTAAATCTATATGTATCTACTGAACTCATTAAGCTGCTCTTAATGTTTTTTCTTTACAGCCTACCTACTAATTAGAGTTAATCTGCACGGAATACTGAAATGCATTGTCTTTTGGTTTTGTATTGCAGTATTTCTGGACTGATGGGCTAAACTATTTTCAGACATTTGTTTCTTACAATGTGACTGCCTCACAAATCATTAAACAAAGCATCATGTTCTTTTTAACTGTCTTCATATCTTCATGTATCTACATTTAAGATGGACAGTTCTATTAATTAATTTCCTTCACTCAGTGTTATTTCAATAACATCTGTGACTTTGGTACTGCTTTCCTCACAACTTTCCTCATTGCTGTAGTTCCAAAATGGCAGTTCTATAATTGAGCATGAAAACAAACCTTAACTACCTACTAATAATTAAAAGCACTTAAAATACAGCTACTCAATTTAAGAAAACAGCCCACAACATGTTAGTAAAGATGCTGCACGATTCTAAATTCCTCACCAGGCACACCACCAACACGACTATCAATCATTTTGAATGGAGATGCTGTGGGGCAGATCTTTCAGTCTGACTGAGCACTGCTTGATGCAAAATGAGATGGGAAATAGTTTTCAGACACTTTTCCACTCCCTGAATCCTCAGACCACTTTTCCCTATGGTAACCAAAAGTCTACTTTGGTAATAAGTATTTTCTAGTGTTTTATACATGTAATAACAACTTAAGAATATTAAGACAATGACATTCATTATATAAAGCCAGACAAAATGGAGGTTTAACCAAGGAGGTTAAACCAACCAGACAGCTGAAAAAGCAATGCAATGTCCATGGTTTCTTAATTCAGGTTAGTCTACTTGTGAGGATGAAACACAGGTGTAATTTTACTATGGTACAAAATAAAGAGTGAATGGTGCCTGGCATAGCTATACCATCCATAACTGGATTTTTAGAAAAAAAACTCAAATAGTGGAGAGGGAATTTAACAGGACTTATGAACAAGAGTATGGTTCAAGAGGAGTTACAGATATGTATAAATGCAACAACAGTGATATTCAGACATTGAAAATTCAAATTTTGAACTTATCAGCAAATGTAAGTTGATCCAGCAAGAGCTTAGCAGGAAGGAATGGCACAGTCTCACCCATGCACACAAGGCATTTGAGAGCTGTATTATATGGAGAAAGCTGTCTATAGCAAGCTTTTGTTAAATTATCGATCATAAATGTAGCCACAAGTTGACACAGCATACTCTAAGTTAAGGACTTCCAAACATGAATGTACTGTACAGATAAGTGTAAAAATAGAGCCTACTCTATCACCAACAGGGAATAGAATTATAGTTACATTTATTGAAAAGCTTACAAAACTAACAAAAAACTAATGAAAGTGATCAATCAAAATTGGTGAAGAATCTTGATCGATAATTATTCTCAGCAATGCGAGAAGTTTCAGACTTCAGCCCCTAATGTTAAAAAGAGGGAGCGACACTGAACTTGAACACTGAAAAACATACAGCATAAACTGTCTTGGCTTTGGCTGGAAAAACAGACGAACATCCAGGCTAAGAGGGAAAAATACAGAACAATTCAAAAAAGACCATCACATCCAACATTTCAATTAGTCACACTAGAGTGCAGACAGTAAAGAACACCACAGTTCATGTTCCAGAATCAAGAAGCGATACCAGACAACCTAACAAGCAACACCCAGAACAGCCAAATTTCATCCATGCACATCTTCGGGTCCAGGACGACTTGAAGTGTGGCCTCATCACCTACATTCTGCATGCACTTTTTCATGTTGTGCCATCTTTTTATAATATGACTGATAGTAATGGTCTTTAGTAATATACAGAACATTACAGAATATTTTGGTACATTTTGCTAACTTCTGAAGCAAACAAGATAGCCAAATCTATACAAACATACCAGGTAAGAGAACACTGTCAGATATGCCTCTACTCTACCACCAAACAATCTGCAATGCTTGAGAAGCAAAGCAGTCTGGTAAGGCTCTGTGCTATGATGTGCTGACTCACACTTAGCTTAAGAACAGATATTGCAAAATTAATTTAACTCTAAAAGCACATTCATTTAGATGATGATGTAAAAAGCAAAAATTAGTAATATTCTCATTGTTACTGGTGTTCAGTAAATTAGAATGAAATTGGTTGTTTTTAAAAAAAAAAAAAGCATAAACTTGAATGTAACTGTGCTGATAAGAGCACAGCCAGTATGGGCATTATTTTAATGCTACTTAAATCATCAGCTCCTGAGTGTATTTTTTTTTTACAAAATCTAAAATGATATTTAAAAATCAACTATATGTGCTTCTACATACCTTCTGATAAGCTGTTATTGTGTATTTGACATCTATACAAATCATTTAATACTTAAATTGATATAAAAATCCTGCTTCAGAAATAAAACTTTTGTTCCCATAAGACTGCTTTCTCAATAGAGCTACACGCCTCAAGAAACAACTCGTCAGTAGTGAGAATGCTCTGGAGAAATAATATGGAGCCTTCCTCGTGGCCTCCCTAACTGCAGTTCTTTTCGTCCAAATTGATGCCAACTACCGACTGCTCCAACAAAGAAGATACAGACAAAACCTATGTGGAACAGGTAACTGAAACGTGTTTTTTTTTTCCTCTCCATGCCTCAGAAGAATGGCAGGTGACAGAAGACAGACAAGTGTTTGCCCTGCTGTGATGTTTAACAGAAGTGCATTCAACGCTGAGCGGAGTGCTTCAAAAATGTATTCCTCGATTATAGCCTTATGCGCTCCAATTCGAGACTGCACTGCACTTGAAAGCCCCAGAGTAGGACAAGATACTAAGTTATGGAATATAAAGCAGTGGAAACAAACACTGTAATCACCACATCCCATCAGGGACGCACAGCGTGCTGGGCTGCCCCCGGCAGGCCTCTGCTCAGCGCTGGTGGGACATGCCCAGTGCTGGGCCCCGTGTGGGGCTCCCCAGGACTGGAGACATGGATGTCCTGCAGCAATTCCTGCCAAGGGCCACAAGGGATTAGAGTATCCGACACAGGAGGAGATGCTGAGAGAGCTGGGACTGGCCTGGCCTGGAGCAGAGAAGGCTCAGGGTGATCTTAGCAGGGTGTGTGAGTGCCTGATAGAGGCAGGAAAGAAAAGGGAACCAAGCTGCCTGGGGGCAGGACATGGGGAAAGAGGCACAAATGAAAATACAAGAAACTTCATTTCAACAAAAAAACCAACATGGAGCTTGTAGCTGAATGCTGGCACAGACTGCCCCAAGCAGCTGTGGTGTCCCCGTGCTTGGGAGATCCCCAGAACCAAGCCAGCCCTGAGCACTCCGGCTGATGGCTCCGAGCACGAGGCCTGGACGGGACAACCTCCAGAGGTCCCTCCTGGCCTCACCTGCTCTGTGATCTGGTGATACTTTTGTATTTTCTTATAATACTTGCTTTTATGGTAGTTCTATTTCAACCACTACAAATTTTAACTTCAAATGACTAACATTAACTTAAATTTTACTCTATTTTGAGTTTTTGCTCTGGGAATTACTTTAATCAGCTCATTAATTTACCTGTTACACTTTCACATTAAAAAAGTAAGAAATCCAGATTTTTTTTTTAACATAACCGAAGATACATATAATAAACCTGTTGTCTTTCTTTAAATGCAAGTTTTTTTAAATGCACATTTTCTTTAAATGTAGACTCACAAGTAGCAAGATTTTCCTGGAGGATTAGCCTGCATTTTCCGCATCACCAGAATGGCACAAAGGAATTGAAGCAGCGTTGCTGCAGCGTTGCAGAAACCAGTGTTACTAAGAACAAAATGAAATAAAATGAAGGTGAGGGAGCCCAGTTATTCAGCTTCACAGAGCTGCACTTTCAGGACTTGCCCTGTGTCCCTGGTTTGATTCTTCCAGCACTGTTAGCAGGAGGAGGCAATCAGTATTACAGTTGGCACCAGTGCCCAAGCCAGAATGTAGGCACACACCTTCAAACAGCACGGTGAAAAAGACAGCCTATTAATACAAATGACACATAACCTGTCCTAGTATTCCCCCCCATACTATTAAGTCTTTATGACCAACAGAATAACAGCATTCAAATTCAGTATAAGTGAAGGAAGGAAGGAAGGTAGTTAACTCTGACACTCTAATAACCTACATTGAACAGTACTGCCTGTAGCCCATGGACACCCAAAAGCATTAAATTGTTAATGGCTTATTTAAGATCTACTTCTGTCAAGCTCAGTCTTTGAGATTTTTTTTTCCTTTTACTTCTCAAGATTATTATTTTTAAAATTCTTTTAATCTTTATGCAATTCATTTTTTAATATCTGCATGGTAAGTGTTGCATCTTTTAATCTAACTGGGACAGACAGGTCCTAGTAAGTCATTTACTGTGTATGCAAGACCCAGCTATCTGTTTAGAAGTTCTGCAATGTTTCCCCTTGCAAAATACAACTCCATCATTATTAAAACACTCAATGCAAATATCTCAATTATCCGGGAACTAACCCAAAAGCCTAGGTTAGCAGGCTGGTCTTTCCCGTAGACTCCTTTCCACAGGAGGGTAAGCCTGTTCTCCTGTTAGATCTCCCATCTGAACACGTACGCTGCTCTACACTCTTGTAAACAATTAGCTATCTAAACTTAGATCACAGAAAATGCCACTAGAGGGCTCACATTATTATAAAGATATCACATCATTTCTATGCTTACCAAAGTTTACAGAAATCTGCATTATTCTATTATTAAAATTCTTCTATGCACAGGAAAAAAAAAAACATCACTGCCGAATGTACTATTGGATCGCAATTTAACTGACAACATACTCTGAATGGTCAACAGTCAATTGGGTAGGTGGATGTCAGGTCAGAAGAAGGTATCTGTATTTTCTACACAAAACAAGCAGTTGAAATCCTTGCTGTCTGTACAACACAAATCACCACTAAATGCAGGTCACAGTCAGTGTCATATTACATAAAGTAATACTACAACGACATACTATAGATTGTCTTTCACGTTTAACAGTGATTTATTTATTTATTTTTAATTTTAAATCCAGGTTTTATTGGAATGACTGTATTCACTACATACAAATGTAACAGAGATGCTGTCTCTGAATCACTTCATTAAGTAGAAACCATGAACTGCACCCTGCACCATGATGGTCATTTCCTATGCTGTGCTATTTACTCTGGTAAGAGCAGATTGTATTGAGTGCCATGGCAGGTCAGGCCTTAACAGCCCAGTATCATTAGCTTCCCACTTCAGAGGCCAACACACAGAACTGCACCATTTAGGACTGCTGTTACACTTCTCCCACAGACAGAGTAAGAGGCAGGATCTCGCTGGACAGGAATCAACAAAAAGGAAAAAAATATATATATAATTATATGTATGGTCTAGATCGTACAACACATTTTTATTCCTGTCCACATTAAACTGCACACCAAGAAGACAGCAAAAAGATGGGATTGAAATATATCTGTCAATTATGAAAGGAATTAGGTTGAAAACATTTTGATGCTAAATGATAGACTCTAAACAAGTATTTAATTTTAGAGCTAAATACCAATAGTATACATTTTAAACAAAAATATTAGTTGACTGCAATCCGTCTGACTTAAAAAAAATCAACTAAATAAATATTAAGATTAACACAACAGTGTGAGAACAAAATTAACGGTCTATGGCAGATGAATCCTCTATTGCACCTGTCCTCCACTGTGCGAAAGAACATCAGCCTGCCACTGATTATTTCTTTTTGACATGATTTATCGCCTACTATTCTTTAAACTTGATAAAGCAAATTAATCTTTGATTGCAGGAGCCACTGGAGGTTGTCATTAGTCATGTAGTTTGGTGAGGCTGCATGTGTTTCATTTACCAGTCACAAAGAAATGAAAGCCCAGCAGCCATCACTGGCTGCTTCAACTGTTTTCCTGATCCACCCAAGAGAAAAGATAACAGAATTCAGTACATGGGATTTTAAGCAGCTACTCTAGAACTGACCCACATAAACAGCACAGAGTATTTGCTTTTCCAGAAAGAATGCAGATGCACCAAAATTTATGTTCCCGGAAAACAAACAGCTAATGAACAATTTCAGCCGATTAACCTATTTCAATCTACCACACTATTCGGCAGTTTGAGCAATATATTTCTATGTACTGAAAAAAAAAATCTTTACAAAATTATGTACTCATCTAGAAACAGAAAAACTGTGCAAGACTTTAATAAGCAGACTGAAAAAAAACCCTTACACTTCTGGACTGATGCTGGACTGTCCGCGTCAGACCCCTCACCTCTCCTGCCCCAGCACATTTTCAGCCATTTTCCAATTGTGCTCAGTCTCATCATAACCTTCTACATCCAACTCACCCTATGCCCACTTTCTCCCTGCAGCTCCAAACCCACCTTTCCCCGTTTTCTGGGACCGGTGTGGGAGGCAACACCTCGAGCTAGGGATGAGTGGCCGGCCCGGACCACTTCACTGAGCAGCCTTCACACCGCCGAGCAGAGTCCTTCTGGACAGAAAGCAACTCCTCCAGACCTAGCTCTGCAACAGCAAAGGTCTGAAATGCAGCTGCAGCGTCCCGGCGGTGCTTCATAGTGTGTCCAGAGAGCAAAGCAGCCTGAGCGCAATTTGGGGGCTAAGGGTGGGGGCTGTTCCCATGCTTAAGTAACCGAAAAGAAAGCAATATTGTACAACACCTCAACTGCAGGGGGCTGGGAGGTATTTCCCTAGAAAAGGTCATGAATTATTGCCATGAAAAACAACAAGGAACAAACAGAGGAACTCCTATTCAGAAGAACTCCTCCAAATCAAAATGTAATGACATTTGGCAATCCAAATTAACGCACAAAACTCTATGAGGCAGGAAACGAATAGCCACTGGTAGCGGCTCCAGATGCTATTCTGACAAGTGCCGTTAAATAACAGCCTCATATGCCATATGGACACAGATATGATAAAGAAAACATTCTTATATTAGGCTGTATTATACATGCATTAAAAAAATTGTTGGGCTCACAATTATTTATGTATCATTACATGTAATGGCACAAACCCTCACACTACCTAGGTGTTTCTGTCTACAGTGGAAAGGTGTGTGTTTTAAGGGGTATTAACTGGTGACGCAGACACTGCTACTTTTGAAACTGATCGGGATTTTAATGTATAAAACCCAGTTATGGGGCTATACTGCCTACCTTGCTTGAATTATGTATTTAGGAAAAAAAACAACCAAATAAGTAGTGTAATATACTAGCAAGCTTATGGAACCAGGGAAACTAAGGAACATAATCATATAACTCAGCTCCTGAAATTTAGTGTTGCTGTTAATATTCCTATCAACATTTTATTATTACAACTCCATATGTAGAAAAAAGCTCAAGAGTTTTTTCTTCGATCTCTTTCTGTAGTTAAATAAACAATTCCAAATCGTTGTGAAGTGCTTACTCTGATGCATTACTATTTTCTCTCTCTCTCTCTTTTTTTTTTTTTTTTTTGCTTTTAAACTGAGTACTTTAGAAGTATTTATATGGAAACTACACTTTGCTACTAGATGAGTTGTATTGCAGAGTTAATAGCAACAAACACATACAAATAAAGGAAAAACCCTCAAAATATCACCACAGGCTTCTCTGTAGATACTTGAGAAAGCAGAATAAACACTCACTTAATTGTGAATTATGAATAGTAGTTTCCTGTATGAAAATGCATTTTTAAAAGGTGAAAACCTCTATATTCAGTAGATGTTCTGTCTTTTCCTTAGTTGCGCAGATAATTCTATGTTTATTTAACAGGAATACAAGTACAATAACTTACTATTCATATATAAATACATGCTTACTGTTTGGCTCCATTGAGAAGCTATAAATTTCATCTATTGAACATTAGCTAAAAAATTACATGTGTTTATCATCTGGATTATTCTCAGATTAATAGAGATAAATGACAAAACATAATCAGCACCAACTCTGCAACTTAATCATTGCATCTGAGCTATAGGAAACACTTAATTACTCTCATTTACTAGGTGCAATCTAATGAGAAGGCATTAGCCAAATGAAAAGAATGCAGTACAAACAAACAAAATAGTTATACCATCATTAAAAAGAAACTCTGACAGTGCAGGTGACAGCATATGCAGGATAAATTACCATAATGTCCTAAATGCTGAGCTGTCAGCATGCTAATGCAGTGATCAGATACCCTGGGAATCTCAGCACTATAGCTGTCAGAAACAGGTATCATAAATCACCTCTCTCTACTGTACTGCTCATTACCACAGCTTTCTTATACGTGGTTCTCAGCACAATTTGGTACAGCCAGGAAAGAAACAGTCCCCTCATATAACACCCTAACGCATACCTGCTTTTGGTGTCCTTCAGCAAGGAGGGAACACTTCTATAGCCTGCATGTGAAAGTATCCAGGCTCTACCTGTGCCTGTAGACTCAGTTTCATAATGACGGACAAAACGATCTTACTGCAGATTCCTGCCTTTTGCTTACAACAAAGTATGAACATCAATGCACCACAAAAGCAAAGCATGGTTTCACCTATTTACACAGCATCTTTACAATTAAAATCATTACGTGCATATATTTGCACCTTGAAATCTTTAAAGCAACAAGCACACCAGGAAACAAACGTGCTCCAGCCAGAATGACGCACCCAAGCACGCAGGTTCGTGAGCCCTGCCTGCATGCTTTACTCTGATGTGCCTACTATGTGAATGTAGCAAACATCACGCTCATTTTCTGGCAAAATATAGTTTTTCCTCCCTGACATGCTCTGGGGAATATAATGGAAGTATGAAACCATGAAACATATAGGTACATGTTTATTTCTCCCACACATACTCCATACTGCATTTCATGCCAGCTGACTGACACCTAAGCTTAAGATTCAGCAAGACAATTAAGAACATCCATGACTCTCCTTAGCCAAACAATCCACTAAAGCCATCAAATAGCGCACAGCCAAACACCTCAAAACATACCCAGCCTTCATTTGAAAAATTGGGAGATAAACATTTCCTAGGGCTATTGATATTTGAGCATATATAAATTAAAATATGCTTTAGTGTCTTCTTTTTTTACTCAGAGAGATGTGCAGATGTAGAATGTTCATGGCCCAAAATGTACGTTATTAGAGATGACTCTACTAAGTGGGGGCCTTTTTGCTGAAGGAAGTACACTGAGCACATCACTAAACAACCCTTTTGTAGCCTCAGACACCAGTTATAGGACATATGAACAGAAGACAGTAGTAAGAGAACTTACGGTCACCTTGCACCTAAAATCCTGTACCTTTAATAGCAGCAGAATCAGAATGGAAGAATTTTTAAGTACTTCCTTCTGTAGAGCATTTGAAGACATGGATAGCACATTAAAACGCTAAAAAGCAGACCTGGGAAGCAGAGAAACTTGAACATTCAGTCAAAAACTTCTCAGCGATGGTGTTCTGCCTCATCTCTGGAACTAACTGAATCCTCAACAATTGTTTACTTTTATGCTAAGTTTTGCTTAGGTTATACTAAGTTTGTGTTCCTCTAACTAAATGCACCACAGAAGTCAGGAGAAGGGGATAATTTATGAATGCAAAACTCTCTTTTTGACTTTTCTACAGCAATCTTCTCCAACAAAACACTTTTTTTTTTTCTTAACCTAGCAAGTACACTTCAAGTGTCTTCAAAATTATTACTTAGAATTGAAAAAATAATTGTAAAAGAGCAAATAAAGAAGAACAGACAGTATAGAGCTCTGCTAGGTGAATGTATGTACATTACACAAAATACTGGTCATGCACGTTTTGCAAAGTATAAACCATTGGGTGGTAGTGGCCAGCACTGATTAGGTGTTTGTATAGTTCTCAGCACAGTGAAACCTACATGAATTATGGACAAAGCCTATTGACTGTACAGAATTACAAGTGCTGAGTAAATTCTTATTCATATTGTAGATATCTGAGTTTAAAGTTCATAGTTTTTTCTTTTTTTCTTTTTTCACTTAATCAGATAATGCCACTTCTGAGAAACATTGCTTCATGTCATTTAGAAAGCACATAACCTCAGTATCAGTCACAAATTTTTGGGCGCAAGGGTTTTTTATTTATTTTTTTAGTTGTTGTGGCACAGTGATGAAAATCAGTGGAAAAGGGGACTGCAATAATATTTCTGTTTTTCATTTGACCTTTCAGATTTGCTATGCTGAGTACAATAAACATTCATTAAACTTTGAGAGCTGTGAAGTTTCAGATACCTGTGGGTGGGTCCAATTGAGAGTTCTTATATACACACACATTCATCTTATCTCACCTTTATTTTGAGCATCAAAGTCATAAGTGATAGAAATGCTAGGGAAGGTGCAGCAAGTTTGAAAGATGAAACTGTTTGATCTACAACAAAGCAATCATAAATCACCCTCAGATTGAGGGGAGAAATGAACTTTAAGAGCTTGAAATGATGAATCTGCGAATTAAAGAATATTTAGGTTCTCAAATACACAAGAAGAGATCTTACTATTAAGTGATCTGATTTTCAGGTGTGTTAAATTCCTACCAATTTTGATGGCATTAATAATACCGATCGCTTCCAAAATTAGGCCAACAGGCTTTTCCATTCATGTGTGTTAAATATTGTAGCAGAAGCATGATACAGAAAATATTGTTCATATATGAAAACCTAATCATAATTTTTTACATTTATACTTGTGGGGAAAACTCTTCCCCCTTCTTAATTAAGATGTTGGAGAAAAAAGCAGCGCATTAAGGTATCTCGTTTACATGAGACTTTTGTATGGCACAGGCTCAAACAGAAATTGGAAAGTTTTTGTTTTATTATGCAGATAATGCCCATGTGCAAATGTGTTTGAGAGGGAGAATTATTTTAACACAGCATCTTGTATTACTCAAGCAACCATTCATCATCGGTTTACTAAAAGGTATTATTAAGTCATTTGTTCCCCAGAAACAAGATGACACAGAAAGGAAAGATTGAGAAAGCAATCTGATACTTCCAGGTAATAAAATATTTTTGAACTGGTTTCAAAGATCCAGTACTGAATTTGGGTGACTGTTTTTATACATTGGTAATTGGCAATGCTAATTCCATTCTTCTGTAAATGCATGCATATAGCTCTTAAGAATTCTTGGCCGACATATAAAATCTACTAACAAATCAGTAACAAATACTGATTTCTGTCAACTGACTTTAGAAACAGCAGTTAGAAGATGTAACATGGCCGTGGGTTTAAAGAAGATAAAGTAAATCCACCCCCAAATTTACCAGTCATCTCATTCCCAATACCTCCCTTTGTTTGCTCATGAAATCCTACAGTACCTTATGCAAATTGTAAAATACTTTTCTGAAAGATAAAAAGGACAGAGCTAGTTAGAAAGGTAACAGAGTGGGCAGTGACCTCTGTATAGATAACAATATTTGTATCATTAAATCCTGATCAAAACCAAACTTAAATCATTTTCTGTTCTTTTATGTCAAACATTATGTTACTGGAATTTTATAGATCAAGTGTTTCTTCCTTATGTTCTATACAGGAATTAATAACTAAAAAATAAATAAATGCAATTACCTTTTTTCAAGATCTAACTATTAAGGATATGAAATAAATGTAACATTTTTAATTCACATAATCTGGTTCATACTAATTTTTAAACAAAATTGTGGACTGGTATAAACAAACAAACATAACTTCATGAGGCTCCTTTGTTGTAAGAACCAATTGTCTCCTAACAGTCCCTCACTTATCTGCTGATTGAGAGCCTTAACTAAAAATACGGCCCAATTATCTTTTAACCAGTGACAAATCTGTACTTGCAGAAAATGGAGTAAGGACGAAGGTAACGGAACTTTAAAAAAAAAAGAAAGAAAAAAAAGAAAAAAAAAGAAAAAAAAAAGACTGCAAAGTATTGCAAAGTATTATTAGTAGGTGAGGACAATATGTGAAAGACCCAAAGTACATTATAAGTCTTCTCAGGAAAATAAAATTTATTGCTTTTCAAAGATGACATATTCCAGTAATTCCATGTTTATTTGTTTAAGTGGGTTTTAAAATCAAATTTTCAGTACTAACAAGAGAAAAGAGCAAATACGAATTATTGAAGCACATGCTAAAAATCTTCTATATATTATAGACATGTAATGGGATTTTTTTCTCTATCATAAGATATTGCAGGGGTGGACAGATAAATTACTGTCTATATTCATAGAATAATAATGAAAAACTACTCTTTAAGGGAAATCCTTCCAGATCTGTATAACACTGGTGACAGCAGCAATCAACCTAAGAAAAAGCAGTCAGTCCTTGACTGATAGCCTCATTCATTTTTATGATGAATGAAGTATATTAAAGGAAAACAAATGCAAAAAGTTTGTTTAAAAACACCGTGCATATTCATGCAGTAATGTGTAACAAGCAAAAAATAAATAAATTTAAGTGGAATATCATTTGCTTGTTAGGTCTGTTTGATATAAGCAAGGAAGTAGCTATTCAGCATTGTCATTGAGTATCAATAGAAATGAATACATAAATTCAATTTATCTGAGAACAGTAGACTTGAAGGACCATAATTTCAAATACTGTTTTTAACTCAAGATTTTGTTTAAAAGCTGTAACAAATATATGGACTCTGAAGGCCCTAAAGAATGTTAAAATACCTTTAGCAGGAGGAGTTAAGGAAACTTATGCATTTGCAGTACAAATACAAATTTCAAAACACTGACAGAACTATCTCATTTAGAACAACATGGATTTCTCTTTATAAAACATTTCCTAATACAGGTTTGTTTATAACGTGTCTATTTGTGAATCCTGTTATCAACAGACAGAGCACTGCCAATGACCTGGTGTGCATAATGCACCAAAGTAAGGTGTTGCTGAAGCTGTGAATGAGGTATTACGTACATTTATTATTTAACAAATCATAAGCACTTTTAAAAAAAAAAAAAAAAACACTTTCTGAGGAAATGAGCAAATTATTATGTCTATCTCTTCACAAGAAACCCTCTTTGGGCAACTATCAATTGAGTGTGACTGTAATTGATAACCTAAGCTGATTTTACATTCTGTTACAAATCCAGGTTCAAAAGGTTAATTATGGCCCGGCCACAGCTCATCCGGAAACATGAAGCTGATTGCTGTATGCCTATTTAATGAAGATGTACTGCATGTATTACAGGAGCTCCCTGACAAATGATCAGGACCTCTAACATCACTGCAACAAGCATTAACATCCACTCTGTCAGTTTAACTGTCAACGTCATATTTACAACCCTGCCACTCTTTAATTCAGAAAATGTATTGCTCTTTTAGTCCTCTCAGATACCTTTTGCTTCACTTTTTTATTCTATTACATCCAGGGGTCAATAATAGTGTGTCAATCCAAAATGTGTTACCTATTAATATCCAACAAACTTAACAAGAGGAAGGGTCAACACTTGGCTACTTCTGCAGTCACCTTCCTTGGGAGCACTGAATTCAGCCACACGAAGTCGTCCCAGTGTATTTAAATGATACCCATCCAGAAAAGCTATGCATTTTAAAGACCTAGAGAAATTAACATAACAAACCACTTAAAAGGCCAGTGATGACAGCACAGGCATTGCATTCTGAAGTGTTAATTCATTTCATCCAGAAACATTTCAACCTGGAAACAGGACCCTCTAACCCGCATACCACACGCTTCCTAGTGCAGAAGAAAGGGGTTTGCAATTTAACAAACAACGTCCAAGGTCAAGGAGCAGAAAAAAGCCCTCAATCAAACACAGCACTTTGCACTACGGGAACTTTAGCCCTGCACTCAATTCTGTTAGTGAAGGAAAATAAATAAATAAATAAAATAAAAATAAAAAAAGCACGCAGAAGTTTCCCGCAGATGCATAGTGTGCTATTTTATTCTTTGCTCACAGACTGAAGATGAGGCACTACAGCAATCTCATGGAGATGCTGAGCATCAAGGTTACCTGTCTGGGTGCACTGGAGAACAGTACTAGTATTTGCAAACTTAATGAGATCACAGATTAATAAAATCCTTTTTTGACCTGCTGTTTTGCACTTCTTATACAAAATGCGGTCACTGACAGTAGCTTAGAAAATAAAGCAGACAGTAAAAAAATAATGCCAACCAGCTCCGTTTTATCCAGATAAGTCAGTGAGGATGTTCGAGCTGCAGAAACACGACTGCCTTCTGAAGAAATTCTCCCTTCTTTTCCTCTCCAACTTGTAAACCTTTGATGCAGGGTTTATCTTCAAGTTTCATTTTAAGATAGAAAAAGGACTCAAACACTAAAAGTTGCATACTTTCAACTTTATATTCGTAGATTCACAAGCATTAACACAGGGTTTTAAAAAGAAAACTCTAGAATTCTTTTCTCTATGATTTAATGATGTTAAACAAAGTTCAAGTATATAAAGAGACCTAAAATATATAAAAGGGACCTTGAGGATGCTGAGTACAGTTTCTTACCAATACAGGCAACCACGTCACTTAATCCTTTTATAAATTGCTCAAACTTCATTTTAAAATCTGTTAATAATTTTCCCTCCACAAGCTCCCCTCTGGGAGGTTCTTCTGGAACCTCTGTCTTTTGATGAGTAGAAACTATTTTTGAATTTCTAGCCAAAGGTTATTGATAGCCATATCCATTTGTTCTTGTGCCAACAGCATCCTTAGTTTAAAAAGCTCTTTTACCTCCCTAGCATTTTTAGCCCTGTCCTTTCCCTTCCCCCATGCATATTTATGGCAATCAATCACATCCTATCTCTGCACTCATTTACGGGGCGAATCAAAGCAGTGCGACGAGCTCTCCATTTCAAGTTTATGGCCTTTCTCCGCACTCATTCTATTTTGAATGAATCTCTCAAGCAGATGTAACTGCAATTATGACAAAATCTCTCTGACATTCCATGCAAAGGTGGCTAACATTCATACATTTTTTACTTTATATTTGCAATGGGACAGAAATTCTCAGATAATAAATTGCTGTACCTCAGGTGCTGGGCAATTAAGCCATTATAACACAATCTTTTGTCATCATCTCACCTTACCACTGTCATAAGGATAAGCCAAATAAAAATTCTGAACCTTCAGGCCAGAGAAGGTGATTTTTTTTTTTTTAATGTAACACAATCTTGATAACTGGATATAAAAATGAAAAAAAAATAATCTAAGAAACAGTAGATTTGCACCTTGGTATTAACACATTCAGTAGTTAATTGATCCACAGAAACTTTAATGAAGTTAGGTAAAGCTACACGAAATCAACAAAACAGGCTAGTAAACAAAACCAGGATTCTGCATTAGCATTTTAATACTGGCAGTATGTTAAGATGTACGTGGGTCAAAAAAATTGAAAGAAGGGCTTGCTGTAATGCGGAAACCTGCAGACTTTTGGCCAGAAGCCCAAATTGCTGGCCCAAAATAAATAAATAGAACTTACTTATTATTAACTTATTTATTTATTATTAAACAGCATTTTTTAAAAACGTACCAGACTTTAAAGCAGTATTGCTGCTATTTAGTTTTCTGCAATTTCAAATTATCTACCAAAATGTTTTTATTTAACTGGAATATAACAAAATCTAATGAAAATGTAAGAAAACATTATATGCACAAGCTTTCCAAATTGCTTTGTCTACTTCACATATGCAAACTATCTCAAAAAGCATATGCAAAAAAAAAAAATCAAAGTAATTTCTAAGTGCAGACAGAAAACACAGTTTGTCATATTCTTCTCAAATAGCAAATGCTTCCTTTTGTGTTTAAGTAGCTCTGGACTAAATCTGGAACAACTGCGGCCTCTTCTTGAGGGAAGAGGGTGGAACTTAATACATGAGCAGCTCATCACAAGTACCATAATACATACTTCCATACAGTAACTACGTCGTATTACAACCAAGCATACTGTATTTGGGAACATCTGTTTTATAGGAGCTGCAGTCCTTCTGATCCAAGCAAAATTTGTGTATTAATCTTGATTCTAACATCCCCTCTGTCACCTCATAAGACCGACTGCATCTCTACTTTTTGGAAATAAAAAGGATCATAACGCTTTTTAAGTGGAATGATGTATGCATTAAAGTGTTCACACACTGTATTGAAAATTAAGGTTGGAATTTCAAAAAGCAAACGTTGATCTATCTGCTAAATATGGAATCAAGTGTGATCATCACCATGTTCATGATTTAACTAAAATCAAACCAGTGTCCATTAATTTATAAAACACACATTAAGGTATTCTAATGAAGTATCATCATTATCTACTTATTTTAGAGGAAAGCAGAGGAACCAATGAAGCAGCAGAGTCAAGGATCCAAGCCTTTCTTCTTAAAATGATGAAAAGGAACTGAAGGCAGGATTTCAACCTGTCACCACAGCGTAAGAATTCCCTGAATGTATAAAGATCTACTACAAAGTTAGCAAAATTATCTACTTATTGACAGGAAATCTAGGACACTGTCAGTTTAATCAGTTTAACGTGAGCTAAAGAGCTGGCATGTTATATTTCCATTGTCTATGTTCCTTTGCTTTGTTATTATATTTATATTCGAAGTCATCCAAAAATAAGGTTCCAGTCCTGAAATATTGCTATTAGTTATGAGATCGGTTTTCTGATAAATGGAAGCCAGACTACCTACTGCCACCAGAATCCACACACTACAACATAACGTAGGAAAATGCCAACAGAGCTGGCCTGTAGAGGAGATACTCTTTATCTTCCATGCCCTGTTATCAAATCTGCATACTTGGCAATGACTTCACTGAAACAAAACATACACACACACACTGCACAAAACCGCACTGTACAAGCATCATCAAGCACCCACCCACTTGTCAAGCAGGTAAATGATTCTACAGACTTCAGCAGGACTCCAGCTGCGCTTAAGAGTACGCTCGTGCTTAAGCGATTTGCTGACTGAGGGCAGATTTCTCAGCATCCTGCAGAAACACTACGTTAATCTGATTCAGCTATATTACAGCTCCACCACTATGCAGTACAAGGGAAAGCACAAAGGCAAACGCAATACAGGCAGAGACAGGCTGCTTCACGAGAAACAAGGAGGAACTGCTTTAAATGTTTTTCACCGCTCTGTGCTCAATACGGCTAATCAATTGAGATAAACTACTGAAAATATTCCATCGGCTTGTATGCAGTAACTTCAGTTTAATAATCATTGAACACAGTTGTAGCCAAAGCACTGCAACCTTAAATCAAAGATCACTTCATATCAGGAGGTCTTAAGGGACGATTTTGTCTAACACTGTATGTGACATACTCAGATATTAGCATAAAACTACAGTTGCTACAGTTATTTTCAATATAAAAGGTTGTCTACAAATCAAAATTAAATCCCCTTCACTTTATTCAGAGTAAATGGCTGCATAAGGACGCAAACAAATTAACTGAAAGCTTGAAAGTCAAGTTCTCAATTACTATTTAACAGCAACTTTAGTACATTTGAATATAATTTACTATATACTTAGCTGTTTTAAAATGGAATCCAATACTGTATAATAAAAAAAACAAATAGCACAACAAATGATTGATGATGATGCAAATGTATGAATACTTGGGTCTGAACAGTGCTGTTTCTGGATATATTGCTAAATACTGTACCATCCTAGCGTCTAATAAATCATTCATGAAAAGCAAAACTACACAATTTGTGGTGCAACTGCTCAAAACCTGCATCACTTCTAAATGACTGCTGATTCAATGACTTCAGAGTAGCTTTTATTCTCAGTTATTAAAAGAAGTTGAGAACTCTCACTTAAATAAAGCTATTTCTACTGACACGGGGTAAACATAGCTAAAACTGAAAGGTTATAAACAGCAGCCATTATGACAGAAGGAAGACATGAGTTCATAGTTTAAATACTATCAAATACACATAAAATTATTTTGTTGACCTACACCACCCATTAATTAGCAAGATTATGAAGCAGCACCACACGTCTACACATAAAAATACAAACCAGCTGCATTATCATGGAAAGACACATCTAACATCATCTCTGTAATAATGATGAAGTGCTCTATGCAGAGTGTTCTATTTGCAGCCGTGATTCATTGTGCTAGGGGAAAAAATGCTGACACTTTGAGAAGATATTTTCCCGTAAAAGGTTGAAGTCCTTAAGCAGCAAAAAACACCGACGTCCATCATCTTTAAACTCTATTGATTTCTGGTGAAGATTTAAAAGGCTGTTTACTTATTTCCCATCATTTCTGTCAGAGCTGTAACAGTTCTCTTCCCACTGAATAAACCTCTCATGATCCTCTTGGTGATTAAGGTCAGACAAAATGTCAAACTCCTAATGCTAAGTGCTTTCACATTAAAAATTAATACCAAATCACCAAGTAAAATCCAAACAAGAAGTCAGACATGTAAACAGTACACAACAAGGGCAATACTGACCATTACAAAAAAGAGCTATAATGCATACATGAAAAAACATTTGGCAACAGGTAAGAGCACATTCTTTCACTTTTGCATCTTTAACCCCCTTTCTTATTTTAGAGTTATTGTACTATGTTTGACACAATCCTTTTAAAAATCCTTTTTCCATTAAAGCTTGCAGTCATCTCCTCTATTTACCCTGAAATGCCATTTACTATGACTGAAGTATTACAAGGATTGTTTTTATTTTATTCTGAACTTCATCCAGGAAGGAAGTGTTTGTATTCAACAGCAGCTGTAAAAACAAGTCAGTAATACAGGTAACAAAAAGACATCCAAAGGACCCCCCTACAACAAAAGCAAATGAATTGCTAATCATCTATATAGTATTTTAAACTAGAAACCATTGTATACTTGAAATATACATACATGAAAAGCCGGTTACAGAAAACAGCCCTGTTAAGAGGCTTCCTATGGATTTTATCCAGGCCATTGCCACTTCAGGCAACCAGACAATATTACTTCATTCATAAACTTATCACGTTCAATCCTAAAACTAATTACTTTCTTCAACCTTTTAAACGGTTACTTGTATCCCGAGGAAAAGCATGAAACCAACATGTGTAGAGCCAAACTTCCAGGGTGATTGGAAGTCTGCAAGTAACCATATAATAAACTGTGAAGGTATATCGTAAATAAGGTACAAAGACAGCCAAGGGTGAAAAAAACAGTTTTGTGTAACTAACTGTGAGTTTATTTAAGCAGCTAACTTTAAAGTTTTGGTCCAGCTTGCTAAGCTAACTACAGAAGATTGCTCTAGTTTCAAATACAACAATGTAAATGAGATATTCATAGGCGATAGGGTGAGGAAAAGAATCTCAGTGGCTTCTAAATGACAAGATTTCATCCGTTTTTTAACTTTTGTAATGTTCTTTAGAAGTGACAATGGACTGTTCAATCTTGTCTTAGAGTTGGCCTACCAAGCACCAACACCATATTCACAGTCTGTAGTCGAAGTATCTCAATTGGTCTATGCACATTTTGGTCTACAGAACTGTGCATGTGTTTTATGCAAGTGCCTCGGAATTGAAGAAGAAATTATGAGTATCACCTGTTCTTTTATAAGCAATATGGATTTACTTAATTCTGAGAAGAGTCAGTTCACTTATCGTCAGCAAGAAACATACTTCTACATCAGGGAAACATACTTCTTCAGAACTACTGTAATACTTATTCAGACTATTGTAATGAACATGGTATAAGCAGAGTTGAGCATATCACAAATATCTCTTATTTCAACTCAAAAATTTGACCTGAAAATGCTTAAAGAAAGATTAAACACTATGAAATACAAGTTTAGTAACTACCACATTTTCGTATTTAACGTTTTCATGTTTTTTCTTATAGAAAACAGTTCTTTTCAAGATCACTTCCTAGAGTAATGTGTATTTTGTTTAATATTTTTTAAAAGATGATTTCAGATATCAGTATTTAGATGATTCAGGAAAACCTTCCATTTTTGATCCATCTAAAACTTTTCTATGATATATGCTTGTTCTGTTTTTTTTTTTTTTTTTTTTTTTAAATAAAAATAATTAATTTTCCTAAACCTTAAAGACTTTACTTCCTGCCTGTGAGACACATATTTATAATACAAGCTTTTTGTTTATTTAAAAATGAGTTACATTGCCTAATGACATAACAACGTGTATAGGAAAATGTTATAGTACACGAAATAAAAGAAATTAATGCTAACAATTTTGTTAAATGTCAAATAGCAGCTGGAACTCGTATAAATCTTCCTACCTTCTTTACCTTGTTGCCGTCCATGACTGGCAAGCACGTTGGTTCTGATCTTTATCTCAGGATCATTTTATTTTATTTGTAAATCAATGAGTTTTAAATATAGATGCATAAATGATCTGCAGTGCGAGGATGACCTCCCTTCAATCCAAACAAGATAACCACTATGCAGAGCGGTGCTTTCTTGCTCTCCTTCTAATCCATCATTCTTGCTTGCATAATGGCATTGACTGAATAAGGAGGACACTTCAGTTAGGGTACTACTTCACAGATAGGAGAGGCAGACCCGCACTCGCACAAACTTCACAGAAACTTAATACCAGCCTCCCACTTCCTGGGAGAAGTATTCTAACTGCTCACCTGCCATACAAAGTACAGTACATGCTGCAAGGTTGTGAAAGATATTAGCATTACATGGATTCCTGGGCAAAAGAAAAGGTCCAGCAAATAAATAAGGATGGATAAAGGTATCTACATTTCAACCTTAATTTCTACACTACTCACTCGTTACAAAAATAAAGTGCTGCCCAGTAAGGCAGCACATTTCCTTTTTCCAGCTCTCGGAGTCCTTGAGATTTGCAAATCTGCAATTGTAGGCGGTGAAGACAAACTTCTGGTCAAGTTTTCTAACAGAAGACTTAATGGCTCAGCAGGACAGGTAAACTTAAAGTAGTACTTTTGGCAGAAAAATGTACATGTTAAATTAAAGAGTATGCCACATATTCAAGAATTTGTCTCTTGGACTTTATCGAGTGGCCACATGGTCTCTCTGCTGTACTGCTAAGTTGCAGAAGGAGGTTCAGTGGGTGAAAGCAACGTTTGGTCCTTCTTAATTAGTAGATACTACCTGAACATGATGAAATATTATGAAATGTAATATTATGAAGAAATCAAAACGAACCAAAATTTTAAAAATACAAGGGTGATTTTTTTCCAAAGCCAGAGGTAGATTTTCTATTATCTGAGCTGAACAACAAGGGGTCAGTTCTAGACCTCCCAAACTAGCAGGGAATTCCTGTAGTTCCTGGGCACAACAAATCCTGCCATTGTGAGCAAGGAGACATGCCATACAACAGCCTCCCAAAATCCTGGGAGTGAAAATGTTGGCTCAACCTCAAGGCAGTTGCGAGACTCACTGAGTTTAATAACATTTAACTGATAAAGTTTGATATGTAGTGTCCAGAGACTTGCTACACTTTACTTTTTAAGTTCATTTTCATCAATCTACGATACTCTAAAGACTACTACATATTCTCAGTATCTTGCTCATAAAAACTCTTCGAGTCTCTGAATGAGTCACACTAATGAGTGTACATATACCTGCTAAAGAGCTGTTCTTCAGATGACTGGATAATCAGAAAATAAAGAAGTGTAAAGTCGCCACATCTCAGAAAGAATTCAAGAAAATATGTTAATTGATAATACCAAAGATTTTGTTTGATATTGTCTCTGAAGATATGCCTAACTTGCCATTTTCTAGCAGTTTTCTGTCACTCAAACAGATGAGACAGGACAGTCATCTTCATAGCAGAAATTTATGCACATAAATCTTTACTTTTCGAAGTCAGAGCACAAAGTGATATTCAGTGACTATACATAGGCAAAACACCAACAAAAAAGATCCTTATTTTCTCACTGGATTTTCAGATATCTACTAAACTAAGTTGTCATGCTATTTAAAGAAAACTACAAAAAGAGACTGCCAAAACAAAAACTTCATGTGCAAGAAGAAACAATAAAATAGATTAATTTCTGCTTTTATAAGCCCTAGATTAATCATAAAGGAATACTATTAAGAACACCTGAATTACTCTTCACTAATAATGTTTTGCTTTCCACACATACTCAGCTTCAAACAACAGTCCACTCATGTACATTTTATATTAAAATCTTTTAAATATCATACATATTTTTTGAACATTTTCTGGGTAGTTTTGTTACATTATTTAAATGAAAGAGGAAACCATTTAGGCTAAATTAACTGGAAGCCTTTAAGACCAACTCTTAGTTTGAACGTGGAGATTTTCATATACTAATGACATTAAACCTGTGCTTAACCTTTGAAAACTGGAATTTAACTGTATGTGTTTCATATTATACATAATATAATCTATGAACCTCAGGGAATTATGTTTCCTAATGATTTTTGTTTAATTTGGCCCCAAACAAGTGATTTTTTGCTTCATTTGACAAAATTTAAGAATCTTGAGCCCTAAGAACTTTCCTGAAATTGAATTTCTCTTTGAAAAAGTTATTCTTCACATTTCAAAAAAAATACTATGCCAATAATTTCTTCATAATTTTTATAATATATTTAAGTCATTTGAATGTTTTGAAAATAGAAATGTGTTTTTCAGAGGAGACTCCATTATGAGCACTACAAAACTGTTGAAACTGTTAAAGTTATATATTCTAATTAGTTTGGCAGAGCTAATACAAATTATGTTTACAGACTAACAATAATAAAATTGAAGTACTAGTTAAATATCTAAAATAATTAAAGGAATCATTTTTAGCTCGGCATAATTAGCTAATTCACTTTACAAGCATTTATTAAAATGAATTCACATGTTATATTCCATAGGTAGTTACACAATAGTGTTTATACAGGAAAAATATAATGAACCAAACTCTTTGTATCCAGCCCTCCACAATTAAAACGAAGACTCCCCAAGTAATATCAATCTAGGATAGACTAATTAAGTTTGGTTTGATAACCATTCATTTCTTCTATTGCCTCTGAGCAAATTGTTTATTAGAGAAAGTTATTTTACACAAATCAAATCAAACTGGGTAAACCATTATATTTGAGAGAAACCTTAGCCATCAGTCAATTAATCCATCATTTTCTCCAGACACTTTTGTTTAACAAGCAGATCATATTATCAACAATTTAGATATCGTATGATTCAATTATGACAGAAAATTTATTGACAGCTTCTCTAATACTTTTGTTATGAATAAATATTAAATGTTCTCCACTTTTGATGGGCAAACTAAATGCAATAATGTGTTAAATCTAAATAGTCAAAACCTGAGTGATATTTCACAAATGGCATTTTTTTTTTTAATATTTTAAACCCAAGTAATTCAAACTATAAAAAAAAAAATATAAAATGTACCTCAGAATTTGAGAAAAAAGCATGCAAGGTATTTGATGTACACTAACTGCCTGAATGAAAACATATTCAAAAGAAGATTACTAAATAAGTACACGTATGAAGATAGATAAAAATACAAGGCTTTATTTATTGTACTGTAAGACAAAAGGTGCTATTCTGTAAAAATGGCATTACCAAAAAAAGTTGGAGACTCTCTGCAGCTATAAAAAAAGAATTGCCAAAATGTTAATAGAAATAAGATCCTCTAAACTTAATATGAAGATATTTGATGTTAGGGATCGTGACTATTAAAAAAAAATCAAAAAACAATTTGTGAGGTGTTTGTAATTACGGCTGTCTTAAAGTCAAGAAGAGAATATTACCTAACAAAGATTACTCCCCGACCATTTAAACCTCTTGACAGACATCTCTCAGAAGAAATAAGATACTGACTCATTTAGAACTGAGCTAACCAATTCATGATGAAAGGACGAGAGGACAATGGAAAAGCTCCATCAAAACTAATGTCCATTAATGAGATAATGGAATTACGCAAACTTCTATCAATATATTAGAACATCGTCATTACTTCAAAGTCTTCTTTTGCTCGAGACAAGGAAGTTGCTTTTATAGTGAAGGGGGCTGTAAGCAGGCTTACTGCTGCAAAGGAGAAGCACTGCACCTGAACATCAGGGAGGTAAACATCCACATAAGGATAACAGACCACACATTTCAGCAATAACGAACAGTAAAAAATGCTTAACAGAGAATTAAAGGGGTGTTCATAACCATCTCAGACAAAATCTCCTCCTCAGGTCTTCCACGCCTAACATATTCTAGTTGTAAAACTCAGATATGCTTTTGTTTGTAGATCCCGTATTAGCAATAACTTTCTTAACATGGAATGCTCTTATCATACATATCTGAATTAAATATATAAAATACAAGTACTTTACAGACCATAAACAACAAAACCATCATTTCCTCCCTCTCCCTACCTCCTTTTATTTGAACTGGTATACAATAATGCATTGTGGTTAACAGACATTGCATCTGCTTCTTCGAGAACTGAGATGACAGTCCTAATTTATGCCAAATGGAAGCAAATGACTGTTCAAATGTACTTAGTTAAAAATCATGTATTTCCTAAAACCCTGGCAAAATTGATTTCACATCAAGTCACTTGGTGCCTCTCAAAAACTCTATTTTTTCAGTGATACCTGTTAGGAAGTCCAGAAGCTGTCACACACCGGTATGGCCTGTTACCATTATTTTATGATCTAAAAAGAGGGGGAGCAGAGGGGCAGGCGCTGAGCTCTGCTCTCTGCGGACAGCGACAGGACCTGAGGGAACGGCATGGAGCTGGGACAGGGGAGGGTCAGGCTGGGGGTTAGGGAAAGGTTCTGCACCCAGAGGTGGTCGGGCACTGGGACAGGCTGCCCAGGGACGTGGTCACGGCCCTGGACTGCTGGAATTCAAGAAGTGTTCGGACAACGCTCTCAGACGTAGAGGCTGGTTTTGGGGTGGTCCTGTGTGGAGCCAGGAGTTGGACTTGATGATCCTCATGGGTCCCTTCCAACTCGGGATATTCTCTGATTCTATGAAAACTTGAATCATCAAGTACGTTGCAGTACATTGCCTCACAGCAATTGTACTGTCTTACAGAGCTCTACAAGAGTTAGTTTACTGGTAGGCTTTTACTTCAATAATTTATTAAAAAAACAAACAAACAAAAAAAACTCTCAAGATCTCTTGCTTTAATTGGGAATTTACCCGTAAAAATGGAAAGGAAGTTAAAAAAAAAAAAAGTGACTGACAGTATTTTAAAAACTCCTTTCTGACATCTGCCTGTGTGCCTGAGAATAATACTAGGGTATCAGTAAATAGTAATGAGCTACGATTTGTTCATCAATGATTGTGCCTGCTTTTCACAATGGACCTCCACACTGATTTGCTTCCCAAACAGGCAGGTCTACAGCAACTCCCACTTGCTTTCTTGCCTGGACATTACCAATTACGTTGTCATGACTAAAAACCAATTCTAAATAGAAGAAACCTTAACTACATGGCCATACAAATTGTAATGACAACACAAGCAAGACAGGAAAAGGGCAGAATTACCTTTCCAGCTGTAGAGTGGTTTTGTATCAACTTAAATGACCCACGAAACCGTGCTGTCAAAGTTCATTACATGTGATTCCTGGAGCTTTGACATCTCCATTGATTCCCCTTCCATCAGATCCTATTTCTACCATATGTGAATTTCAAGCACAAAATCAGCTTTTTAGTCAAATGAGGCCACTTACCAGTATCCATAACTCCCTGCAGTGTAAAGTCCACTTATATGTCATACCGCAATTGTAAATACAGCCGATTACTTACAGATAGTGGTGCTACCCCCCCCCCCTCCCCTCCACATTTTGGTAAACATGGAGTAACTAGAAGATTAGACTAAAGCTCTGACCACTGCATGCTCGATGTGACTATTTAATACAAACCACGTCCAACACCATTTCACTGAGCACTAGAGATAAGCAAGCTTAGAAAGGGAAGAGACAGGAAGTGTATATGGATTATGCATCTCAAAGATTCCTTTTACTTGTAAGCATTTTTTTTTTTAAAGAATAGTAATTCAGATGGCTATTCATACACTGAGAAAAAACAAGTATTAACATAGAAATTCCTATTTATAACCTCTCAGCAAATGTGAAATGAATAAACTTTTCAGTGTGGGTATAAATGTAGCTTTCTCTCTGGAGGAAGGCACTGGGATAAATAGACATGGCTTAATTCTGATAGCTCCTGAGAAGTTTGAACACTGGCTATTACCTTTTTCAACTGCACTGAGATAACCAAGCCCTAAGAAGTCTTCTCCCTGACTCCTCGTTAGCCATCCAGAAGTGCTTATAATGCTTGACCATGTGAAAATTCAGCTACTCAGTTTTCAGAAGCAAGATCCACCTTCCCAAGCAAAGAAACAGATAATGCATTTTGCTGTAATATTCTAAAAAGGTTGAGGAGGGAAGAATTGAATATTGATGAAAGACGACATAGAATACAACACAAATTTAGAAGGGTGTGAAGATTGGGATCCTTCTGAGGAGGCTAGTAAAAAGGATGTTACAACACTGCTGAAAGATGAATAACTTCTTGTCACCATAACAGACTATTTCGTCTTTTTCTTTCAGAACCTATCTTTGAGATCTGATGGTAACAAATGGGGACTACAAAGAGAATCTTGGCTCTGAACGTCTCATGGCTGGAAGGCCTAAGTATCAGTCAGCAGTAAATAAGGAGGATGGAAATTTATCTTGTTGTTTTGACCTCGTCACACAAAGCCACATAGGTGAAAACACATCCGTCTCCATCCTAAAACACCTATTAAAAACAATACTCCCAAACTGGCATTGACGAACTACCCCTGACATGAGCTTTTAGGAAAAGCAGCAGGATACTTCAAACTTTAGGTCTCAGACTGCCAGACATTCCTTTTTAAAGACAGGGGAGAAAAATTCTTTGTTGTTACCTGTCACCTGAGAGAGAAACCAAAGGAATACAAGCTCAGGACCTGGATGCCCACACCAGAAGTGTTACAAATAAGCACACACACGAAGAGAGATCTCAAGAGTGCAGAACCACATCCATGCTACCATTAGGACAGTGCTGCATCTGATTCTTTCATTGTAGTGCTGATGCGGTAGAAGTCTCCTAGAAAACAGCAAGATCTTTTTCTGTATAAGATCAGCAGTTATTGCACAAGAAGATTAAGAATCATTTGAGCTTTCTACAGAGTACAAAGCTAACCTCTTTTTTTTTTTTTTTTTTTTTTTTTTTTCCCCCCACACAGCTCTAGTAAAGAATATCAACACTTGCTTAAGAAGAAAGTCCCAAAGATTCCCTTCCTGCTGACAACAAGCATGTGGCTTAAAGGACACGCAGATATTAAATTAGTAAAGAAGATGCACTTATATTTCAAGGGTTTTGCCTTCCACAAAACAGGCAAACAAAAACTGCCTTCAGTTGGATTGCCTGTTCAGGAGAGGTGACGAAACTGGAAATACTTTAGCGACATGGAAGGACAGAGCAGGAATTGAAAGAATACATGAAGAAAAGCTTTGTTATTGAAAAAGATAAAAATAAAAGTACAGCTAGGAGTGTTTTGCCTTTACATTCATACTCATTTAATAGGGATGACAGGGAACAGGTTGTGAGAACACATACACTCATGTTTGATTGTAACAGCAGAGATACTGCTGTACAACTTTCTAGTAAGAAAGTAGCATTTGTTTGCAGGATAACAATACATGTAGAAAGGCAAGAAGTTAAATGGCTACTTATATTTTCCCTAATGGACAACAAAATTCCTTAATTAAAAAGAAAAAAAATCTTTTTTTTTTTTTTTTTTTTGGTAAAAATACTTGCTTATAAAGGCAGTTAAGTGTAACTTTATTTTAAAGGAGCTTAGCTGAAAGCCTTAGAAAAACTCATTTACCTTCCAATGTACCCATCTGAGCTTGATGGTTAGAAAACCTGCTGAGTTGACAATGTTAAAATCAGAAATACGTTTGACAAAGGAGAAATCAAACAGCTGTGCGTGGTTAGAGTTAAGGTATTTTTGACTAGGATATTTATCTAATTACTAATCTGACTTTGCCTTCCTACTCAACTAAGGTGAAATAATTACTTGTATTTATTCTCTCACACATTTTGTGTGTTTGATATTATAGTAGCAGTAGAGTTTTTAAAAGTGAAAATTGCTCTATTCTCTTTGTCTCCCCACTTATTCAGTTGCGTTTATATAGTCGGACAGATGATAACAAAACTCTCGGATGAGAGAAAGCATTAGTGCTGGCCAGTGAAGTTAATCTTACCCCTGTATTTAGATGAATCCTCCAAAAGAAATGTGTTAGATGGCCATTTTTAGTAACAGTTACTAGAGTCAACACAATTACTGTTACTCAAGAATAAAAACAGGAGTCAGGAGCAGACAGCTGAATCCTTGGGATCCCAGCCAAGCTACAGCAAGATAACCTTGAAGATTTACCACCTCTTGGTAGCCAGTCATTCAAATCTTGAAACAAAATAATTGTCCCAGACAGACATAAGGGTACACAGTTTTCCTTTCTGGTTGTTGTGAGGACCTGTTGTTTCTCACTGTCCACTTGAATACAAGCTTCCAGAAACAATGATTCCATTTTCACTATGGCTGATAACATCCATTTACTACATGCCCTCTTAAAATAGGGCTGACATATATGGACACTAATAGCTTGGTACTTGAACATAACCAAGGCTTGTAGCTCCTCCTGAAACACGAGTAATTGATCACTGTAATAACCTGGAACCGCTACAGGACCTCGGAACGTTTCCATTACTCCTCAGCAGAATGGTGCATGCCTGGCCTAGGAAGAACACAGTCAGTTCTGGAACACTCTAAATTCTACATAATAAAAGCTCTAGGTGTATGAATGAATTAGCTCAGGCGATATTTCAAATTCACTGAAGAGATTTAACACAGAAAGAATTTATTGTGAAAGAAGCAAAAAGGAAGGCAATTAAGGAGAAAAAGGGGGTGTAAGCAAACGGAGAGAAGAAAGCAAGAACATGGTAACAAGAAGTTACCTTGAGAGCATCCTGAGTCCTCCTGTTGTAAAGTAAAAGTCCCCAGTTCTTTCACAAGGGATTGTTAAGTTCCCCGGAGTCCAAATTCCGTTTTTTCCTCTTTTAAGATCTTTCTCTACAGCTCCTAAAATTCCTGGTGTGTATTTTGCCTATGCTCTGTTTGGAGAACTCAATCATTTCTTATCAGCTGATGTAGTTTTTCTTCAGTTTCGTTTTAGCACAACATAATACAACTGTGCATTGCTACGGATGCCGTACCAGCCTCCCCACCACCTCTCCACAGCCATCCCGGTACTTCGAAAGCCATCAATCTGTCTCTGGAGGTGAATGTTGCAGTGCAGTTCCTAGGTTTTAAATACTTAAATATAAAGAAGGCCTATTTGAAATATGAAAAGGGTATGATTCATGAAATAAGGAAACAGTAACTTGATCATAACAAATATATTTGACCTTTAAAGTACTAACAACAAACATTAAAAACACTCAAGTTCTCCTTTGCTGCCAAGTTTATTTTCCTCATAAGTTGTGCCCCATTATGCTACAATAATCCTTCATTATTCCAGTACAATAATGCACAGTCTATCGTCTACCTATAGTTGTCTGGTGTCTATTTAGTTTTATAGCAAGCAAGCAATTTGAGAATATGGTAATAAAGCCTCAATCACAGTAATGATGTATGATGGGCTGTAATTTCTGTGTGCTAATGGGTTACAAACAGTATTACAATGATGACGGGAATCTCATTGATTCATTATATGAGTGCAATAATATCAAAATGACTTAATATAGATCACTATTTACTCATGCACATACTGATAACAACCTCTATATATTTCTATATACAGATATATAGAAATAAAATTAGTATTAGTCTTTCCACATAAAAGTTCACACAGCACAAAACATTTTGTGTAGAGTTTCCTAAATCAATGTATAAAGTTGAAATTACTGCATTGAACGGGTTCTTTGAAAAGCAACCCATTGATTTTAATCTGCTTGAAGCAATCAATTACTCCCTGTCCTCTTTATTCCAAACTGTAATGAAAACTAAACTGCGTTGTCTTGAAAACTAAATGTGAAGATGATCATAAACAGAATTTAAACTCCATGGATTATTCATATCTACCCATTTAGATTTGCCATTTCCATTATGAGTACATTTGCCATGAGCATTTAATGGACATCTAAAAGGGAATTCATTAAAGCAGGAGCTGTTGGCAGCACTTATGGGCTTCAGACTGCTTTATGTTTGCCTTTAATAGCTCACTATTATAAAAGTGATATATTGTGTTCATCCCATTAGTAGTTTGCAGAAAGGTCTGTAAGACATAACAAATCCTTTTGAGTATTGTCAGAATCAAAACTAAATCACAAGGTATTTTTTTTTCAAGCAGCATATTACGACCCCAGCCATGTACCATATTAGGTCATCTAAACTTTGATGATCTTAGCCAAGTAAGAATTTAATGACCCTACAGACAGTTTGTTCTTTTTTTAATGAAACACACATGAATTATTAATGCCATCTCAGATGCACAGATTTTTAAAAACTTGTCATAACTATTGAGGTTAAGCATGCTTAAAAATGAAACATGTTTTCCTCTAAGTACTTTCTCACTTGTTTTGGGCCCAAGCAGCATCAAAGGAAGTAGGAAGCTCAACATCACCAACCTGGAGGTGAAGACACCGCAGAGCGATCAGCCTCCACCCTCCTGCTTTTGTCCCCCTGTCCCTCCAGAGATGAATGGAAGGTAGATAACCCCACAAGGTACTTGCTTATTGGGCAATGAAGAAAGCAAAAGGGAAACTATAACAAAGTCAAACTGCCTCATAACTGCTAAAAGTACTGCAACTATGCTCACTCCTTTATTTAAGGTTCACCAAACACCCCTACATATCATAGCTCAGTTCTACGTGACAGCCCTATATGCCTCTCGAAACAACACTACCTATTTTACAGTCTAAGTGTAGTCAAGCTGGTAGTATGAAAGTATTACTGTGATTAGTTCTTTCTAGACTACGACGCACACAAGTATTTGATTATTCACTGCTTGTTCACTGGAACCATTTCAATCACCAGTCCATCACACTGAATATAATTCTGTTTGTTAACTCGTGCTCCCTCTGCTGATTTCCTACTTGCAACACAAATTACATCTTTCCCAATAGATGTTATTTATTTGTAAATATTTGTAAAGGAAATGGCGGATTTTAGGACATAGACCATGGAAGCTCCCTACTCTTAAAAGGATTACGATAAATACTAATAAATACGAATCAAAGTTTCTCTCTGATTCTGGGTATTTACTTTGCAAAATACAAAATTCCCTCCAACCCGAATTGTTGAGGAGAACACCTTTTCTTCTTAGCTTCAAAGGGTACTGGCAGCCTTAAGGAATAGTCCCAATCCTATACTAAATTTAACCACAGTAACTCATGACTGTCAAACATCACTTACACAGAAGGGCTATATAATCTACAGGCAGTTGGTAAGCCTGTGATTTATCTCATATGGCGAAGATCATCTCTGTACTTTCAGTGGGAACGCTAAAGAAACAACTTTTTGAAAAGATGATGATCTTGATGAAATAAACAGTATTTATCACCAGTCAATTAATTTCAAAAATGACCGACAGAGCAAATGATGGTGCAGCAATTCCTGATTTGCATGAGAATAATGAAATTATGTGTATTAGTAAACATCCAGAGAAACAAATGGCCATTTTCCCTTCAATTCATTTGAACTTCCAACGATCATCATTTTTAATTTGAAGGATGGTGAGTTAATGAATCTCCCAAAAAGCTATAGAAAATAATATACTATTACAGAAAAGAAACAGAGAGATACCTGTATCTATGCAACAGATTAAGGAAGCAGAACTACCAGTGAAATTTCTCTGTGGCTGTTGATTAGTCAAAATTCCAAAATCCCTCCCCTTGACCTAAAAACAACTAATTGACTTCAGTGAGTTGGTAGGTGATGACTTATTTTAGATAACTATAGGCTAAAGCAGTGTTCTGTTATAATTCAAAGGATGTGTGTATTTACTTAAACATGTTATTAGTTTGACATCTTTTTTTAACAACTTTTAAGAAAACATGGAAGTCTGAATAATATAGATATATATGATCTCCTCAGGTCCACATTAAACCATTAGAAACTGCACTTCTAGAATTTATGTCTCTCTAATAGAAGATTATAAACAACCTTGTAATAGCAATAGGAAACAGTGCATCTTATTCTCACTCACGGTAGATTTGGAATGACTCTAGTTTCTGAAGAACCTCAGCTGGATATGTAGCTAAACATGGGCAGTAGCCTATGTGGAAAAAAAAATCATGTACGTGCACTGCAAGTACTGCAAGTGTCAGGATCTTCAGTTCATGGAAACTTACTGGTGAACTTGCTTTCTGAAAGAAAATCGGAAATTGTCATATATCCTGCTTGGAAAATTATCTACTGCACTGTATATCTACTATCAGGGGCCACACAACCAGAAAAAGCAGGTGGTATTCTCAGTCCTGATCTTAGCTGAAATTATTTATTTCATAGCATGTTAAAAACACTTTCAGAAGAGCCTCATTAGTCAAAGTTACAGAATTCAATATTTTGTTTGAAGGAAGAACAAAAGACTAGTTAAGAAAGACATTATACCATGGGAATTCCTAAAGTTCAAGATGTTCACATTGTAACAGTATCCAAAATAGGCAGTAAGATGGTGTGAAATGGTTTCCAACCTGAGCACTGTGGCCTTGCAAAAATAAGCTTAAATCAATGGCTTGGAAAGTTTAAAGAAGATTGCTTCTTCAAAAAGTTAGTCTACCAACACTACTACAGACACCTAAACTGAAATTGCTCACCTCTTATTGGTAAAACAAACAAACAAACAAACTCACTGGCTTACTTTGCTTGGACGGAAAGCACACTTAGAGGCACTGACTTTTCACCTGGACCTTTATCTCATAAAGGTTCTCCAGATCTGCAAGTGGCAAACCAAACCCTCCCTACAGTGGAGAATGACCCAGGGTAGGCAGGTTTGCCACAAGACTTCCCAGACGCCAGTCTTCTACGTAACACAAAAAAGGAAATAAAGTAGTAGTGGGTTCATTTTCCTTTTTACTGGAGAAAAAAATACTCACATACACCTAATACCATTAGATAGCCTCTAATACCATGTCTTGTATGCTCTTTGGATTGTGACTGCCAAAGTTAATCACATCAAAGGAAAATGTCTCCATATTTATTATTCTTAAGCACTATTTTCCCAGTCAAACTTGGAAACGTAAAGACAACAAAGACTTTTGGTATATCTGAGAATACCATTTTTTCCTACAATAAACTGGGATGAAAAGTGCACATGATCCATACATTTAGTGGAAAGCGGAAAAAAGTAAAGAAATCAGATTTCATCAGCCAGCCCACCTTCACCAATCCACTTCTGAATAAAATTTCAGAATGCTGCTAGGCTAAGAGTCTCATATCAACTCCATTTAATTGTCTTGGGCTTTCACAGTCTCTAAGTTAGGTAACCTTTTGCCTGTAGTTCTTACTCCAATTTTTCAAGGACATGCAATCAATCTCTCAAACCTCCACACCTAGAGCCCTAACATTAAAACTTCAGAAAACCCGTGTTGCCTCAGCTTCTGAACTCAATGGGTCTCACTGAATAGAAAACAAGACCTTAAGCAGTAACTCAGAAAGTTGACCAAACTTCTCACGATTGATAAAATGCTAAAATAATTCCGTGAAGATCATCAGGAGGGCTGCAGCACATCTCCTATGAAGACAGGCTGAGAGAGCTGAGGTCATGGACTGGAAATGTGTCAGGTCAGGCTGGATGGGGCTTTGAGCAAGCTGGTCTAGCAGAAGGTGTCCCTACCCATGGTGGAGGAGAAGAATTAGATGACCTTTAAGGTCCCTTCCAACCCAAACCATTTTATGATTCTCTGATTCATTAAGACTGGAGAAGACAAGGCTCCAGAGACCTTATAGAAACCTTTCAGTACCTAAAAGGGACCTACAGGAAACCTGGGGAGGGACTCCTTATCAGGGAGTGTAGTGAAGGGACAAGGGGTAGTGGTTTTAAATTAAGAGAGTAGATTTAGATATTATGAAGAAATCCTTCACTATGAGGGTGGTGAGGCACTGGAACAGGCTGCCCAGAAAAGCTGTGGATGCCCCATCCCTGGAAGTGTTCAAGGCCAAGTTGGACGGGGCTTTGAGCAACCTGATTTAATTGGAGGGGTCCCGGCCCACGGCAGAGGGTTGGAATGAGATGATCTCTAAGGTCCCTTTGAAACCGAACCATTCTGCGATCCTTCCTGTGTAGTTGTAAGAAAATACATTTGCAGAAGAGAAGATCATTTGAGCACACAGTTAAGAATCACCCCCCAAAAAAAATAGTTCAATTGTAATCAATAATCATTCTACACATTTTCTACACTCAAAATTATCACAAAGAAAAAAAAAAATTTAGTTAAGAATGAATCAAAATCTTCCTTTCATCCCCACTTTTATGACAGTCTTTTTTTGTTGTGAATGACTCTGCAAGTATTTCCAATGAGCACTGAAGAAAGAACATGCCTAAAACAGATGAGAAAAACAGTTTTTAAAATACCCAGTTAAAATTCAGGTGCCCATAAAAGTCACTCACACAATTTCCCCACACTTGATCTCTTGCTTTTCATTTCCCCATTATTTCATTGATTACTTTTTAATGACAGAAACAGAAGAAACTCAGTTTCTGAACTCCCTAGGCCTAGCACAGAAAGTAAGGCTTGGGGTAGTAAATGAGAAGAAACTCACCAAAGCAACCGACTGAAATGAAACATTCCACTAGGGTACTGGAGGGAGTTGCACGTAATCGATCTTTTGATAGGTATTATGAATTGTCACTTTTGTGTGTTCTTAACTCAAACAGACCATTCTCTAGAAAAAGTATGTTTTAGGGATTTCTCATTTGTCTACTATACGATCAAGTGAAGGACTATGTGTTGTAGCCACAAGAACTAACTCTAGTTTAACCCTTCTGTCACAAAGAGTCTCTGATTATAAAGCAAACCTTTACATCTCAGCTGAGAAAGGGAAACTCCCCTGTACAGAATTACTGATCACCAGCTCACCAACTACCAAACAACGTTATTGTCTCCTATTAACTTCTAGGGAATTAACTACTCTAGTATCTTTTCAGTGTCCTGAGATCTCGTCAATTAAGTGGAAGGAAAAGCTCAATTAGGAGAAGCATAAGACTGCACTGCAGTTGTGCAGACCACTACTAAAAGGTCTTCGGTATTCTGGGATATATGTAGAGAGCTAAACCACTGCACTGTGTAACATTAAAGGCCTAGCAAATACCCATTTTACATTTTACTTTACTAGTAAGTCCTTGAGACTGAAAGGCCACGGCTGACCTGCGAGTCAACAGGAGGCAATGCTGCTAAACACATTTGGAAACACAGATGTAAATCCTGAACACTCATGCCCAGAGTTTATTTGATCTTGGTAACAGTATAAATAACCTAGGTAATTAACAAATGAAGAAAAGCATTGGACTTAATGGAAATGTTTCCTTTAATAGATTATGGCAGGAGCAAGATGAAACCCCCTAACACCAACAGAAGACACATCATCAAGGAATACCTACCTCATTTATTTAATATTTGGTAGCAACTTAAGACTGAATCCATTTTTTCCTGGAACATCTTAACTCACTAGAGGATACCCAAAATTACGAAAGCACTGGAAGGACCGTGCAGGCACTAGCAAAATGCTAAGATGAGCCATGAACTGACATACCAGTAAGAACAGGAGTGCATACTGGAAACCCTTTCCTTGAACGATCAAAATACACTTTCGGCAGAGGTTTCTGAGCAAATCTTTCTTAGTTAAGTAATTTTCATATAGATGCTAAACACAGGACATAGGAAGAACACCACAGGTGACTCAGAGGAAATCCTTCACCAACTCACTTGTAACCTTTTACGTTGATAGGGATATTTCCCTTACTATGCTAAACTCAGCCAGCGGATAGTATCAAGCCATTTATACTTTCATATTTGCATATGGCATGTAAAGCCAAGTGTATTCCAAATTAAAATCCTGATTCAGAAATCTGATGACTTCATCATCCTGGAAAGTTTCCAGATGAAAGGAAGCGCAAGATAGAGGAAGCAGCTGAAGCCTCATTCATATCTCAAACCCCAAAAGGTTTCTTATAGTATATCCTGGGTTTGACTGCTGCTGCTCTGCAGGAAATAGTTCTTAGCAATTCAGCTCCATTGACTTTATCTCTTCTGGAGTGGAAGTGATGTATTGCTGGCTAGAATGGATAGTTAGGTGACAACAGCTTGATAAAAAGAGACAGTTGTCTGTACATGCTGCTCTGCAATGCTCGTTTCCCTTCTTCATTTTTAAAGGATCAGCATTCATCTTTCAGTACAAACAACTTGCTATTAAGTCTAAAAAGCATGAGGAAAATATATGAATAAACCACCATAATAGGCATGCAAGCCATCTAATCTTGTTTAAGGGGAAAAAAACGCAGTGATGTGAGAGAAGGTAAAAGAAGAAATAGAATGTTCTTTGCAATTCTGGATTTTGCTAGAACTTGTGCCTCACAAAACAAGCAGAGAAAATAACCTGAGATTGACAGTTCACATACAACACTTAACACAGGTCAGAAACAATTGTGGTGTGTTTTTTTTTTTTTGTTTTGTTTTGTTTTTTGGTAAGGTCAAAAACAATTGACCTTGAGGTCACAAAGAACAGAATCTTGTACTTTATCCACTTAATTATCCCATTTGCTTCACATGAAAGTGTGGAAAATATCAGTGCATAAATCTACTTGGAAAGATTGTTACTTGGGTAAAATAACACCTTCAGAAAGAGAGCTTGATAATGAACTAAAGTTAGTACTCTAGAACAATTCCAATTTAAGAACACTGCTACCCCCCATATAAACCTAAAAGGACAACACAATTCTAGGAGATGGTTTCAGTAATATACTGAAATCACTGGTAACTACATTAAGTTCTTAAGCAATTTTAAGGAGATGCTAACCAGCTGATCAACTAAAACACGAACAGAAAAAACCCTTTTAGCATTGCTGACCAGTGCAGACTATAAACACAGTACTTAACCAGACTTGGTATTATTCACCAGTATCAACAAGAGCAATCAAACCTCCCAGGACTTTGCTTTTTTTTGCAGATATACTTATCATGGTATTTTGCAGATTTCTTCCTCTCTGCATTAAAGAAATATGCAATTTCATAATTAAGTTTAACTTGAGTCATAAAAATTCCAGTAGCCTAATATTAAAGAATTATGCACTCCGATCCGAACTCTGATGGCTAATTTACTTACTGCAAGGTCTGTGAAATTAATTCATTAAGCTTCTTAAATAATGAGGGTAAGAGGTCAACTTACAGCAACAAACTCAATAGATCTTAGCTGAGTAAGTCACAAGATAGCCTGTTTCAGATGCCCTGCCTCCTACTTATTCCTTCTTGCTACGCTGGTATGGGATATACAGCACAAGTGAAAAGGTCCAGCAGTCAGAAGTTGCTCAGCGTCTGGCTGAGGTGAACTGAATTATCAAACAAAAAACAGTAGTGACGTGGTGAGAAAACAGGTAATATCATTACAACTAAGTCCGATCATAAAGACAAAACAGAGCTAAGTAAGACAAAAAGTAGAGGTACATGAAAGCAAAATTTGAAACTACTTTTCTAAAATAGGAAAAAGAATTATATTAGATGACATCAGGTAAAAGTTGCTAAACAATGCAATAGTTCCGCTATGCTAGAAATATTTAAAATGCACTTGCACACAAAATAAGAGAAAAAAAATGCAGTAAGATGGATTCTGTTTAACCTGTATCCCTCCACCTGCATTTCCTGAATTTCAATGTATGAGACAGGTAACCAAACTTAAGGCTATCACTCACATGCCAGGGGGTTAGAACAAAAAATTAATTCTTGAATAGTCAGCTACTGCCATGCATACTTAGCATGTTTTTTTTGTGTGTTGCATTCCCCCCAGTTGCCTAATATAACTACTACAGGAAGACAAAACCAAACCAAAAAATGTACCTACAACCCTTTGTAACATACTGTACCACTGTTTATCAGCATTTTCCTGTTACCACAACTTCTCCCTTCTCCTGCCACCCGTTTAATTTGTTCTGAGCACTTGCTATTTAAAAAGTAGCAGTATCTTTCAAATCACAAATTATAATTGCATCCAAACAACCCAATAATGTATTTGCCAAATACTTAAGAAGTCAATAATTTGTAGTGGAATTAGGATTAGTTTTTAAGTCCGGAAGTGATGGTATCAATTCTGAATCGTTTAAATATTAGTTTACAAATATTGCTTATAGCTTAATAGCATCATAGATGTAACTTCACAAAGATATTGGCTCTAGACAGTAATTATATCCTCAGCCTAATGTTGCAGTTAATGGACATACACATTTCAATGATAATTGCGATGCCTGAACATGATAATGTGCCTTTATTAGCAGCTACAAAATAAAGCTCAGTTACAGCCAACTGCAGAACTCAACTGTGCTAATTATTTATTTTTAAGATTGCCTGATTTGTGTTACAAAATTATAAAATAAAAAAGCACAGCACTTTACTGAAACCAATCCTTTAATTGCAAGTATGTGATTAACTAATGACTACATAAAGGTTCATTCAGGTTGTAAGATGTCATGAGCAACGAGCTAAAAGCTAACAAGTTAGTAAGATAAATGCATAGGTAACCAAACAGCAAGAACACAGCAGTTAAAAAAAAAACAAACTTTAAGAATTTAAATATTTTAAATAGCATCAGAAAATGGAGGAGGAAGACTAGGAGTACATATATATTTTTTTTAATTTGGGAAAACAGAGAACATAACATTAAGATAACACGCAAACATAGAGGAGAAAGTGTAGTATAGTCCAAGAAGAAGAACATATTGACTCCTGCATAAAACAACCAAGTAAAAAGAAAATGACACAACTGAAGATATGTAAATAAAGAATACTTTACTACTTAACCGGATGAGGAAACTCAGAGTTTATGACTCTGCAAAGTCCTTAATATTTGTCTTTATGTCCTGATCGATTCTTTCCTAAACAGAATTTCAAAATTATAAATAAATTCAATGAAGCAATTCCTAAAAATAGTTAAACAATAGGGACAGTATATTGTGACTTAAAGTCTGCCAAGGCATTATAAACAAAAACTGTTGCATTAAAATGTCTTAGATTATGGTTTAGTCCTTTTTACTTTTTCTTATTTTTATTTTAATAAACAGAAGAGCAAATAATTAGGCAATAAGTATTTAAACAATCTTACAAAGTATGAGATTTCTTCAATGGAAATCCAATTATTTTTCACATGAAGCAAGGTTGTCAGAGCAAGACACAACCCAAAATAACTGTGCATTTTTATAAGCAATGAACCCATTAACCTAGCTGGTCCCATTTTTGGACAATTAAGTTGAAATATTAGTCCAGGAATATTGCTTGAAAGTTCTTTCCACTCACAAAGGACGTGGTCTGTGCAGAAAACTAATATTTTAGTTACTCAACTTTAAAGCTAACATTGTTTAGAAGAAAAGGTTTACAAAAATGTCATGAATAAAATTTCTTAGGTGGGATGTTTGTACCTGTTCTACACATTTTGAAAAATCCTGCAATATTCTGATCACCCACCACCATGCCATCTAGTTTGGTTCCTGTAGCAGCAGTTATGTTCTATTTCATTCTGCAAGGAGCACTACCTGAATTTGGAGGCTTTTATGACCAGCGCAATGTAGCATTTCCTTCACATCATTTATCTAAAAAAAAGAAAACAAACAAAAAATACCCACCATCCCTGTTGTGCCTGATAAAACCAACCACGTCCTACTTGTGACATTCTTGTCCTGCATATATAGCTTTACAGCTACATGCTGCCTCAAAAGAAAAAGGATTTTGCAGCAGATGTTGAAGTTTTTCATCAGTACCAGATAGATCCAAACTCCACTGAAGCCAATTCCCACTTGGCTTTCCTGTAGGACCTGCAAGGAGATTGGATCCAACACTAGAGGAAGAGGATCACGCTGCCCCACAAACAGCGGGGTAGCTGTGGAACAAGAACATGAGGTTTAGCCCAATGACATGAAAAACATCAGAGACAATACTTTTCTTCTGAAACAACCATTCTGTATTGTTCTTAAAATATGCCACAGAAATAAGTTGTACCCAATTCTCACTACAATGCTTCCTTAACAAACTCTAAATGTTAAACTTAAATGAGAGGCATTTCATGCAATCTGAAAAATATTCAGTTCAATTAAAAATAATTGATGCATGGTGAAATAATTCTTCCCAAAGCTGCTGTAAAATCTTCAAAAAATAAAGCTACTTAATAATTTTCATCTCCTACAGGCTAGAGAGAAGCATTATTGCATATTAAAAATTGGAGTGTGGTTTTCCCAGAGGTAAAAGAAAGTTATTAAAACAACCTATTTATTGTTGATATAACTATCCATTTGTGCTACACAAAAAGTAACAATTTCAGTACATTAAAAGAAAAGCTAATTAAGGCATAATTAGTATTTTCTATATTTTGATAATTAAGGGTTAGTTGGCTATTTCTTTTCAAATTCCTATTTGATGTACCCCAACAATGCCTTTAATGAGCAGCTAACACTATTGAATCCCTGATGGCTGAGGAGTTTAGTGACCACTACTACATTACTTTCATTTATCACTGCCTCTTTACCTATAAATTAAAGTAGCCCTGTAGCTATGTTGATCTACTTTATATCAATTTCTTCATCCATATCAGCTGAATATGTATGGCATTAACCTCATTTACTAGTTTGGAAAAGCTGAATTAAAATGAGATCTAATTTCTAGTGCACAGAACAATTTCAAAACTGCCTGCTAATTTCCACCACCTGTCAGTGTTGTGATCTTCACCTCATTGTAATGAAATAAAACAGTATATATATTTTACAGCTCAGAAGAGGATAATCATTCATAAGCGTTAAGATATCATTAATCATGAAGACACTAGGACCCAGAATCTTTTATGAGATGTACCACGATCCAACACCTTCACTTGCAAAGGTCCCCACTAAAATCAGTGGGATTCCTGCAGATCTCTGAGTCTTAGCATGTGCAGGGTGAAAGCAGTCAAAGCCTTCTAGCTATGTTTTTTTGGTTTTGGTTTATTTTTTTTCTTGTTCTTTGGTGGCATTTTCTTTTTTTTTTTTTTTTGGCTAGGTCATGCTTCTGTGGCTGCAGGCAATGTAATCAAATATACATATACTGAAGAAATAGCAAACTAACATAAGTCAACAGCATACACATTACACATTAGAAGACAAACCTCTGTTCAGAGCTTAGATGATACGTGGTTACACATGTTTTTTGCTTTCAGCTACTGCAAATAACATAGCAAGGAAATGATATTTTTCCTCTCCTCTAAACACACTGTAGTCTAAATTCTAAACCCTCCGGATATTTTTTTTTAATCATAATGCAGATCTACCTCGCATGTCAAGTCTATAATTTAAAAGCTTTAAAAACACATTCAGATGTGATCCTAAATGTTAATGCACTAACATATTTATACTAACCACATAAGCAAAAAAAAAAAAAAAAAAAGTACAGGATAGAGTAAGAAATTCCATTTGCATCCCCCATCCCCTTGAAAATCATGCTTCAGCTTGTATTCATAAAGGCTCCTTATGAAACATTAATCCACTTTCCTGTCCTTGTTTACTCTCACCTGCCCTAGTGCAAAAAACAGACCTGATTCCACAGATTGCTCATCTGATGCACCTGAAGATGACAACATCCACATCTCTTCATCTGTACATGGGGTTGTTTCCCAGAAGCAGAAGAGTCAGAACTATAACTCCTACTGTTCTGCCTTGGGTCCCTTTCACTTTTATTTAAGGCCGGAGCAAAGCAAATGCATGGCTTGCTGGAACACCCAGTGATCTTCACTTCTACAGGTAGCCCTCAAACTACTGACACCTGGTAGGTTAAAATTACCGCCAGAACACTCAAAACACAGTAGGGCTACTGTTTGATTAGAATGAGCAGAACAACAACAAAAAAATTGCTTTGTGGTGGAGCAAAAAAGTTACCTGAACACATTTTAATTTTAAACTATTTAAGGAAATACCAGTAAGTTATTTTTCACATACAAAACAAACCTCAAACTTGCAAGCTTTCCTATTCTGATTAGTATCATGGGTGAGATTTTCAACAAACTGCTTTGCTTATAAAAGCTGAAAAAACAACTTCAGCAGTCATCTGTAACCAGGCTCTGCTGAAGAGCACAGCTCAGTCTGAAACATTTGCTAGTACTAACGTTATTTTCACACCTTCCAGTTTTACCTCTACATTTCAGGAATGGCAACGGTGAACTAAAGGGATAAATCTAGTTAAATAGCGCCACATGCTGTAGAAAGCACACATGACAAGTGCAAAATTAAGGAAGATGAAATTCGTAAGTCTGTTAGAATGCAAGGTAAAAAACAGTGTGAGATGATCTACAGCTCTACACCCTAATTCTAAAGCTTATGTAATATTTATTATACAAATAATAAACAAATTTGTTATGTAGAATCGCTATAATAATCTAAACATTTTATTTTACTTTTTACCACCTGAAAGCATTCACACCAAACCTGAAGATGCAAAGGAACTAGCAGTAAGAACTTTATTTCTGTATGTATTTTTCAAGAGCATACTGCAAGAGCAACTCTTAAGTGTACCTTGAAAGAATTCTTCAACCAGAACAATCTTTGGAATAACGTTGTTATAAGCTGCACAGATCCCAAAAGCTGAACAGCACGCTGCTAGAAGTCATGACTCCTAGGCCCAGGACTCCAGATTATGCAGACTCCTTAGCATTAAACTAAACTTCAAGTTAAGAAATTTTAGTAATTATCTTCAATTTGAAGTGAAATGTTAACCAGCAAAACTTATCCATCAAGTTACACTTGGATCTACTCTTGGCAATGGCATGCTACCAGTTGGTCACAACACCAAATGTGAGCCCCAGTGCCATGACCCACCCCTCCCCAGGAGGGGGTTCCCACCAGATGCAGTTTCAACCACTCTAGGGAAGGTTATGGACCCCTCCCAGTGCCTGCCTCTCTTGTTGGAAAAGGAGGCAGGCTCTCCATGTTCAGATACTGTAATACCTGTCACCCTTATTACTCATATTATTTCTTCATTCAGATAGACCATATGGAATTATCGGGAACATACTGGGCTAAAATAAAAACCTGACATAACAGAAAAAAATGCGTATCAGTGGTTGATCAACATAATGCACAATACACAGGACTTATTTTCCCCCTAAGCATGCTTTATTGGCTAAGCCACAGCACACTACCGCAGCCATTTATAATAGTCTTATCACAAAATGTGAGATTAGACCAAAGCAGGACTTCTCATTTATTCTGTTCTTCATGGAAGAATGAATTAAGTACACCTAGACTAAATCAGAAGTCCCCAAATCATCCTGGTAGCCTTCATCAACACCCTGCTACTGCTATAATTAAAAAGCTTTCCTGAAATCTTATTAAGCCTACTACCTCACCTTTCCCTTCAAGGACACTGAGAGCATCTATTCACCAGGATTCACCAGGATTTAGAAAACAACCCTTCATGTGTCCTTGACTTGTGTTCTACCCCAAAATTCTTTGCTAAAGGAAACCAAGGCAGCTGGTTCTATACAGATAAGAAGATAATATTTATATAACTTATTTCTGTTGTCATACTCTCCCAGTTGTCTACATTTTTATCAAAAGCACGGTGCCCACACCTGGACATGCTGCAGGTGAAGCCCCAGCAGAATCAAACAAAACTGAGTAAGAACCTCCAGCTCCTGACATAACATCCTACTACTACATCCACAAAGAGGTATTTTCTTCTGTGCAAAAGCAACACACACTGCTGAGTAACCCTGCCTGTAAAACACTCATCTCCACAGCATTATGTGAAATAATGATGCCTGGTCAGAGAGTTGCCACTGCTAGTCATAAGCCTAAATTTTCATTCCTAAGCATGGCATTTGATCAGCATTTTCAACTTTCAGGCTAGTTCTGCAGCTTACGAAGGTCCTTCTGAATCCCAATCCTGTCCTATGTGGTTATATTTCTTCCCAGCCTAGTGCCAGTTACAAATGTAAATAAATAATTGTACAGTTGTTCATGCGTTAACCATACCACAGAAGAAAAGAGTCATTCAAATTCATGTTTTCTTTAATTAGTAATGTGTTGGATGTCGGGAGGCAGATTTCAGTGCAGTATTACACAACTTACCCTAGTGGCTTACAGAGGCACGGTAATGACAAAGCTGCCACTGTTTTGTAGGTAACTACTAGAAGATGAAACTATAGTTTCAGTACAGCACAACAAAGTGCTTTTCCAGACAACTTATTTTCTACTACCCTGCCAGCATCTAAATCAGCAATATGCCACAAAAAGATCATCCTACATCAGCATTAAAACAAAATATATCTTGGTAGACAGACAGATATCAATAGTGCTATACAGTACCAAACAATCCTGTCTCGTATTTTAACATAAATATAATATATATATATTCATTCACTGCTCTATCTAATTCAAATGATGGTATCTTGATGTATTATTTTTGTATTGGAAATATAACGGTACCTAAAGTATATTACAATATTACAGAAGATATCTCCAAGGTTTTTCTATTCTTCCTTAGACAGCAAGCCCCAGTGGACTGTTTAGTAAAGTAGGCATTTACATGTATTTACCTAGCCAATTTTCCTTCTATAATGAGTTTGCTTTTATAATATGCACACATTTAAAAATTAGTTAATTAATGAACAAAATTAATATATTTATATGACTTGTTCTACAATTTCATTCAACCTTCTGTAACCATTGTGTGCTTTTCTGTATGCAAGCATATGATCAAATAGAGAAATACCTCTAAAAATTATTTTAACATGGCTGAAGCAAGCAAAATTTCCATTATCCATTCTGTAAATAAAGACATTCAAGCAATCCCGAATATTTATATAAATGTGCATTAACTTAGTCGTTTGATATACGTCTAATTTTTCTGCTTCCAAGTGTGAGCCTTTTTATTGCATATTTGTAGATACCTGCCAGCAAGACAGAGTATCAGAGGATTTACAACTGTGAGGGTAGAATGCCATCTGCTGCTACACTTGCTGTTACAGCAGGATAAAACCAGAAGAATCATCATACAAGTGCTGCCTTCTGTTGCTTTCTTAGCCATAAAATATATACAAACGTTTTGTTATACTAAAAATTAAACAAAAAACCCACAATATTTACAGTTTTTGTTGTATGATCAGTTAAAAATCATGGGATGGGAACCACAGGATTCTATGAATGCAAATGAGCGGCTGTTTTATCAGACCTACTAGAGCAAACCAAAGAAAAAGAAAGTGTAATTTGACTGCACAATAAATTATGCTGGTAGACATTGTAATCAAACTACAAAAAAAACCCAAAACATTTTGAAAATGCATTTGTATGAACTAAGCAGTTGCTAGACTGGATCTATTTAGAAACACCCCTTGAACTGTTATGCATCTTTGCGAATTTTTTACTTTCCCAGGCTGGTCATATTCAAGACGTAAGTCGTAACCAAAGGCAGAAAACAGAACATTGCCAGTTTGATTCATGTCCACTTATGGAATGGGGGAAAAAACAACAGAACTACCACCAAAAAAATGTTTTCTTGAATTCAACCTTGTTTTCTCCCATGTCAGGAAGGGTTCATTCTTTCTGATCTAAGTGCTCGTCTGTAAATCAGATGGAAACATTAGCTAGCATTTTACTCAATTATTTTCTCAGCATTTAACTTAGTAATTACTCAGCATTTAACCTTCCTCACACAATGCAGTCACAGAGGCGGTCTTGCGGTCATTCAAAACACATAAATTCCTATGTCCAGAACTCTGGTGCAGCTGGCAAACAATCAACTATTGTTTTTTTTTTTTTTTTCCTCTTGAGAAGGGAGCTCCAGGTGTGCAATGCTTCACCCACACTCCAATTCTTCTTCCAGCCTTGCCTAATGAAGGATGTGATGCCTAGGTATTCAATCTCCTCTAACACTCTGTTGCAGCATGCTATACATTGACTTCACTTCTCCACACAGTTAGCATCCCAGTCAGTCAGACTACAAAAAGATGAAATCAAAACCCTCAAAACCGATCAAAGCTGGACAGAAAGACAAAATCATCTGGGAATTAGAGATGAGAATAACAACTACTTTGACTCTGAATTGCCATCAGTAGGAGTTTTCCTAGTGAAAATAGCAGGAGCATGAGTACATTTGCACTCCGTACCTTCTGTTACTTAGCATTACAACACTGCACCATATTTAAAAATAACAAATCAGCTCTGACAATCGAAAGAACACATTGCTTTTATGAAAAAGTAATTCCATATAGTGCAAAACTTTATTTTTAATTTTAAGTGAGAAACCATTCAATAAAGTTAAAGTACAGTTCAAACCTGAAGGAATAAAAGAATCCTTGAGATCGGGACTGTAGTACAGAAGTAAAAACAGATCTCAGTCACTGTCACAATTCTTGCTAAAGATTTGCTTGGGGCTCCAACCCAATTCTCTCGGTTTTTCTCAAGATCAATTGATCTCATCTTACTGACATTCTCTTTATAACATCTATATTATGACTGTCCCCTACAGTTAAGGTGAATTAACTGCTGCTTCTTCAAAAATGCATCTTACTTTTTCCTCTTCCCTATTTAAAATGCAGAAAAGCCAAGTAATGAGAGAAATACAGTGGAAACCACATAAATGAGTAACTGTCAAAAGAACAGAACTATTAAAAGAATAAATCTTGTGTACCCAGCTGTGAAATATAACACAATATAGCAGAACCCAGCTAAATGTTTGAAATAAAAAATTGAAATGCAAAGTAACCTAAAATTGTTTAATGAACATAGCTGTTAAAATATTAACTCTTTGCATGCTGAAACTCAAGAGCATACATGATAAGGCAGCTTGCTCAGATGAGCTTCACACCAGTAAGTTACCTACCTATCCACCTGTCCAATCAACCACCAGCTAAGCTTCACAGTTTATAAATGCAAGATATATTGGCAGGTCCATTGCTGCACAGGCTTTTCTGTTTCAATTTGCATGGTTTACAGTAAATGTTTACCTTTGAGGTGTGCTGAAGCTGGTCCCCCACATAGGTTTTGCGAAACTGATCCAAGAACCACAGAATTGCCAGTTCTACTTTTTCATTACTAGACTGTGGTAACTGGGCATCCATCAAAGATATGAGCTGAAAAACTCTTTAATGACAGAAAAAAGACATTTTCAGGAAAACTCTCACGTTAAATGATATTGTAACAGCTAATTTCTTCAGGAACCCATCACCCATTTTTTGTTTGCCTAAGTATCTTCTAGGATTGTGTTCTGTTTAGATGCTAATTATGCTAATTGACCACTATTAAATATAAACATAACCATAATGCTTTTCTAATTACTTTGTCACTTAAATTTTCTCAGATGCATATGTTATTCTGTGGAGAGTTTGTAAAATATTTAATTTCTTAGAGCATTAATTCCACACTGAAAGAAAAATATTGAGAAGCACAGGTCACAAACTGCAAATGCTAGACAAGAGTTGTTCAAGTTCCCTGGAAGCTGAAACTATTGTATTTAGAAATACATTTATACATGCAGTATGTAACACACTGTCTGCATCATTTCTTTCTACTTCTGTCTCTCTTAAAACATCAGAACAAACACGTATTTTCTGATCGAAATCCTTACACAGTACATGTCTTCTTACTAGGACTGATTTCAAAGAATTGACTTCAGCTTTTATCAGCTAAGAGTATTTCAGCTTTTTTAATTTATTTTTTTTAAGTCATAAAATTATTCTCACCTTTTCCCAATGCTGAAATACATAGTAACTCGATTAGAAGTCAACAGCTACTTCATCTCTAAGCCTGTATATTAAAACCTCTCACTATTAATAAAAACATAGTAGAAGACTGCTAACACCACACAGCCCCAGGGTAGATTAGGAAGGCAAGAAACAAAGGAGAAAATGTAAAGCTTTTTATCCAATTCTAAACTGTGTGCCCTTTTTCATGTGTTAGCTAGTGGGTGTAAATACCAGGATCAAAGATGCATGCCCTATTTCACATGCTCCTGGGCATAAACAAGGATTAAGGAAGTGTTTGGTACATTCTTGGTGTTTACCACAAAGAATATATCCAATTCACAGTAATCCCTAGCACACCCCTCACAGTAAAGTTTGCATGATGGGGAGGGACTACAGCACCCGTATTTTTTAAATCCAGAGCCTCATTTTTTATTCTGAATTCCAGTATTAAAGTTAGCCCAAGTTTTCAGTGGTTGACCAGCAGCAGGTTGACCAGAAGGAGTTTCTTTGCACTCCTTCACTTGCAAGACTCCTGATTAACATGAGGAAATAGTGCAGAAAATAATAAATAACCATACCTCACAATTAAATATTTAAATACGAGCATAGCACAAACATGAGAACAGTTAGCTACCCAGGCATATCTAAACACTGTTTATAGTAAGAGATGTATTTGCCTTTAAACCTCTTCCATTCTCTGAAGCATCATTTTGAAATGATGGCCTTAATGACTTCTTAATGACCCAGGATGATGACAGAGGAAAGATCAATGCAATTGGAATGGTCTCAGTCCACAGAAAGTCATACAGTCCCTGAACACCCACCATCCAAAAACTGGACAAAATATCAGCTGATACGGAAACATCAAAAAAAAAAAAAAAAGCAACACTTACCGACAGGACAATTCTCCATCCATGGCATCATGTTCATCAGTACTAGTGTATGTCAATCGTCCCCCCACAAAAGTACCCACAAAATAGACAAGCCACGCCAGACGCCCTAATGTTAAAAAGAAAAAAAGAACAGTTACTGATGTTAAGCCATTATGCTAGCACAATACGCTTCCATAAGGTATCAGCACTTTTATGAGGTATCAGACTGTGGAATGCTGTCAAGAAAATGGTTAAGTTTCTCCCTTCCACTGATTAAAAACCTATCCAGACAAATTAATTAACAAAAAAAATCTGAAGAGAACTGACAGATCAACTAGAACAGCCTGCTAAACTGGACACATTTATAAACAAAACACAAAGACCTAAGTCAAAATAGAAATTAAGCAAACCAGCCTGATAAAGATTAGACATGCAATTAATCCAGTATATTCACTTGCCTGCTACAAATTCACAGGATAGAACACTTTTATCTACAGTGGTGCAACAGCATTTGCTCATGGCATTAGGAACTGGTTGAGACTTTCTACAGTTTGCTTAGTTTCTTATTTCTATTTCAAATAAAGAATTTATTGTAATATTCAACTAATAATACCAATTTTGAAATTGAAAAACAGTTTGCACAAAAGACTTTTTTTCTGTTTTAAGTCAGACATATTCCTCAAGAAGAGAATCTGTAAACTACCATTAATTTTGGAAGTCTCAGTGGGCTGTTTCCTAAGTTTGAAAGACAGAGGTCATACATTTCAAGCTATGTCATCATTCCTTCTGATCTTGCAGATTATTTAGTTGTCAGTTTCCACTAAGGCACCAATGGATCCCAGCAGGGTACCTTAATGGTAGAGTACAACATAAGGATCATGTCTGTAAAGCTTAGCTCCTGCAAACTCAAGGAGTTATTTGTATTTCATGTATTTTGTACAGACTTTTAAATACTGAAATCTGGCTTTATAAAATATGGAACTCAAGTTTACAAACACTCAACTCAGAATTAGTTTGGCCTCTCTCTGCTAGACACTCACCACCCCACTGCAAACCTGGATTATTTTAATCTCTTTGGCACATTATGGTGTAATAACTTTCATCTTTGACCTACCACTACCTAATGGAGCCATGCAGATTCCAGCCTCAGATTTCTAAGCTGTGAATCCAATAAGTAATGGTATCCTCTCTCAGCAAAGATGCAGTGTTTCTCCTAAAGCAGTATCAAAACTAAGACTCAAATACCAACGTAGCATATAGACCTGCACAAACTTCACGATGCCCCTAAGGGCTCCTTCCTCAACACACGGAGACTACAGAACAGTAAAACCACTTTTAGACTCCACCTTCATTTGGCAAAAAGTACTTTGTAATAAATTCAATTGAAACTGAAAACAACAACAGTGAAGACAAGTGAAACAAAACAGCTTCCATGCAAGTTAAATCAAGTTACAAACAAGGGTTTGCAATAACTGGGAGATTTACATAAGCTAGATGTCTTACCCTCATCACTGGGATTATACCAAGTGATGACAGCATAACTTACAAGAGTGAAGCCAGTACACACAGATGAATAAAGTGTCTTCAGAACACAGTTTGAAGTTTAGCATAAAGAAAAGACTACAGATAAGCAAATGTGGTCACATTACAACTTTAAAACATTCTATTTTGAGTACTTCTATGCACATATGGGGACTGCTACATGCAGAGCATTTGCCAAAATCTTGGAGGTTTTATATCATGTTTCTTTCACATTCTCTGATAAACTACTCTCCATTCACATAACATTAAATGGTACTTAATTTCCTCAGGTTTTGCATTGCTTTATTTTGGAACTCCCCAGAAATGAGATAAAAATGAATGCTCTAAGTCATAAGCTCCTTAAATTAGGAACCATTAATAGTTCTGAGATGTTCCAGCACCGTTATGACCTGAATCTGGTTTATTCCATATAGTTACATATACTACAAAACTAAGACATTCTGTTTCTGTCACACGTATATAGTACTGTGTATTCTACACATGTAAATTCTGTAGGTAGGAAAAAAGCCACTACAAAACAAATATGGTATGATCAAATATAAACTAAATGATAATGAAGAACATGGAATAACATGCAGATGACTTCAAGACAAGTATTGGGAAGTACTGAGGTTTATCTTCAGTCTCAGTCATAGTTTAAAATATTTCCACACAAATAGGTATATAATGAGTTCTCAAGCAGAAAACACTGCAACAAGGAGCAAATATTGACTTTTGAGATGAGACTTCTAAACGAGGAAGACTTCTGAATATCTTCATACATCGTTGCTGTTCCATTTGCAAATAATAATAATCTGAAGGGGCAGCTGATACTGTCCTACAACAAACATATTTGCCTGTTAATATCAAGACCTTTGCTTCATCACCAACAGGACAACAGCTCCAAGAAAAACCTCATCAGACACACCACAGACCGCAGTACCAGCAACTGTTAATTTAGCACACAGAGACCAGCACCATCACTAGCTAAAGACTGAGGAGCTGAACTAAGAGAACACTTGGTACTCACATGAATTTAGCATTAAGAGCTGCCAAAGAATGGCCATTTGAAGATGGTATCAAAAAGCAACTATGAAGTGGTGCTGGCTAGTTTAAAGAACGGGACAATCACTTTGGCCAATAACTTTTTTTTTTTTTTTTATAAATAAAACCTGTCCTCTGTTTTACAAATTGCAGTAGCTCACGTGTAATTATATGATGATACTTGATGATGTTCTGAGGCATCACTGTTCCCTCCTCTCTTAGCACACTACCAATTAAAAGATGTAACTTCCTTCCCTCTTGTAGACTTTCACTATTTAAAATTTTCAATGCATTTGCTTTTGCAGCTACTTAGACAGAGGATGTCTTTTCTTTTAGAAAATAATTATTGCAGTAATAATCTGTAATTATGGTTTATAACAGCAATAATCCCAAAGAAATCAGTCATTACCATAGATCACAAGTAATCATTAACTACTGTTAATGACTAATTTCTTGGGGATTATTGTTTTAGTAAACCGTGACCACATCACTACCGATACCAAGAACAAGTCAGTATAATAAAATGGGATCTTAATATTATATTAACATATTTCGCAACATTAAAAGCCATTAAACATCTAAATTTAACCAAGTGTATCTAGGGGATGTAGCAGTTATCATTCATTATGAGCACAACTGTTTAGTTTGCAGCAAAGAAACAAAATTTAAACTGCGTCAAACGTTTTCTAATGCATAAAGGCAGAGTCTCCAGAGCTCTGCTACTGAGAGATTCCAACCAATTCCTTCCTTTTGCCCTCCCTTACTGGGTAACAGAGTATAAATTCAGACTGCAGCTAGTCAATAAAACCAGGTTATTCAGTGAAAGTTCTCCCACAAAGTTGTTAGGCACATGGAAGAAAGGGGCATACATAAAATCAGTTAAGTAGGAGGTTTTACATAAACTAGTGAAAAATTAGCTCCTACACAGAAGAAAATCTGTATATTCAGACTGTCAACAGAAGAACAGCAAAATAAATAACATTTAACAGCATGCAGAGAAACAGCTGTATTGTGCAGTAACCTGTCTCATCTTCTCAAAACAACACCACTTATCCATGTAAAGATGCCACAGCCATACAATAACTATATTAGGAAAGATCCAGTAGTTATAAAGACAATTTAAGTGACACACAGCACACCAAAATAGGCATGAAAAAATGTTAGAAGTACTACTTATTTTTACAACTTCCACTACAATAAAATACTCGAGTTTCTCAAAAATCAGAGCTATTTGAAGTAAATTAAGGGGATTTTAAGTAACTTTAGTATTCACAGAAGGATAAATGCAAAAAAGAACAGAAGTTAAGATCTTCAATTTCAAAAACTGTTCATCAAGTTGCAGCTGGTTCCCATGAGGCCACCTGGGGCACTAAAATGTTGATTTTCAGAAATTAAAAGTTTTTACAGCTCTCATGCCTACATTCTAAAGATGTAACAAGATATTAAACATATCGACTGCCAATACATCTATTTAACATAAAAACGGTGGAAATGTGGTGCAAGGTTACTTGGAACATGAATTTCTTGTTCCAGAAAAGATGTAGGGACATCTGCCACATGATTACTGCTGCTTCATACGCAAGGATATTTTTATTAGCACATAAAACACAGTCTAAAAATTAAATTAAATACTAACCTTCCTGGACTGTGATTTCTAATGGATTCCTACTAGAAGAGTGCAATAGTTTTTGGTAGTTTTGTGCATTTTGGTCAAACAACTGTACAAGAAGTGTACAGGTCTTTTCATATTCACACCTGCTAACTGTGCACAGTTGCTCCAGTTGTTGGAAAACTGTAGCTGTATCATCCAGTGGATCTTCTAAACCATCTCTGGAATAGAGACAAAAAGTAACCACTTAGCTACTATTTCTTGGAAGCTGATTCTTTGCTTTCCCATCCAGACCTTGCACCACTGTCAGCCAACTGCTGAACTACCTGTGAAAACCTTTGCAGCTTTTACACACAGCAGACAGACACAAGATCTCATTTGCTTTACATACACACCCATACACATCTACACCACAACAATTTCTTAACATATAGTTCAAAATGCAAAGAACTGCAAGGCAGAGAGGAGATGAAATTGGCAGCATAAACACGGAAAGGTAAGTCCTGAAGACCTGAGGTCTTCTGTGCCTGTCTGTGCCTAACAAGCAGCACATTTTTCAGAGGATGATGATGGGAAAGAATGAAATACATAGCAGAAATGGATTTTGCATATTCATCAAATTAAGCATAAGACCATGATACCAAAGCCAAGGAGCAAGCTTCAGTAAAGTTCCATGCAGCAGCTTTATTACAGGTTCTGCTGCAAGCAAGCTGTGATCCTACAGAATGCCTGGAACAAAAACACCAATAGTTCTTGCCCTAAGTGTACCTATACTCTTTACACAAATCACAGTAAGGAAGGTTTATTCATTAGAAAGTTACTCTTTTGTTGCATAGGGAATGAAAAAACTGTCGTCTTCAGAAATGCTCTACTGGATATAGATAAAGCATCTGGGACTGGCGCTGTTTAACTCCTTTGTTGGTGATGTGGACACTAAAATAGAGCGCACGCTCAGCACATTTGCCGATGACACCGAGCTGTGCAGTGTGGTCGGCACGCAGCAGGGAAGGGATGGCATCCAGAGGGACCTGGGCAGGCCTGAAAAGTGGGCCTGTGTGAACCTAATGGGGTTCAGCAAGGCCAAGTGCAAGGTCCTGCAGCTGGGCTGGGGCAAGCCCAAGCACAGACAACACAGGTTGGGTTGAAAATGGATTGAGAGCAGCCCCAAGAAGGACCTGGAGGTGTTGGTGGATGAGAAGCTCGACCTGAACCAGCAGTGTGAGCTTGCAGTCCAGAAAGCCCCCTGTACCTTGGGCTGCACCAAAAGCAGCGTGGCCAGCATGGCGAGGGAGGGGATTCTGCCCCTCTGCTCTCATGAGACCCCACCTGGAGCCCTGTGTTCAGCTCTGGGGCCCCAGCACAAGAAGGATGTGGATGTATTAGCATGAGCCCAGAGGAGGCCACGAAGATGATCCAGGGGTTGGAGCACCTCTCCTATGCAAACAGGCTGAGGGAGCTGGAGTTGTTCAGCCTGCAGAAAACAAGGCTCCAAGGAGACCTTACAGCTGCCTTCCAGTACCTAAGGGAGGACTCCAGGAAAGCTAGGGAGGGACTCCTTGTCAAGCAGTGTAACAACAGGACAAGGGTAACAGCTTTCACTAAACGATGGTAGAATTAGAAGAGATGTTAGGAAGAAATTCTTCACTCAGAGGGCAGTGAGGCACTGGAACAGGCTGCCCAGAGAAGCTGTGGGTTCCCCACCCCTGGAAGTGTTCAAGGCCAGGTTGGATGGGGCTTTGAGCAACCTGATTTCATTGGAGGTGTCCCTGCCTGTGGCAGGGGGGTTGGAACAAGATGATCTTTAAGGTCTCTTCAACCCAAACCATCCTATGATTCTTGGATCCCATCTTCATGTAAATGAATGTAAGTGTGACTTTGCAGGGTGAACACAGCACTCAAGAGAAAATCAGTCAAGCAGGCTGTGAAAATAAAAATCTACACTGTATCTTAAAAACAAACAGAAACAAACAAAAAAGCTGAAATCTCAATACTTAGGCAACACTTCAAAAGTATAAAGGCTGTGAAGTTAATGAACTCGCTGACCTTGCAATGTTACACATGAAGTTGGGAACTGCTTCTTTCCAATAAGATGTATCTTCTTGATATTAAAATATTAAATCATGAGGATGGAGGTATCTTTTCTCTGATTTAACACCCACCAGGATTATTCAGACTGGTCCCCTCTGCATACACATGGATTGATGTGCCCCAGTGCTAATACCCAAATGTTGAAAGATGGAAAACAGCTGAGATTCCTTCTCTGTCTTAAGGACCAGCTGGATGGCCCCTGAATGCAGGGTAATGTTATCAACCATAGTGGTGTGTACAGAAAACGGTCATTCCAAAAAACAGGACTTGTTCGGAAAGATACCAATTAATGTCCTTTGAGCAAAGAGAAGAAGTCTTGTGGAATCAACTGCCAGATGTCCTGTGTTTCTCAAGGATGGCCTAGACATTTGAGATTAAAGTGTACACTAACTATTACTGTCTACAGAAATATCACAACAGAGGATCTTCATCACAGAAGAGAGTATGACAATACTAGGAAGATACACGAATTACTTACAGCTGAGAATGGTTACACACTCACAGAACTATTAAGACTGTCTTACGAACGACACAAACTGGTCTAAGATCAGTACTCTCCTCATCTTTTTTCCTGATGGCTTTTTTCACAGATTAGAAAGTTTACTCCAGCAAAGAATGAAGTAACAAGAACATCCAGAAGAATCCCTTGTCAGTGCCAAACTGAAAGAAACTGAACTTTCAGTGCTGTTGAAGACAATAATGTATTTTCATGGAGCTGCTCGTGCAAGATGGTGCAATCCAGAAGCTCAGACCTGAGTGCTTCATGTCTGAAAGCTGATATGGAGCACACCACTCAGTAGGGGAGAAAGCTGAGCCAAAAAGTTTCACCCTGAGAATACATCACAGAAAAGCAGAACTGAGAAGATAACTTTAAAATGCCAAAGAAGTTTAGTCTGGTTGAGAAATGACCAGATAAAACTAACTGTACATACAATAAGTTGCTTGCTCTTCCATGTCCTAGCACTGGAACAATGGAATCTCACAATTTCAAACCATTAGGAAGTCAGCCTTTAACACAACTAGGGTGATAACCTCAGGCAAGTAACACCAACTCTAGCTTTGTCTCTAAGAAGTGAGATGACAGGTTACATGAATTGCAGACAGAAGAGTTTGGCTAAGCTGAGACAAAAGGATAACAATGGTGAAGCTAAATGTACTTCCCTCACACAAACAGAATAAATGACATCATCTCAGCAACTGAAAACTGAGAAGGCAAAGCAGATGTGGCTTGTTCTGCAGTCCTGCAGTCTGACACAATATCTCTCTAGTAGGAATTCATAAAAGCCCTCAGAGAAAACTAAATCCTTTCAGCAATCTAGGCACTTTTTTAAAATTTGTTTTATTATAGTGTGGATTATATGATATGCTTTAAGTATAAAAACAGATATGAGCTAAGACATTAAGCAGGCCAATTTCAGTCTTGCCACTAGAGCTTGTTCTACTTGGCCTGATACTTTCCCTATGTGTGGACTTCCTTCTGCTTCCCCTCACTGCTTTACACTCCACAGCCCTAGAAAGTGACTCGGGTAGCAGTACACATAAACAGGTCACAGGTGAAAGAGTTAATTTAGATATTCTTCAAAAAAAGAAAGAAAGGAATTAAAGGCTTTTTCCAAAATACAAGGACTACAAGAAGAAAACCAACTAGGACTTACAGTTGATTTTGGCACAAATTATAGGTAAAAGGAATAAATCAGCATCTACTAATTAAGATAATCTAAAGAAATCACCGCAGTACTTTGTACATAGATTTTAAACATAACCAAAATACAATACACCAATAAATCAGAAAATGTAACATTCTATATTACAAATTGCAATTTCGAGTTTACCTTATAACTACAGGAACACAATCCAGTCTAGAAGTAATATAAGCTTTTGTTATCTCAGGTGCGTATGTGTCTAAGAGGTGGGGTTCTGCCGTTTTCACAAAAGGTACAGACGCCACCATTCTTTGCCACAGAGTTAGCAGATAATGAACGCTGTTTGGAGCAAACTCCCAGTGCTATAAGAAAACAAAACACACGTCTGTTAAAGCATCCCAGTGTGAAATTTTAATTGTGAAACTCAATGTTTTTATCTTTAGCAGTCCTATTCATTCACACAACCACTGAAGGACCCAGACAGAACTGAAACACACGATGGCACGCGTTACAGACTATGCAGTAATTGCAGCATGGTATTTGCAGGGACTCCCACCTCCCTCAGGTGAAATCCACAACAGGAAGCTCAGAGCGAGGCCTAGATCCTTAGTACATGGTGAGATTTAAGTGCTGTAAAAGGGCCATTCAAAAATCCTAAACATCGAGTAGGGAACTGTCTAGAGCAACCCAGTAGGGAATGTAAAGTACAGAAATGCATCTCAACTTTCTTTTTTCTTCCAAGTTTATAGAGCTGCAAACAGCCATTCAGGAATTTAAAGGCCAAAATCTTCTCCTAAAGGTGGTTATCTGCTGCTGCTATTCTGAAGATTAGAGAAAGCCTCTGGAGGAGATGTAAAAATAGCAATTGCACTATTACTCAGTGTGGGAATAAAAATGGGTTTTTTGCAGAGTTACACTGTTTAGAGGAAAGGAATATGGTATTGAGATATGCTTGCAGTGATAAGAAAGCTTGGCAGCCTACCTTGTAAAACACAGACAACCCGAATCCTTAGAGCAATTAGGCAGAAACCACCGTGTAAGAAACATTACCACCTCAAAGAGTATAAAAGTCAAAAGAAATTTGACTTATAACAGGCAGGCAACTGAAAGCCATGTGTCGTCTCTGAAGTGCCAGATAGACTGTGAACCTGCATTACGCAGTCATTGGGGAAACAGGGAAGGGTCCCAGTCCTCAGAGGAAAAAAAGGTATATAAACTGTGCTTTGAACAAATAGGTGTGTTCTCCTGCTTGTGGGGCGCCCACCATTGTAATCGCGAATAAAAATTACTACTTCACCGAGATCCTCGCCTGAGCCTAAGTTATTGGCTACAGAGTGTTTCTCACATTAGTGAGCATGCATTTTTCTTGATGTGTTTCAAAAATAAAGCTGTGATTTTTTTTTTATTTTTTTTTTTAACACTGAGAATCTTGACCCTGTCTTTCAGGATCATGTCCTCCCTCTGTCTTTCTCATGTAGAGCCCTCAAAAATTTGAATAGCACTCCACCTAGCTTCTGATTCCAACTCAGTAGCTCAGCATATAAACAACTGTGCGTATGTTTGTATACATTTATGTGTGTGATACATCGAGATACATAGATAGATGCAAAAGCTGAACCCCAGGAAACTACTCAGTGTAGGCATTTCAAAGGTTAAATGGGAGCACAGGTGTAACCATTTTAGGGTTGGACAGAGGATCTAATTTGTTGGATTTTTTTGAGGGTAAAGACGAAAGCTTGAGGATTAATGTCTATGACCCATTTCCAGTCTTTCTTTAAATCTGCTCCCATAACAAAACTCCACAGGAAGAGTGGGAATCAGCTGCAAAGAATTTATAAGTTACACCACTATGAAAATACGTTTTTATGTAAAGGCAAGCTTTACCAAGTCCTCAAAAAAAAAAAAAAAAAAAGCCACACCAATGCAGAGAACCAGGACAGACACTCTGTCTTTCAAGAGCTGAAGAAAACAGAAAACTTCAGTACACATTCTTACCTGCAAGCTAGTAATAGTAAAATTTGCTATGAGCCGGATAACTTCTGGGTAATCTTTCACCATTACCAGTTCTCCCAGTTGATAGTTTGTCTTCAGCCGAGCCAAAAACCGACAGAATTCATGGTAAGTACCCGGATCAGATAAACCCTAAATTTGAAGAAGCAAATTTGTAGAAGTTAACAGCTTAATCTAGTAGAAATTTCACAGCACTATGGCTGATCAGCTGACAACTTTATTTACATAGTTTCTTTTTTTCCCTCTTTGTTTTGAATAGGAAATCAAAACAAACAGATGGCTGGCTGAGAGTGGTTTTAATAGATTCAATAAATTAATGACAATTGTGACTGGAAAAACAAATCCACATCTGTTTCAGCATTTCAAATAAACAGAATCAAAAATAAAAAGATAGATACCTGCGGATTTTCAAGTATTTGTTTCACTCCTTTGATTAGATTGCCAAGATACTTGGCACGTTCTGGATTGCTGAATAAAGATCTCCTCGTAGAAGCAAACTGAACTAAACAAGAAAGTGCCTAAAGAATAAAACAACTGTAAGACTTAAAAAAAATAAATTTTCAGAATAATGATCTCTTATTGCTTGGAGCAATCCAATCTACTGATGTCTGTATTACGTTCAGTGACTGAAGATTATTTTTCCAGCAATGTCTGTAAGATCATTGTACATAACTATGGCTCAGTTTTAAAAATCTCTATTACAACAGCTTATGACTTCAAAGTAATTAGGAAGATACTTTCTGTGTGGCATAGTAGTACTGAAACTGGAAGGATTTGAATGCTTTCAGACTCAGAAATGAAAACCAAGGCTGAAGAGAAGACATTGTGACTGGGCACTGAACCAGTGAGTTAATAGTTGTGGGACTCATAATATGCTAATGCACAGAATGAAACAGGGTCTTCTGGAGAAAGTACAGACGTAAAAAAAAAGACTATTTACCATCATTATTTGAGTGTAAATCACTGTGTCACTTACTAACTGAGACAGCATTGGTGGAAGGGAATGATACAAATCAAAAAACAGGTCCAAGGTCCCTGGCTCCAGGAAAACTAAGGAAAAAGATAAGTTGGTTTTACCACTTTCTGCCAGCAATAACTACGTATCTTTATTTCAACAGAATTATCTCCTTTTTAACAACAAAAACATACATAACGCCCAAGAATGAGATATCACCGTAGCTGAGAATAAACTATGGATAGATGCATTAATCAGCTCATTGTACATTATAACACTGTTCTCTTTTTATCACATCTATTCTATAGCTCATAAAGAACACCTTCCTTAAACTGCAGATTATGCAATACTCAGTTGTCTACAGAATGCTATTCTGTAGTAGACATAGGTAACTGATTTCTTCAGGTTACTACAGTACAACACTATGACAGGTACCAGATAATAAGAATTAGTTTAGTGTATATGTAAGCAAAGGCAAGTCCTTAAAGATACCCAGACTACCCTAGAGTCTATAGGCACATAAACAGAAAAGACTCTGTTACCCATTCACCATGGAAGCACATCAAATGAACTATAGTGTTACCCTCCTTTGCGAAAACAAGCAACAAGAGGGTAGAAAAAATTCATTGATAATTCATAATGATATAATCCCACAAATCAGGAAACATTCCAAAGTTGTTCAATGTGTAAACATTATTTTTATGAAGCCTCGTGTAAAATAATGCAACATAAAAAACGTTAATTTCTTAACACACTCCTAGAGTTTAATGAAGAAAAGAAGATCCATGGAGGATTTAAAGCATCTAAACTAAAATCTTATGAAAAACCTCTCCCCTTCGCTTCTCCAGGTTGTCTTGGTAAATTGCTATCACTTGGGCAAATTCAGACTTTCATCAGTATTCCCCCGCTTGCCATATCCTTTGATGTACCTCACACTGTAATTAGAGGCTTCCGTACATTAGGGGAGAAAGAATGAAGTTACATGTGGAAACTGATGAAGAATAATACAGTTGATATCAAAAGCAGTATCAAACACTACAGTGTGATTTTATTCAAGTAGGGCAACAAAGATGGTGAAAGATCTGGAGGGCAAGACGCACCAAGGACTCTGAGGTCCGTTGGTGTGCTCAGCCCAGAGCACAGCAGGCCGAGGGGAGGCCTCATGGCGGCCTGCAGCTCCCTCATGAGGGGAGCGGAGGGGCAGGCGCTGAGCTCTGCTCTCTGGGGACAGCGACAGGACCCGAGGGGACGGCATGGAGCTGGGACAGGGGAGGGTCAGGCTGGGGGTTAGGGAAAGGTTCTGCACCCAGAGGTGGTTGGGCACTGGGACAGGCTGCCCAGGGATGTGGTCACCACACCAAGCCTGCTAGAGGTCAAAAAACATTTGGACAAGGCTCTCAGACATGGTTTAATTTATAGGCAGTCCTGTGTGAAGCCAGGAGTTGGACCCAATGATCTTTGAGGTTCCCTTCCAACTCAGGATATTCTATGATTCCATGCCTCTAAGTAAGCCAGATTTAAACTCCCATCTTGGTTAAATGAATCTGTGTAGCTGCTTTAGTTACAAGTAACAGACTTCCAAGCTGGCTAATTTATTTTGCCAAGAAGCAGGATAAATTAGTCTACAAGGAACTCCATACTGCTGGTATATACTGCTTCCATCACCCAAGGTAATTTCATTAAAGCTAGCTTGGATGTATTTATGCTACACTGCCATCTGCACTGTGCGAGTCCATGAAGTCAAAGCTCTAGAGTCCAAGAACCAAGATGCAGCCCTTCTGCTGCCTTCATTAACAAATTCACATTCTAAAGAAAACAAGCAGACTTAAATAAACAAACAAACACACACACACGGTTTTCTTATCAGGAAGAAGAGGAAAGAAAGCAGACATGCTATAAATGCTGTACCTCTTCAAGGTGTTCATATCTCAGGGATGAGAATAGTGTTCAGTGTGTCTAGTTAGAGTAATTTGATTTACTGTGAATACCTATGTTATAGACCACATTCATTATCTCTGTCTGTAAAGATAACAATAGGAAAAGTGTGAGAGAAATAGCAGAAGAGGTTTCCCAATAACTCACCAGTAAAAAACTCTACTCCACATAAAAAAGGATTTTATATTTGCAAGTATAGTGACAAAAAGTTAAAACAGTGAGTGTAGAATGCTTCAGACTACTAACAGTTATGATCCTTTCTTACTTGTTCTCCAGTTTGTTGGAATCTGCACAGTGCATAGGTCATCTGCAGATTCATCAGCTGAATTTCCAATGAAATCAAAATTTAGACAGTTTAACACAAGCTTCAGAAGATGCATGGCTAGACTTTCTTGCTGTTGGTCCTGAATGGTTAAAGGTTTTGCCAAGAGCTAAGGAGAAAGAACAGTTTGTCAGGTCACCTGCACAGAACATGTTTTATAAACAGTTTTGAAAAGGAGATTGTTTGGACATAAAACTTCGAAGTCCACAGCAAGACAACACATACTAAGAAAAAACTAAATCCTTCAACTATAAAACATACAGTACTCCTTATAGACAAGGGGAAAAATTATTATTACCAGCCAAGAGACATCATCCACATCAAGCTAAAACTCCAGGCCTTATACATATTTTTAAAAGACTAGTGAAATAACTCTTTGATATAAAGTACTTATAGGCAAAATGCAGCATGGTAAAATACTGTTAATGTTCATTGCAAAAATTAAACAGTAATATTTCATGTTTTTCAGTTACTTCAGACCAGTATGGTGTATATGTCACGTCTATCATATGGTTAAGAATTATTGCAACAACTGTGGGTTTTTGTTGTTGGAGGTTATTTCAGTTCAATGCCTAAGATTGTCCAGGCTGCTAATTCCTTTGATATGTCTAGGAAAACCTCACATTAAAATTAAAAACAAAACTAAACTAAACAACAACAACAAAAAAACACACACACAAAACAAAGAAAAAAAGCAAACAATGAATAGTCTGTATGTAATCTGAATACAGCTATTTACAACTTCTGTATGAACACAGCTGTTTGTCTCCATCGCATTATAACCACTGTAGTGTCAGAATAAAAACGTATTTTGTAAGCAAAATGAGCTTTTGGGATTTGGAAATCTACACTGAGCATACTGAAAGTACACCTTTTTACTGATCTGCTTCTGTAATTACAACAATTTAAGCAACATTTTATCTTAAAGAAAGTTACTGCCTCAAAATTACAAGAACAATATAAAGGCACTAAAAAGAAGCCTTCAATTCATTAGTCACTGATGGAGTTCTTGAACATTAAAAAAGAAAATTATCATAATTTTGTTTAAAAAGAAATAAAACAGTGGATGCAACAACTTTTTACCTAGTTCATCTGCTCCCTATTTATACTCAAATCATATTTCTCAATTTTATCAACAAAAAAGGTTTTAAAATTCAGATGATAGGAATGAAAATTACCTGTTTTGCTACCAATCTGCTCCTAACTTTCATACTCTTGCATGCAATAGGTTGGAATTATTTTAGTGACTCCATAATTAGCAGTTGAGTGTATTTTTCAGTGTACTATATATAGATGCTGTTAAGTATTTCTAAAATTGGCTTCCTCTACTCAAATTGGCATTACAAAAATGCCAATTAAAATTTCATACGCTTCTGTCCAGATTATCTGTGTGTTGTGAATCTGACAAACCTCTCAACATATGAAAGACCGAAAAAATACCTGTAAGACCAGCTGAAGTTGAATAAAGCTAGGAAGTTCTCATAAACACAATTATTATTTTCCTGTGCAATGGGGTTTAGTATATCTAGTAAGATTACATATTCTTCCAAAAAAAATTAATTCATCTTTTAAATGATATTTGATTTCTCTATTAATTTGGAATTCCAACACAGATTTAGAACAGCCTCTGTAAATTAGCAGAGCAATCCCTCTTCAGAAGCGAGGGCTTACCCTTTATTTGTTATATAATGATATATACATATAGACTTCTCAGAGCCTCCTGTCTAGGTTCTGAGAAGGCTGAACCTTCAATTATCTCAAACGTTACAGAGAAGATGATGGAACTAGCAAAGGAGGAAACCACCTTAAGCCATACCACAAGATGGAGAATTGTCTTTCTTCTTGGTGGCTCATAGTTCAATAAATAATTCTTTCAGCAAATATTGAGATGGAAGGCCCAGCAAACCAAGATAAAATTAAATTAAAGAAAACATTGACAATGAAGGAAAGGAAAATATTGAAACATCACTCAGGATTTAGATAGTTCATCTTTTATGGCAAGGTATAAAGAGAGAGGGAGGTGGCACAGGCAGAAACACTGAGAGCAAGAGCAACAGAGACAGAGGAAGGGAAGAAGACTAAAATTTTTATATTTGAATATTGTTTGGTCTTGAGCTTAATTGGGTGCCACGTAATCCACTGAAGTACAGAATTCAGTGACTCGGAAAATACTGGTGATTCAAACTGGAACAATTATGAAGTTAACAACTTACATTTAACTGTAAAGAGCCTCACCTCTTTTAAAAGAGAGCACGCAAGCATCAGTATGTCCTTTAAAGAAGTGTCACGGAATGAGGTAGCTATTTTACGATGTTTTGCTGAAGGTCTTGAATAATCAACCTAAGAAAAGTTACAATATAATCAACAATGCTCCCTGCTCTGCTAAAACTAAATGATACGTGCATCTGGCAGGTAAATTACTTTACACTAGAAAAGAAAAAATATATTCCAACAGCAAAGATAGAACTTGGCAGCTTCCTAAAGTGCCTGCTTCTATTCCCCTTCAAGGCTGCCACTCTCTGGATGGAAAGGTCTGAAGCACTTTCTCAGGTCAAGATCACAAAACAGAATCATTAGCAGAAATAAATTTAAAAGAGTTGATTTTCCTGTTCTCCTTACTAGTTCTAGTGAAAGGGATGAGAAACACTACCCTGTAGCAGATACGGCACATATCTGGTACGGGTGCAGTCTGTGCATTATGAATCTCTCTCTCTATATTTTGGTAGAGGTTAGAAGGGGCGTTAATCAGTTTATGTCTAAGCAGCATTTCTCCTAACATTTTTATGAAAGGCAGACACATGTGACATGCTGCTGCATCGCTAATATACACATCCCTTGCAGAAAGAAAAAACAGACACGCATGCTTACTAGATTCATTTCCTGAGTCAGTTCTGAGAGAATCATTACTCCAATTATATAATGGTCCACGGTGCCCTACAGAGGAAAAAAAAATAAAAATAATATATATATATATATATATATATATATATATATATATATATATATATATATGATTGCTCAAATAGCACTGCAGGTACTTAAAATTTATCAACATAGAAACAAGAGGAATTATTAGGCTGAGATATGCTGAGTTGTTTAGAAGTCTTTCGTGACAACTTCTATCACATTAATAGAATTGGACGTTAAGCTCCTTAATTAACTCTGAAAAAAAATCTCATCATAAAACTTAAGAATGGTATGATAAAAAAAATCTGCCTGAAAACAGTCTAAGCAACCACAACCTAGAAATTCACTATTACACATTTCTAAAAGGTTTGTTCAGTCTTCCAGAACTGATACGGTGAACTGCATAAAAATTCAAACCATTAAAAAAATTAAGCCATGCATGGATGAAGACAATCACAGGGCAATCTCAGAAAAATAATGTAGTTATGAGATGTAGATAAACAAAACTTCATTCTCTTCTCTCCATAGTACTCTGCAATGCATGGCCTTGATTTAAGTGATATATTCCATTTCCAAAAACGTGTAGAAAGGGAGGCAGTAGATACCAACTACTTGCATCTAAGGGTGTGACCTGATCGATAATAGTTAATGCCCTTGGAATGCTTTGAAAATCAAGTAGAAGGTAGAATTTTACGTTTAGTTGTCCTTACTGAGCTACTACAAAGCATTTATTAAGCAAATCTGCTTTGTTAAAAATAATTAAAATCAACTGCAATTAGGCCTTGCCACTGATTTAATTGTGAAGACCTATGTCTACTTTCATAGCTGAAGTCTGCAGCCTCGGCTCCCTCAGTGTCCAAAATTCAATTTGTCACAGCCAAACTCATTATTTTGGAAACTCTTAAGAGCAACCAAAGTTCAATTAATGAAGAATCTGGCTGATAGTCTTCACTGGACTCATTTTTCACAGTCATCTATTCTGTAATATCACTTACACCAAATCAAACCAAAAGGAAAAAGTTTGCAGAGCCCTCAGGCAAGATTGGTACTGTTGCCCTATCTGCCTTTTCAATAAGATTAAACATCTTATAATTTGAGCACTGAAGTTTCTTTTACATTTTGCATGAATGTTCCCTTGATCACATAAATCTGTAAAAATTGAAAATGCAACCTCTCTTTTTTCACTGGTGTGGAAAGCTGTTGTGATGAATTATGGAGGAACTGAGAACAGAATTGGAGATCTAGAGTCTATAATCTCTTTTACTATATTAAACCACACTTGAATTCACACTGGATAAACTTCAATTTGGAATGTTAACGTGGAAGTATTTGAAGCTACCATTTGCTAATTATCAATATGTATCAGTATTATTTAGGGATTATTTTTCAATTTTTATATAAAATTTAATTCGCTAGTAGATATATGGCTTAATTTCCTTTTCCACAGGAATTCTTAATTTAACTAAAGAAATCTCTTAAGAAGCTAAATTTTGCATTTAAATCTCCATTTTTAATGAACTACACACCAAAGAGTCACACTGCAATCATTTTAATAATAAATGCAAAATCCAATTACAGTACATTCATAAAAATAACTGCAAAACAGTGGAGCAGTATACTTGAGTTTGTTTTTAATAAACGAGATATTGCAGCTTATCTTTTATTAGACATTCCCAGTGTAACTCAAAACCTACAGTAATTTGAATAGTACTACGAACAAAATCAGACTGCAATACAAGTAAGATAAACTCAGTGGCAAAAAAGACAAACTAACTCCTTATTTTCTTGCAGAGTTGCCAGGATCACCAAGACATACGCAAATAATGGATCACTTTGGAAGTAAATCTCCAAATACTTTACATTTTCTGATACTTTTTTTCTTAAGATAAGTATTAGGCTTAATGTCTACATAGACATCAGAAATAACTTTCAATGCAGATTAGCTAACTCCCAGCATTTTTTAGGGAACATTTATATAAATATTAAACATAAAATTAATTGTCGGACTAATAAACCATATGATCACTTTCCCTGAACTTACTTCACAGAAGATGCTGTCTATTATATATATCAGTAGCTACCATGTCTGATTGTACTTACTCTAGATTTGACATGTAAGTTTGCCTAGTGAACAGTGAATGAATGATTGCACCCTGTTCTTTCCAATTCTCAAATACTATGTATAAAGATCACCTCTCTATCCTGTAACTCATCTTCTTTGCTCTAATGATGAGCAGAGGGGGAAACAGGAAATAATGTGGAAAGAAATGTAACACAAGAACATTCCTGCTTCATTCAATTACTGGAGAGGGAAAATTAGTTATCTTTCCTCCCCAGATTGCCCATATCACTTTCTAGAATGGATAATTTTTGTGATAGGCTAAATACAAATGCCAAAATGGTTACAAAAAAAGCTTAGGGATATGGTTTAGTGGAGGACTGGTTAGTGGTAGGTCAGAGGTTGGACTAGGTGATCTTGGAGGTCTCTTCCAACCTAGATGATTCTGTGATTCTTTGATCAACCACGTAACAAACATACACTGTCCTGCAGTTTTGCATACTGCAATTCCATCTTTACACAAGCTTTCCTCAGTAGCCTCAGACACAGGGATTGCCAGTGATTTTTGATAAAAATTGAAGCGCTAGTCAATTCCCACTGCTTATGCAGAACAGTAACAAAAATCACAATAAAAAATGCTCTAAAAATGTTAAAAATCTATCTTTTTGACCAAACATTTAAATTAGTTCTAGAACTAAACAGTTTGGCACAATTGAGATTAATGTTTAAAACATCTGACATTCTTATTCTTCAGATGGTGCAGTAACACTGCTTCTAATCAGGTCTTCTAATTAGCTGGAGCTGATAGCTTATCAGAAATATCTCCACAACAGTTGAAAAGAAAAATGAAGGCATTAAATAGCATGGCTTGATAATAGGGATTGATGTTTATATTCACAGTGTGAAGAAGTGTTTTGGAAAAAGAAAATCAACAAAAATTCAACAGGACTATGAATAGTGAATGGCATCAATACACAAGCATGAACACCAGTCTTGATCTTCATCGTAGAACAATCTTCTGTTTTAAGTAATTCTCTTCACATCTTTTCCACTCAAGAGTAAAAACAACCTAATGACAAAATATGCCAATGAAAAAATGAAGAGTTCTAAACATAAAAACACGTAAGTGAACAATTGTTTCCTACCTGCAAAAATTTTTTTACATCAGCAGTAATATCTCTGAAGATAAGTTGATCTTTCAGTACCTCAAACCATCCTAATTTTGTAATTTTAGCAATGACTTGAACAAGAGCTTGCATGACAAAAGGAGCCAGTTTGGGTTGAGAAGCTACATAGTTCAGAATGTAATTTCCTGTAAAGAAGCATTTTTAAATCAGTAACATTAGTCTTCTGTTAAATAAAAAAATAAAATAAAAATGATATAGTTCTAATAGAAAACTAAGGCATGAATTTGAAAAAAGGTACATTCTTATGTTTAATACAATAACTAGGTTATGTTATATTCAATACAGCTAACCATCTAGTAACACAAACACATTACATACATGATCACTATCCTAGGACACACATGACAATAGTCAGTGAATTCAAGGAATGATGGAAGGTAAAATAAAATGTAATTTTTTCATTTTGATCTTATACATGTGGCACTGATTTATTCAGTATGTAACCGTAGCTCTCACAACCAGCTCAAGGTACACAGAAGTCTTCTCAGACAAGAGACCCTACTGAATGTTCTCACTTCAGCCTAGAGAATTTCCCTGAGCAATATACATTTCAGCTACAGAAATTCCTCTCTAACTAGCAGAATAACCTGTTCCAAAAGCTGTTAAAATTTATGTAATTGAAGTTGATTAAAGCTGATTTTTACCTAAAAGAACACCGAAAGAACTTGTCTCAGAAGTGGATTCTCTGACATGCATTTCAGAGTACTACTATCCACAGAATTGATAGTACAGTGGAGACTTTCTAAATATCTGTAACAACTCGTATGTTCCTCGTGTAAAGCCTTTCACTATTCAACCCAACACATACTTGCTTGCTTTTTTAGGTTATGAAAATTAACGTAGATCCTTAGATGTACAGAAAATTCTGTAGCATCTCAATCCTGCATGTAAGAACTTGCCCTGGCATGCTTTTTACAAATGTTAACACTTCACAAATGTTAATGCAAATCTCAAGAGCTGATCATGAGGAATGGTACATGTAAGAGACTGGCAGGTGTACTAGCAGTATCTGCAACTTTTATCCTTTGCAAATATGAACTAAATCTCTTAATCATGTTGTGGGATAAAGACAAAGTATGTCCTCAAAAATGAACTTTTGTTAAAATGTGAAATTATCTGAGCCAATGTATTTATTTATTTAAATTTTGAAACTCAGAAATGTTATATGTTCATTACTTGCAGAGAAGTGATTAAAGAACACGTAATGACCTTTATGTTCACACTCTCACAACAACTCCCTAATGAATAACAAGTTTGGTAAATGTAGAGACCTAGAGGAAAAAAAAACAGATTAGCCACTGGATGGTTTCAGTGGTAATATGAAGTATAAGATACAACTAATGTAAGGAAATTTTAACCACAAACTGTACTTACGGATGTCAATCCTTTGTTCAACGGGTAATGGAGATGCCCTGCTTACAAGCTTAGACAGGCATGTTGCTGCTAGAAGCTGAGCATATGATGTCTACAAAAAACATCAAAATATATTATTTAAATGTACGATAATTAAAGGCAGAGACAATGTCATATCAGTGGTTATCACGTTTTGGTTACATTTAGGTATACCAAAAGTTTATGTAAGATGTATTTTAGTATTATTTTGCTTAATTATAAATAATCATAAAACACAACTGAACCAGTACCAGAGGTGGAGTCCTAAAAACGTTACCCCTTTTGATGGTAACTATTCATCTAAAAGTTCTTTTATTATATGTGGAGTTCTTTTAGTTTTGAAACCTGTGCTTTTATACTACTTAATAGTTTAGAACCACGAGATGTTTGGTCCAGTCCTGCATGAAAGATATTTGTTTCCTCTTTTTTTCTTTTTAAAATAAATGTACAACACCTTTAGTATTTGAGGATTTCTAAACCACAATAGAAAGGTCTCTTTGTTCCATTAAAAGCCTTAAGACTATATATACTGCTAATAGTTCAAAACACCAGACAACTCCAGGAAATCGTAATTTTTGTTGAAATAATTCTAAATGATTCTGTTGAATAAAGCTATGACTTTTTTTTTTTTTTTTTATCATTTAGAGTCTGTTCAGCCTGACTTCAAATGTACCACAGAACAGGTTTTTTCGTTTATATGTAGTAATTCAGTACCTGAAATTGTGAGAGTCCTGAAATGCCTTACACACTTTCTTAAGGAAGTGCTTAAGTTGTCTACACACCACATGAAAAGAAGAAATGAGAGGTACATGAAGACTGTTTCTAAAATGAGTAGATGTTGGGCACTACAGAATTTCTCATATGATGGTCTCCAGCATCCAGGCCAGGAATCGAGGTGTAGTGGAGTGCTTCACAAGAAACCAGACAAGGCACAGCAGCTGCCACACCATGGACTTGAGAAAGTAGGCACAGCTTCACTGCTCTTGTTCAGCTGCCCAGTTCACAGGACCATCAGTCAAGCAATTAATCCAGAGCTCAACAACTGACACAAAACGGATTCCTCAGAAACAATTTTTACTGTACAAATTAATTACAGGATCAGGCATAATACACCCCAATAAATGTAAATATTTAAATACTTTTCTATAATGAATACTGTAGGTGTAACATTTTTTTTTTTTTAACAATTAACTTATGTTAGAGCTGAATAAACTACTTAAGTATGTGCTAGAGCCTAATGGATTTGGCAAGTTCTTCCCAGGTATTACCGCTATCTCCCAAACATCTAGAGCATCTTAAAAGCTGTCTTTGAATGATTTGAAAAACGATGAGAACTACACTGGGGTCACCTTGGACTATCAAATCAGGAACAACTCCCTCATCACTTTATCTAGTCTTAATCATGAAATTAAACACCAAAAATGGAATTGCGTAATGAGAAGAGAATGGTTTAAATCAGCAGACAACAGGTAAACAGTTTAAAGGTGTGGGGTGTTTTATACAATTTTTTTTTCCATTGCAACTGATAGCTGGAAACAGGAGCAGGTGATGTTCAAATACCAGGTTATTTCAGACTGTGTCCCAACACAGCTGTAGAGGTAACACACCCCCTGACTACAACCTTCTGAAAGCACTGAAACTGAAAGCTAGGATGCTCTTCCCCTTTGTCCATGTCATCTCTAATGCAACATGTTGTCAGTCTTACAAAGACTGCCTTGAAACGCAAAATTTGCTAGAAAAAATTACAGAACAGAGTATGTATAAAAAAAAGGAAAATTATTTTGATGTTATTGTACTGACACAGTAACAGCCCATCACTGGGAAACCTACGTGAGCTTCCAATTACATTTATGGATAACACGTATTTCAGATACTTACTGTTCCTTGTTCTAATAGAAGTTGGCACTGGCTAAGACATTCTGGGCTATTAATTAGCTCCAAGAGTACCTTCTCTGCTTGCATTCGCTGTGCTAGATCTGTTCCTTCATATAGGTGGTTACATAGTACTTCTAGTTCTGCCAGACTCTGTTAGAAAAGAACACAATTGAAATTTCTATGGAGATTATTCAACCACAAAAGATTCCTCTGAATGCTTATAAAACTAGCTACATACCAGTAATATGAACTGTTACCTGTGCTAAACTTTCCAGGTGACTCGCATTTTAATTACTAAAAGAGAAGAGGTTTTCTGTGACAATAAAATAAAAAGAACTCTGAAAATGAAGCTTGCATATCTTATTCTCTCAGCTATCAAAGTGTTTTATATTATGGTTCAATCTACCTGTTATTCTTAGTCTTCATATGGGAAATCTATATCTTTTCCAAAAAAAAAAAAAAAAAGAAGAGAAGATAGAGACTAGTGAACAGTTTGAGTTACGCTGTTTGGAAAACTGGTAAACTTAATTTTAAAAGCTTTAACTGCTCATCAAAGTACTACACCTAGAAAAAATTAGCAGTCTTTATCTGTGGATGCAAGTATCAGTGAAAGACAAGACAATTCAGAAGCAATAGTACCAACAGAGGAGATAAAATTCCTCTCCGCTTCAAAGTTGAAAAGTGCATTTCAGTAAAGGAAAAAAAAAAAAGCAAAAAGCATCTTCACTGTCAAGAATACAGTTTACATCTACTAGCGACAGTTTCACAAGAGAGATGAACCCTTTGGTCATGTTTTGGAAACTGCTACACAAACAGAAACTTGAGCATCCATCAGCTCTCCAAAGCCCGTGGAACCCTCATCAAGAACTGGCCCTGTCATTCGAAGGTGGCTAGTGAATACTTCATGACTTGAGCACGGCCTAGAAAGAGGTGGGGAAACAAGAACACCAATAAGCCTAATGCAGTATTTGACCAGCCTCATTTAAAGTTTGAGCCCAAGTCCTGTTTACCAGCCCTTCTGAAAAGATATTTTGTACTTGAAATACAAGATCTGGTTTAGCACAATCTAGCATCACCTCTATCATAGCTCAAATGCCTTTTAAAAATCCGAGACCATAATAGTGTCTTTGGCAACCAAAACACATTCAGTTCTGTTAACCCAAGCATGCCATTCCTTAGAAACATGTTTCTTAACATAAAAGGGTCATTTTTTCTATTTTTCTTCTTTTTGTTTTTTGCATGTATAGATTCCTTGGTTTTGTTGAGCTTTTTCTGAATTTTGAATTAAAGTGAAACCTAAGGCTCATAAAATGCAAGCATTCACATTAAGGAAAATGTAATACAACACAAAAACACATTATGGGGGTATAACGTGGGAATAAGAACATCTAACAAAGACAGTTTTCAGGCATAAATTACAATGCATCTTTCTGAAATGGAACAATCCCAACACAACTTGAGAAGCATGATTCAGATTCTTGTATCATTACAAGGAAAGGTTAGAGACCCTCCATATTTGATCTGAAATTTGATTTTCGGATCTGGACAAAGGTAACTTAGCAAGAAGTTCAGGAAAAGCACAGTAGAAAACTAGGACGTAAGCCCAACCATCGAGGATGAAACCATCAGCATAATAACTTATGTTAAAATAGTCCAACTATTTATAAGCCCACTAAGCAAAAATTTCCACAAGAATAACTAAAAGTGGATTTCAGGAACATATGTGTATCCTGGTTTCAGTCAGGACAGAGTTAATTTGCTTCCTAGTAGCAGGTACAATGCTATGTTTTGGCTTAGGATGAGAAGAGTGCTGATAACACGCTGATGGTTTAATTGTTGCAGAGCAGTGCTTGCACCAAGCCAAGGATGTTTCAGCTTCTCACTCTGTCCTGCAAGCAGGCAGGCTGGGGGTGCAGCAAGAGCTGGGAGGGGACAGACCCAGGACAGGTGACCCAGACTAGCCAAAGGGGTATTCCATCCCATCTGGGGTCATGCTGAACAATAGATAGGGGTGGCTAGCTGGGGGAGGGGGGCCGGACTGCTCGGGGTTAGGCTGGGCATTGGTCAGCGGGTGGTGAGCAATTGCATTGTGCATCACTTGTTTGTACATATTATTAGTAGTAGTACTATTATCATCATTGTATTATTATTATTATTATTATTGTTATTATTATTATTTTCCTGTCTTATTAAACTGTCTTTATCTAAACTCATGGGCTTCACTTTCCATTTCTAGCCCCTGTCCCAGAGAGGGAGGGGGGAGGGTGAGCGAACGGCTGTGTGGTGCTTAGCTGCCGGCCGGGTTAAACCACAACAATATGCTTTAATGCACCCTTTTAGTATATTAAGGTTACACTGAAATTTAGGCCAAATGTAAGAATTAATGTCTTGTTGACATGTTAAAAATGTGAAGTGTCACACTTGATCCAAAGGACAACGTTTTTTTTAAAGCATCCCTGAACAAAAACTAGACAATTTTCAAAGAAAAGTTGGCTTGTTGGAAATTGAAACTGATGATCTTCAGACCTCTGAAATGCTCTATCTGGATACCTCTGGTCTCAAAAGAATGTCCCTCATGGGTAGGCTGGAGGTATGGCCAGAAACTGCTCATAACCCTCTGACTGCCAAGGGGCTTGTCCTCTGGGTTAGGCTTTGCGTGAGACCGAGGAGACAGACTGATTCTCCTTGATTCTGACACCGACACCAACAAAGACAACCTGAAATCCAGCAAGTAAAACAATCTTCTCTATGACAGAATTTCAGCAAAGCAACAGAGGTATTATTCAACTTCAATAAGAAAAAAAAGAGAAACCAATGAAAAGTCAAGAGAGTGTCAAGAAGCCTACACTAGCTCTATAAAATACAAACATACTTTCTTCAAGAAAACAGAAGACTGACATCGTCCCCCCCCCCTTTTTTTTTTTACTGTGACGCAGAACATGAACCTGATGCTTTCAGAAGCCTCTGTTACTCAAATCCTTATCAACAGCCCAAAGATGACTCCTAAGAAAACCACAACAGCACCAATGAAGAGCAGGTAGCACTTGAATGACAACGGCTTTAGGTGCGTCAGAAGCGGACTGCCACAGGCAGCGGCACTTCTGATCGCAAGGAAGCGTTACATTTGCCAAGCAAGAGATTCACATCCTAATGAGAAAAGTAAGATATTAATTTTTTTCTGGTCGTCACACTTTCATAAAATTCTGGAATAACCTAAATAAAACTACCCAGATACTTCTGTCCCCATCTCCCAGGAGTCCCTGGCAGCTCTCCTCCCAGCCTGTGAAGGAGCCAAGGGCCAGGAGTGCTGGGGGCCCGGCTCCACAGCAACCCACCGGGCAGGCAGCCAAGGAGCCAAGCAAACTGGCAGCAAACCAGGTAGGTTCCTGATTAAAGTTCTGCTGACACTGACAAATTCCCACAAACACTTTGATTTTGATCAGCATTTTCTGACTGAAAACGTTCTATTAAGAAAGTTCCACCAGCTCTACGCAGGAGCAACAGGACGGGCCCAGCTGCCGAGACGCCAGTCAAAAAGGCAGCCCTGCAGGTAGAAGGTGGCGGCAGGCGCTATTTTCGTTCTCCTTCTTTTATGCAGCACGTCTGATGCCCAAATATTTAAAGAAATGCTTAAGATGGCCTCCCTCATCCTCCAAAGCCTGCTGCTACCAACCTAGCGAAGCCACGAGGGACTCTGGAGGAAAGCTCAACAAGAGTCTTGCGAGGCCCCTCGCCTCCCCCCACCTCCCCCCTTCTCCCTCTGTTGTTGGATCCATCACTGCCCCGCTGCCAGCCGCTGCCCACCTCGGGCAGTGCCGGGGCGAGGCTGCCCCTGCCTCCCAGGGCAGAAGTTGAGCGGGGAGCCCCCCAACGCCCCCGGGCAGGCGCTGACAGCTCACACGGCCGCGGGGCAGCCCCAAGGTGAAGCCAACACGGCGCCGGGCGAGCAGCCGATGGGCACGGGCTGCGGACACACCGCACAGCCCCGGCACCGACATCGCCCCGCCGCTGCCCCCACTCCCACCACGGCCACCGCCAGCGCTGCCCGCCCGCAGCCCGCCCGACACCACCGTGCCCACCCCGCTCCCACCTCCGCGGCTCCCCGGACACCCGTCGCTGCCCAGCGGGGAGCCCCTCCGCAGCCCCCCGAGCCCCGTCCCCGAGCCCCGCTGCTGCCCGCCGTGCCCCGTCCCGGCTGCACCGACCTGGCCGCGCAGCGCCATCTTCCCGAGCGGCGCCGGGGAGGGGCCGGGGGTAGGGGGCAGAGCGGAGCCGCGCCGGGGCCGCCCGTTGGGGCGGAGCGGAGCGGGGGGGAGCGGCCGTGGGGGCGGAGCGGGCGGCCGGGAGGTGGCGACCGGGAGGTGGCGGCCGGGGGGCGGCTGAGGGAGCGCCGCCGGCCCGCGGGGACCGGGGGGTGGCAGGGGGCAGGTGGGCGCCTCGGGCGGGAGGCGCCATCTTGTCCGGGCGGGCGGGCGGGCGGGGAAATGGCGCAGTCCTGACAGGGAAGGGCGGCGGTGAGGGGAGGTGCCGCGCTCAGGTGCGGCTGGGAGGGAGTTAAGGCCGGTGTGCTGCCTCGGGCGGGGAAGGTTAAGGGAGAGCTCCCTCGCATTTTGGCAATTCTTGTCATAACGGCGGCGAAAGGAAAGCTTTGCTCGGTGAATGCGGGAGCTGCGGGTGACAGCCCCCGGGAGGGGCAGGAATATCCCTGCTCACAGGGGTGTGAGTCAGTGTAGCGCTGGGTTCATAAATTTATAAGTCCAGGAGTCTTGGACCATGAGCACCTAGGCAGTGGCCTGGCCACTGTTGTGCAGCCGTGTCGGTGCCTGTCGAGGTGTATGAACCCACGGCTGGGGGCTGCGCCATCCCACTTCGGAAAGTGCTGGAAGGCTGAGGTCAGGAGGCTGAGCCCGAGGAGGGTGCTGAGAGGGAAAAAAACTCTGCTTAAATCCAGAAGGCAAAAGAGACCGCACAGATGGTTACAGATGCAGCTGAATAGACAGATGGCTTGAGTACCCTTGAAGAGGGGTAATCCCCCTCTACAGGTGCCTGTGAAGATGTGAAGAAATGGAACTATGTGGAATATAGTTGCCTCAGTTTTCAGGTCGGGTTGAATCCCACTTGTGCTAACCAGTGGTTCAGGTAACAGGTGACATCTGCAACGTCAAGAACTCTTAAATAAATAGAGATATTTTGCTTCTTAAGTTAAAGCACTGCAAAGACAGCATTTTATCTGAAATTCTCTTTAAAGGAGTAATTCAAAGTTGGTGAGGAAAACACTGCACATAAATGAGACAAGACCAATACTGACATTACCCAACAGAAGGACATGAAGTGACTTCAACAATGTCTACAGGTATCATCATAGCAAAAATGTATTTTGATGCAGATAGCTACTTATCTCGGGAGAAAAAGGTGTAATTGATTTGAACCACTATAAGCTAAAGCTGGACAAATTTGGAACCAAAATAAGCCATGCTGGCAATTGCCTGTAAGAAGGACTGACACCAGAGAATGGTGTACTCCTTGTCACTGGACTAAGAGTGGTTGTTTTCCTAAAAGATGACATGGTAGGTACATGTCCTGGAGTGCAAGTTGGTGAAGTGTATGGCCTGGGTTACAGAGGTTGTTACAGACTGCATGTATGTACAGCGTTGTGCCATCTGCAGTCACAGAGCAACATGTTTGTGACACTAATGAAGAAACATGATAAAAGCCAAAAAAAGGGATGCATTTGTGTATTCCCTGTCCTGCTAAGGGTGAGCAGTGGTCCTGCGCAGTGTGGAGCGCCAAACAGAGCCCAGGGTAAAACTCAACAAAGTGTTCTGGCATCATAAGATGCTGCTGGTATCGGTGGCAAATGGAGGAAGGAGGCTCAGGTAACAGCAAATAAAGTGTCAGGGTAAGCAGTAAAAAAGGTTGAATGTGCAAACACTGGAACTGATACCAACACAAGCTGGGGCAAGTTAGGAGCAGTGAAAGCTAAAAACTTAGCCACGGAAAATCCAAGGACTGTTGCTGTAGTTAACTGGCAGCTTTTATGAATAAGGCAAAAAATAATATCTGAAATTCTTATTGGGCACATTGTTTTTTGATGATTTAACATCGTTTGGAAGAATTTTGCTTCAATCTCCCCTGCTCTAAACTCCACGGTGACTTGTAGTCCATAGCATTTTAATTGTGGTTGACAGAAGGCAGGGGGCCTGAACAGTTTGTGTAGCTAATAATAGCTTTCCTTCCTGCTACATCACTCACATGACAAAAACTGTCATGAAGCCTGGTAGCCCCATAGATGAGGGCCAAACTGGTAGAGTTCCTTTGAAAATGGAAGCTGCTTTAGACCAAAAATAATTTGATGTATTCTTAGCTGGGTCAAGAAAGCTAGGACAATTTAATGGAGGCAGGAATAGAAGTTTCTTTGTGCATGAACTATCACAGTCAAATGATGATATCACTCCTGAATCATATGCTTCTGCACAAAATACTACCATTAATTATTGGAGAATGAAGCAAAATCAAAATGGAAGATGGTTTTAAACAGTTTCTTGTTCTCACACTCCCAGAACTGATGCTGGAGGATGGCATTTCCAAAAGTCAAATGGCTGAGATTACTCAGTCCTCTAATAGTTGATCTTCAGTCCTGTCCAATGCCTTAGCCCAATGTTTCATCCTCTATCCTGTGAAGAAATAGAACTATTTATCCTTAGCCATAGTCTGTAGGAAAGGAAAGGTCAAAAAGCATGTTAGAGAATCAGAGACAAAGGGCTGGTGATTCACACAGAAGTAAGAGAACAGAAAGCATTTCAAAGGAAAGCAGAGGGGCAGATCTAAACAGAGGATGTTTGCCTTTATCCTGAGCATATTTCCAAGTGTGAATGCCCAGGACTGAGGGATATGGAATGAAACAGTGACACAGGGTGAGAAAAGTCAGCCATAAATTATGATGCAGTAGTTGTGGGAAACTTTCACATGCTATGCAATTTTTAAACTGTCCAGAGAGCCAGAAGCAACTCTGGTCAAACAGGTACGAGGAAGTCCTTTAAATACCATGCCCCTGTGATTAATTGCAGTTCTAGCAATGGCTGTGACTGCTGCTCCAGGTGGTGGGCCATTACCTAGCCTGTGCCACTAAGCTATGCAAAGACATGAAGAAATGCATTTAATAAGTTACACAGTTGAAGAGCTGTGCATAATCGAAGGACACCACAGGTAGCTAAGCATGAGTGAGAGCTTGTGGCTTCTGCAGCTGTGACTTCTGCAGCACCAAGCCAGTCTCCAGCTGGTGTAGAGCGAGCATGTTTTCTCTTAGCCAGAAACACACACACGTTCCTTGCTAGCCTTGGTCTTGGTTCCGTGTTGACAGATGAGCATATACTGTAGTTTAAACATCGATTTAATCATTTAAATCTCTCAGATGCAGGCAATTGTGCTTCTGTATCCAATTTGTTAACTATACCCTTATTATGTTTAAAGGAAAAATAAAGTGGTCTAGCTAAAGAATTAACGGATTCCTAGACTAATACCTAACAAACTGCTGAGATTTAGCATAGCAAGTAAGAATGTCAGATTGTGGAAATACTTCATACTCTGTCGGAGTCCTGGCACAAAGGGCAAATCTGCGTTAGGGAGTGTAATTTATTGAGGAGTTTTTATACAATTCCTTTATCTTTACTTGGGAGGTTGAAATGACATGGTGAAGATGCTTGAGGAGGAGGAGGTTGTGTCATGATATTCAATCTTGCTTCTGTGGAAGATAAAAACAAAAATCTTGCTCATTCAATGGAAGTTGAATTGGAATGTTTTAAATGTGCCTCACGAGATACAGTTCTGAGACCTCCCTGCAGCTTTCCCTCCCCTGTGGTTTCCAGCTCAAGTCTGCGTCTCATTTTCTGCTAGGTGGAATAACACCCATTTCCTGAATTTGCTGTTACTTTGGATTATGTGCATGGGGCTGTTGCTACAGGCAATGCATTCACAATTAGATCCGTTCTTTTGCCACACTGCTTAGAGAAGGCTGAATCTTCTCCATCCTTTTTATGTTTAAGTGACTTGATTAAAGCATATAAACAAAACCAGACATTCCCCCCTCCTTACCCACCCAAAACCAGAACTTGCAAATGTTCTGGGTATCACTGTTCCTTCTTTTTTTTTTTTTGTATGACATTGGGATTGTCCCTAACATGCAGTTTTCTTACTGAAAAGAATAGCTGATAATTGACAAGAAATTATTAAATACATAAGAAAAAACATAGACAAATCCAATGTGTTTAATTTAGAACCTTTTTTTTTCTGTAAACGTTAGGTTTTTTTGTTTGTTTGTTTTTTAAAATAGACAGTTCATCAGGCCAAACAGTTGTAGTCTAGTATTTGATACAGTTTCAGTACACATTCTCATTCAACTATTGTTTTCTTTCTGCTTTTTTTTTTTTTCCACATTACATTAGCAATTGCAGAAGGCCCTGAAAAATTCTGATTTATTTCTATGGCTAATGATTTCAAGATTATTTTCTGTGCCATGTTCAAGTCTATGCCAATATACATTGCCACAATTTAGTGAGTGGTTTAGTAATCCAGTTTATTCTTTTGCAACACGTGTTGCAATTGATCTTGAATGTACGACTGTAGGTTAAATAGTTATAACAAAAAACACCCACTTAAAAATACGATGATTACTTCCAGACAATTTTATGTTTAAAGTAACGGATAGCGAACAAACAAAAAACCTTATTATACATAACACTAAGAAGACCAGGAAGAGCCCAAAGCAGCAAAATCAGTGGTTAAATCTGTAGTCATTTCATATGCCTAATTATAGCTTATTAATCTTTTCAGTTATGTAGTGGTGTGGTTTGTATTCATGAGTTGACAATATTCCAGGAACTCCAAAACAAAATAAGCTGTTCCATGTTTGTTTGTTACCTGTACAAAGATCAGTAACACCTCAGGGCAAACACAGCCTATAGTCTCTTATAGTCTCTTATTCAAATTGCAGGAAAATAATATGCCTAATGGCAAAAAAGCACAAAACAACGCAAAATTTTTGAAGAAGTTTGTGAGGCACTGTATATACATTAAAAAAATACACGGTAACCACTGCATATTTTTGTGCATTGGATAAAGATTACAAATACTGAGGCTTAAAATTAAGATGCCTGAACTTTTGCTTCCTTGTTAATGAGAGACTTCAGTAACTTACTGCGATTCATCTGTCCTCAGCCACTGGGAACCGCCAGGTGTAAAGGCCCTCCAGAAGTGGTATTCATAGTTGGGTGTCTTCCATCACCCATTAGTGCAGAGCCAGCCGTCATGTATATAACTAACAAAAGCAATTACAGACATTTTTCAGGGTGATCACTTGACATTCTGCATTCTTGTGTTTTTGAATTGCATTTGAGTCGCTCTTCTGGCTCATGCTGATCAAGAAGTGACTGGAACAATCTGAAGTGACTGGAACAATTTTGTGTGTTCTGGTGGTTTGCAGAAAGAAAACAAAGCCTGTTCTCCTGCCTGGCATTTCCAGAACTGTGGCAGTGCTGAGCACTTCAGTTGGACAAAGTACAGATACCGGAGCAAGTCTCAGAACAGACAAGGACAAAGCAGAGCAAGACAAAGGACAAATACTGGCTGTGTGTTTGAGAGGTATGCACTGAGCTATGGAACAGCCATCTTCCATAAACTGCAGTCATTCCCCCCTCTTCAGAACATAAATAGCAATCCCAAATCTTAAACTGTTGCCTAGGCCAGTGGGAGGGAGCTGATGCTAGTAGGAGTAGCTCAAGAACTGTTATAAAAAGAAGTCAAAGGGTGTGCTCGTCTGCACAAGAAATCTTTTCTGGATATTGCAAATAAAACAGCATTCACTTGCTTAAGATTGTGATTCAAGTTTCTATTAAAAGTAAACAAAATAGTCCCCCAGAAGATAAGTAATTCACCCATGGTGAGACTAAATAAGGAAAACTTCAAATGAGAAGAAAAATCTTGCTGAAACTTATGAGAAAATAAGAACTAAGAAGATTAAAGACTCTTTTTAACTTTCAGACCTAGGCTTGTTGCCATGCGAACAGCTTCTTGATATTTCTTAGTACATTAAAAAATAGAAAATTGATACATAGTGAAAATTCTGTTTAACTAATGATATTTTTGGTAGACAAATTAGAATGATTTAAAGAAATTGTAGAATCATAGGCGTTTAAAAATAATATAAATTTTGATCCTTTCAGGATGCTCAATAGACAAGTACACATTTGAGAGTTTTATTTAACAGTTTAAATGTATGAACTTACAACTGTTCTTATTTCTAGTAAGTAACGTGATACACTTCAGCCAAAGCTGAACTCCAGGCAGGCGGGATACACGAGTGAGTGTGTGTGTTATCAGAGGAGCCACTGCCAGCACAGAGAATACTAGTAAATATAACAGTGTGAAAAGTATTGGACAATATATGTATAAAAATTATTATTCAGAGTCGTTTCAATTTTCATAGTCCCCAGATTCATATTCTTCTTCATCCTCATCATCCGAAGGGTCATAGTAGTCCCAATAGTCAGGGTCATAGCTTGCACTTCTGCTAGCAGTAAATGCAAACGCGGAAGGTGAACCTGCACAGCAAGACATAATTGAATCCAGATTGAATTAGCTGTAAATAGGAATGAAGAGGAGAGTACAGTTTTAGATAAGTACAGCAAGCTCAATATTTCTGAGTCCTTGTTAAGAACTATGCCTTCAATCATTTGCAAATCCTACAGACCCAAAAATACGAGCAGAGCTGATAAAGCTTTGAAAACCACTGGCAGAGTCAGTGACAAATGAAAAAGCCTTAACTTGGGAGGCAAATACAGACAACGTCTGTGTCCCGCATTTACCAGCAAACCCAGTTCTCACTGGCATCAGAAAGATGTTAGCCTGTGGGACTGAGCCCAATGCAAAAACTGTAAAGCTGTTTCTTGTATTTTTCTGAATGCTATTGGTGAGGAACAATGGCTGTTGCCATCCTAACTTTTGGAAAAATAAGCAGATAAACAGAACAGCCGTAGTTTGAAGACTGCCTCAGATCCAGCAGTTGTTCTGGGTACAGAGTTCGTAACATCAAAGGGCTTCTCTAGGAGGAAGATAGAATAATATGTTTCAGATCTGTGGCTATAATTTTCAACTATTTTTCTCAAAGATGGTATCATTTGAAGCAAAATATTATGATATTAACATGTCAGTATTTTTCTCTTCCAGAATTCACAGGCACTTCTGAATTAAAAATACCTAGAACTGAATCTCTTTGAAAGGATGAAGGAAAAGAAAAGCAGACAGAAAAGTTAAAGTATGGAAATCTCTAGGTCATTTCTGATATCCTTAATTTGCATTTGCATTCTGACAAACCCACACACTTTGCAGGCTGCTTGTCAGTCTTAAACATTTTATATTCTTCACATCCAAATAAAAAAAACAAAACACAATATACCATCAATGACTTTCAATCTTGCAGAGGCATATGTTGCACCATACTTATTTTTGGTATGGCAGATGTAGATGCCTTCATCTGATTTTTTGAGGCCTTGAATCTGCAGCCAGCCTGTCACACCATACTTCTGAGGTCCACCTCTTGCCTTTTAGAAGAGAAAGAAATAGTGAAGTAGCTAGGAGACATGATAATAGTTTTCAAAATAATTGGGTCCAGATTTAAACATTGTTCCAAACTTTGCTTTTGTTTACCATGTACTGCTATCATGCTTTGATTCTCAGTTTGATTCTGCTGCCATATATTTTAATTTCCTGTTTTCTCTGTGACTCTTAGTTCATGCTTCCCCTGCTCAACCCTTTAAACTTCAGTGCCCTTCACAGGGCTCTAATTCCTGGTCCTTTTGATGCTTCTGTTTCCCAGCAGTCCTCACGCTTCTTGTCCTGGCACCACTTCTTGCTGCTGCTTCAAAGCACTGCCACTTGTCCTGGAGCTCATTAATTTCTTCAGGATGAGAGTGGCGTTTGAGCCTGAGCCAAGGGGCCTGACCAAGCTGGCACTCAGCATCCAAGTTTGAACAGACAGAGCATGAGTTTTCACAGTTTGTGACAATCAGTTTCAACTGGCTCGTGCCAAAGCCTCTTAATGGGGGAGCTTTGTTTTCCAAACAAATAATACAAATACAAAACAGGTAACAAATGTTGGTAGAGATGCTGTCGTGCTCACTCTAACCTAATGAGACAAGTTAACAAGGTTTAGTTTAGGCTCTGAATCGACCAGTGTTCGGATGGGGCTCCATGCACCATTGTTTTTAAGTCCACTAATTCCACATACATTCATGCTCTGTTTGCATGGATCTGGATACATTTCTAAATAATTTAGATACTTAGCACTATAATAAGGTATTTCTGTGCATTTTCTATCTATGTTTTTTTCAGGTTGTGTCCCATGTCCATTGGATCTTTTAGCTTTTCAGTTGTGTATCCAGAAAGCTAGATTTGCCATTCACTTCCCCAGGACACAGTCTGCTCGTGTTCTTTTGCCCACTCGAGGAGGCATGCTGATACAGCCCTCAGCCTTCCTGCAGTCTGCCAGTACATCTGGCTTTGTTAGCTCTTCTCCCCAGAATGTTATTTCCATTTAAAAAATTAGCATTTTGATTTAATTTTAGCTCAAACTTTCAGGCTATCTCTGCATTTGCTCAAACCCCTATCTAATGCCATTCTGCTAGTTCCCCTCAGATTAAAACACAGCATCCTCCATAAAATGAGCACATTTCTTTGTTTGCTTTTTGAACACATCAAGGACTGAACCCAAATGGCAGGTCTCCAGAAACAGCATCTTGCAGAGGAGAAGTTGAGGTATCTGCCAGAATTATGCTTCGGCACCAAGAATAGAAAAACAGTTGCCAACAGCCATCCTTCCCACAATGCACCTTCTTCTAGGTATTAGCTTAAACATTTCTATTTTTATATCAATTCATTTTTTCCAGAATGATTCATATGTAAGGAGAATCTTGCATCTTTTCTTTCCCTGGAGATGGATGGATGGTACCCCTCCTGTTATTCCTTCTGCTTGCACTGCCACAGCAACGATCCCTGCACTCACCAAAGTCAGAATTCTTTACATAATCATAGGGCCCCTGTAGGATTTCTGTTTATTACAACCGTACTGTATGCTGTAGGAGAAATTCGCTACTTAGCACCCCTACTCCTCATTCCAAATCATAAGTTACAGTAAATGCAAGTTTTACCTGTACTGAGATATGGGCATCATCTCCCGGCAGAAACATTTTATTCCCTTTTTTTTTCCATTCAAGGTGTGGCATAGGATAGGCTGACACCTCACAGCCAAAAATGACATCATTGCCTGTGAAATTCTGGACATCCTGGGGTGGCACAGAAATCACAGGAGCTGCAGAGACCCAACAGAGTACTGGTTTAGAAGACAGTGAACAGCATAAACACAAAAGCATATAACGTAAATTCTTGTTTCACACAATAAAACTAATTTTCATGTTTTCAATCTTGCACATTATGATTCCAAGCAGCTTTTCAAGCTCAGAAAACTGTGTCTCATTAAGGGTGAACAGGTATTTTAAAGACACGAATTTCAAAGTACCTGCCTGTCCTTTCTCTATGCACACGATTGTGAGACTTAAGCTGAACTTAAGTGTAGCTTGCGTCCCGTGTGCTGTCATCATGGGCTAGACCCGAGGCCCATCGTTTTAGCAGCCAGTGCTTTAGCAGCCAGACCTTCAGAGGAAAGTACCAGAAGTTGTGTAGCAGGCCGTCACAGAATAACTTGATCACGGGCAGTAGTACTTCATTTCTGTTACGTTTTGCCTAGCTTAAAAGCTGAAATGCTGAGATCGCTAGCTTATCAGAACTTGTCTTCTGGATACCTCATTGCCTTCAGCTTGCTAAGGTCTTGTTTCTCGCCATAACCTGTGGAGCGCATCGCAGCAAGTTACAGAATAACAGCATTAATAGGTTTCACATTTAGCCCCACTTGCTATCAATTTCGTCTGATGTTCTTGTGTTAGGAGACATAAGCAACAGTAGTAATCCAGTTACTTTATAAGTTTTTATGCTTATTATAACTATCAAATTTCCATGTACTTGTTTCCTGTTATTCTTTTAACTTCAACCTCCTTCTCCATTTATTTTTTGTCTCTGAATGATTCTCTTCCACTTTTTCCCAAATAAAAAGCTGACATTAACCACGAGAGGGAGCCAGATCAGGGATTTGCAGACATTAAATAAAAAAACTATCATCTGATGCACTCAGACACTATTCAAATACATAGCTCTCTATAAGCATGTATGAGCATACTCAGTTTTAACAGAAAATGATTTTATTTAGCAGGAGGGAGGAAAAACACATATTTACTGTTAATGCAGCTTTCCTGTTTTGGAAATCTCTTCGGACTTTTCTGTATCTACATGTCATCAATGAGAAGTGTTTTCTTTATAAAGTATGCTTTCTTTCTCTATTTCCCTGCTGGCTTTTAAAAATGAACATGTTTTCTGGGCCATTAGACTTTTATTTAATTATTGCTTTTGTTTTTGTACGTATCCCAGAGACTTAGAAATAGAAACTTCTAGTAAATAATTAATATATTTTGACTCAAAATATTTGAATCAATCTGTACAGTATTTATGCTTCAGCATCTGAAATCATAACATACTGTCCCAGGTTTTCAAGCAATGTTTCATATACCTGTGTCAATTTTTACGAATTGATAACTGTGCAGAAAATATAAAATATATTCTATCAAAGTTACTTGAAAAGCAATTATACAGGAAAATATTAATTTCCCCATTTATTAATTCCTCATTAAACACTGTCGGTACTCTTCAAAAGTAAGGTTTTCAAATTTATTAGCCCTTAAATGCTTGTTCTTTCATGAGAATGGAACATTCAGAGCCCCTCTATCATTGCAAAAATCTCATGTTCAGATCAGAATTGCCTGAGTATCTTGGATGAGAACTTTTTTTTGCCTATGATCAGAGGATCTGACATCAGAACACATTTTGAAATACTAAAACTCAGTGCAACCACAATGCTGTTAATTATGTGTCCACTTTAGTTAAGTTTCAGGCATGAGAAAGGAAGCCAAATGTTACATTGACTCACATTAGTTCTTTAAATTGTTTCTGTACAGAGGCAGCACACAAACTTGCTGGCAGGCAGATGTAGACTGGTTAGTACCTCAGCGCCAGTGTCCTGGGATGATACTGACAAGACCGAGGTATTGCCAAGAGCAGAGCCCTGCCTGTGTGCCTGTCCTTGGGCACGGCTCAGCCACGTGAGGCTGGGGGCTCTGCCTTCATGACACCACATAAACACATCCTTAGCCTCCAGGACACGAGGATCTCAATTACAAATTACCTCACAGACATACGAGAAATTTGACTAGCACTGTTTACTGTGCACAGATACTACTTCCATGCCAGAAACAACCATTTCTTCATTAACTGTGTCAGATGGAAACATCTAAATATGGCCCAGGTCTCACCCAGCTGAGTACCTCCAAACAAGTACTTAAGGCTTTGCTGGACCTGGGCTTACAAGGACTGGCTTCACCTGAGATCAAACCTGCAGCAAGTAGGAAAGACCACAGTTTTGATCAAACTAAACAGCCTTTTCTGAATGAAAACACACAATGAATACTTGCATTATCTACTCAAACTTGAAGTACCTCCAGAAAAAAAAAATAAAAATCTTACAACACCATTTTGCTATATGTCAATGCAGAAAAATGAAGTCATGATTTAATATTTTAACAGCAATGTACAAGCTTCATTCATGAACATTTCAGAATTTGTGTTCAGCCAGATTCTCCCATGCATATCTGTGTGTTTGTTTGTTTTTGTTTGTTTGGTTGGTTGGTTTTGTTTTTTAAAATTGTCTCTTTAAAAACAGGTCTTTACTGGAACGATTAACCAGTCATTTTGATTCCTGAAGCAGATAATCTTTTCTTGATAATTATAGACAGCATTCTGATGCCTCAGTGTCTGGAGGTGAATGTGCTGTAGTTGTGCCTTGCCTTTTAAAATTCTGGTCATGAACTGTCCTCCTGTGTTACAGAAAACATAAACCAGAAGCCAGGAAAAATCAAAATTCTGCTTCACTTTTCATAATTGACTTTAACCCAATACCATTACAGGACAAATAATTATATAGTACCAATTTTTTGTTTCTTAACTCATTCATTTTTGCTAATCTATGTCTAATTTAATGAAAATGACAAGAAATCTGGCAGATCAGTTTTGTTGTTGTTGTTTTACTGTATCTAAACTTCGAATAATTACATTTAATTTCAAAGAGCAGCGCTGCTAGTTCTGTTACTTCATTAAATCATCAGCAGTAAAGCTTTGAATGGGGATAGACTAAGTGTGGAGAATCTGTATATACTCACTACTTAGTAACCTTGGTAAATTATTAGATAAACTGATCAAAACTAACATTTAGGAAGAGAAGGGCTTTTTTTCAGAGTTACTTTAGGGAGCTAGGCCTTTTTCTTCCCTTTTTTTCTGACGATAGACGAAAGATAAAAGGCTGTGCTCTTCTGATGAAAGGAGTTTATTGTTATTTATTTATTCATTGGTTGCTGTATACAATTAATCCTTTTGGCATCAATAGGAAACAGCAGATGCTTTGAAGGAGAAATAGCAAAACAAAGTACTTGGAGTTGACTGAAGGTTATATTTATAGATTGGTACCAAAACCCCACAGTGTTTGGTGTTTGTTTCTCATGCAAATTGAAGTCAGTGGAAAGCGAGTGCCATGGTGAGGTTGCTGGTCTTGGAGCCAGACTCCCTGTTGCCTTTTGTCATCAGCTGCAGCCATGAAAAAAGAGAGTCTGAATCACAGCACACTCTCACATGCCCACTGTGGCCTCAGGGAGCTGCCGTGAAGGAGGGGCTCACTGGCAGACTCCTGTGGGGGACCAAGGCATCGTGCCTCCATGGCAGCACCTCTGTGTCTCCTGGGTCTAAAACAGAGCCTACAAAACGTGGTCAGCAGCTGCTCAGAGAAGTTGAGAAGAGGGATGCTTCTCCCTGACCCCAGCAAGCCCAGCACCCACCTCAGGCTCAAACGTGCTGCTGCAGCTGGGCTCACGCACCAGCTGCGTCTCTTCTCTGCACCAGCCAAGGTGGCAGGCCCCCATTTCTCTTCAGTGAAGTCTGCACAGCAGTGAGGGCTGTGAGCTTATCCCCAGGCCCCTGTGCAATTCAGCAAACTGAGGCATCCCAATAAATTCCTCTGTGTGCCTGGAGAGAGGGGCCAGCCTTTCTGGGGACCAAGGGAAGCAGTGGGAAAACACTGGGGGTGATGCCTGCATGCAGAGGAGCTGAGCTCGTTCCTCTTGCTTGAGGAGCAGTGTTACGCACCTCAGAGGTGGCTCCAAGGCCAAATTACTGCTTTTTTGCCAGCTCTGTTTAATTAATTAGAGCAAACCATTGCTTTAAGTCTGTGTGCCAGAACAGCAACCTTCTCTGCTGCAAAGGTAACGTCAGCTGCTACTTGAATGGCAGTTCCAACTGAAATCTCCCTGAAAGGGTTACTTTGCAACAACTTGTGCTATTTTCATGCCAAATAAGAGAAACTACCCAAGGGCAAACAGGCTTTCAATCACACCACGCGCTGGCGTGCAGTGAGTTTTCTGAATGTCTCTTTACTGACAAGCCTCACTTCCCAGCTTAATGCCCTAATGGCAAATAGGGGGTTCTTCAATGGGTGTTTCTTTTGCAACTAGAAAAAGAGGAAAGAAGTCTGGTCTTAGCTGCTCATCACTCTTCCTTTTAAGTATTCAATGTCCAGTGTTCATTCAATACAAAAGCACAGCATATGGTCTGAATTGGAGGCAACAGACTGCTAGCAAGGAGTGAGTGAAATGGACCTGAGTTACTCACATACATGGACCATTGCCAGAGACACAAGTTTGGATTCCCACAACTGTGACCCATTTGTGACTCAGAAACCTACTGATTTCATATGAGAAAATATTTCATGAACTTTCTTTTTAGAAGAAAAAACATTTCTCATTAAAACAAAAACACCACGAAACCAACCACTAAACTGTTCACTTTCTCCTTTTCATTTTGTATTTATCTGCCTTAGGTGAAAGGTGCCCATGAGTAACGACCTGTAATAACGTGAAGAATGAGAACAGCATATGAGCAGCAGACAGCATTCCCCCCTACAACCCGGCTAAGAATCCTTCCACTAGCAATCATCGCTGGGAAATATTCATGCTCTGTAAGTGTCTTTAGGGAAATTGATTGTTTGTTTGTGTTCTGATATATGGATTTCCATTTCATGGGAACCTAGCTTTTATGATGATTCCTTAATTAGATTATTGTGGACATTTTTGTTAAAATAATAGACCTATTAATTAAGCCCTATCTTCTTTTTCCTCTACTTCATTAATTACTAGATATCCATACAGATAGATACATACATGCATGAGCGTACACACGTGGACATGAGTAAGGTCTGCTTTGCAATCACCACTTTAATATCAGATCAGTCTTCATGTAATAATAATTACTTGTCCAGTACTCCCAGACTTTTCAACTGTTCATCTACTCCCAACTACACACACAATTTTTGTAAAAAATATTCTCTGCTCTTTAAAAGCAGATTTAGTCTGTTTGTGTCTTACTGGTTGCCATGTGATATAAAATCCACTGGGTTAATAACTATACCGAGGCTTATAACTTACAAGTATTAGCTCCTGACCCACATTTTCCACAAAATAGTACTGCAACAAAATAATGATAATTAGAACAAAAACGTAGCATTTCCTCAATGAAGTTAAGGCTAGAGCATCTAGTAACATATCTAAAAATCAGAATGAGTGTTTTTAGTTTGAAAGCGACTCCGAACAGGTTACCTGATTCACAGGGTCCTTTATGTTTCATGCTGATATTTCTCTTAGTTGCATAAGCCTTGTTGAATTGACAGATGTTCTCATAGGTTTTCCCTTCGGGTCCGCAGATGCTCTCTTGAGACTTGCACACACACTGGGGTTCAGGAACTTCCCCAAACCTGGCTTCATCAGCATCCAACCTGCACTCGAGGTTGTCCCCGCATTGCCCATAAAAATGATTACCCTGGTCCAAGTCACAGATCTGACCTTCCACGTTTCCACATTCAGGACAGCAGCCACAACGGTCCAGTACAGTCCCGGCTGGACAGTCTTTAGGCTCAGAGCAAAGTGCCAGCTCACATTTTCCGCAATCATCTCCTTCCCTTAAGAGCCTCCACCAGCCTCGATGGTACAAGGCAGGGAAACCATGAGAAACCTGCACCAGTACTACCAGCACTGCTGTAACCACCGGGGGCTTCATCTTGAGAATGTAACAAACAAGCAGAAAAGGTCCTTGGAGTAAAGCCAGGAAAAAAAAAAAAAGAGCTTGTGAGAGAAAAACGTCACAATCCTTTTTTGTTGTAGAATATAAATTCTACTGCAAACACAGGCTTTAAGAAGAAATTAGCATCAGATTCCTAATCTGGAACTGATAATAAAAATGCATACAAACCCACCAGCTTTTCTCTACTGCAGTTTGGAATGTGAGTATTGCTTGCACAGAAACCAAACTGCCCCTTCTGACAGCTCTCTGAAAAGCTGTTTGCTCAGTGTCTCCTTGAGCCAAATTTGCAAAGCGTTGCTCTACTGAAACAACATTATATTGCAGCTATTGTACAAAGGGGAACAGAGCAAGTTAGAGCAAAATGAAGAAATTAACTGATAAGAGGATTTTTTAATTATCATTTTGCTTGTCAGTTGACAGAGATCACACAAAAAGAAGATAAACGTTGGTAGAAAGTAACACCTAATTTACCAGCACTCTAGAGCTGAGCTAGTACTGGAACAAGGTTTAAAACCAAACTTCATCTATTATTGATCTTACCTCGGGGTTTCTGAATTAACAATTTACTTGCAGGCTCTTTACAAGCAAGGGACAATCCAGGACAGCTGAAACTGACTTTGAAGTCTTGGATTTAAGAGGAGGGGTGTCTAGATCCATTAAAGAACTCATTGTTCTCTGCCCATTTCGCTTCTTTTGAGCATTTATGGGTGCCTGTGGTTTGCAACCCAAAATAATGTGGGCCACATGTTTGGCTCTCAAAACAAAGTGCGAATGATTTAGAACATACGCCAACATAAACAAGCCACTGCAGCATCTTCAGACACACCAGAAGGAGGCTTTGCTGAAGTTAGATGCATCGCTGATCTTTTCAGAGCACTTTTCTACCTCTGTTTCTTAAGATGTGCTTACACTGAATTACAAAGGATGCATTTTGTTGTACCACCCTTACATCCTCTGGTCACATCCATTAAGACAAATCTCACAGCAACATGTGTTCACTTTCCATCCTGAACATATCCGTGGCTTTTCCCAAGTTGAGCTTCATATCTTCTGCACCAACTGAGCTTGCCTGAAGTGAAATAAGCTGGTTCACTTCCTCCTACTGAACTGCATATAATGCATTTTCCCTCTGACCTCCATCGGTGGAGCACTTCTTAAAGCCATCCTAGGGAGACCTACAGGGCCTTGCTCATTGCTGAGTGATGGCTGGACTAATTCATTTTCTGTACTGCACGCTGGCTTTGAACACAGAAGCAGACTCTGAAGGAGTACATTATGTGTGTAACTGATGCTTTTAACATTCAGGGTCAGGCAAAAAGTAACCAATGAATTTAATGGGAGACTGATTTCTTGTTCCACCTTCTTATGCTTTTTAATGTGTTTTATTTCACACTTCCTCATCAAATTCTAATCAGACATTTAGTTTTACATTATATAATCTACTCATCACTATATTTCATTGTGTCTACAGCTGTAGGGTATGAGTATCTAAAGGATAAAGATTTGCTGAGGCCCATATGAAGTAAAAAATGTTTGTAGTGGTGAAAATATACATACAAAGTGGAGCCAAAGCTAGGAGGGGCTTCAGGCCAGCACTACGCTTGTCAAGGCTGAACTTAACCCTTCTTACAGGAAATGTGATTTGAGGGCTGTAAAACAAGGGTACTAGGAATTACTTCCTGCATCCTGACATTAAGGAAACCCATCATAAATATCCTAGAAAACATTTTTTACGTTTATCTGAGTAATGCAATCTGAGTTCTTGCTGGATTTAGCCTACAAATTAAGAATGGGGCATAGGTGTGGTCTCATTTGAACAGCTGCCACTCGGTAGGTGATCTACAGCTGAAGGTTATTTTGGCCACTGATAACTGAGCTCACCTGGAACAACAGGGGGGTGAGGAGGGTGTAAAGCAAAGTAGTGCAACAGAGAGAATGGACACCTGTCCCAAATGTCTTCTGTTAGCCATGGCAGCTGTGAGGAGCTGAAAAGAACATTTCTGTAATTCTCTATACAGGATGGATATGTGGCAGTACAGGAGAAGGTGGGAGCAAGGAAAGAGTGCAACAGGGTTTGAAGAGGCATATCTGAAGGGACTGTCCCATCTGGTTCAGTAATAAGATGCATTATTTCAGTACCTGAAGCTTTCTTTGGTGGGTTAAGTGAAAAAAGCATTGATTTTTTTTCCCCCACGAATCCTGATTTATCTTCGCTCTAAATTACTCCCTGGCTCCAGAAAGAAACACAAGCGGCAATAGATGATTAACACTGCTGGTGGAACAGCAAAACAAGAACAGAAGTACGCTGTCTCCTTTTTGGACACCATCCCCCAAATGCTGCCTGGAGAGCTGACCAGCAGTGCACCTGAGGCCAGCACAACCCCTCTGGTAAGGGGAGGAGGTGCATGAGGGGAGCTTTCTACCACCAGCTGTGAAGTAAGAATGTTTGGTGCACAACTTCATTAACAGCAGGTTGAACAAAGGTACTGTTCCCTCCATCTCAAGAGGCAGGGTAGTGCTGAGCATACAACATACTTTTTCTGGCCCTTTTCCTGGTGTTTCTGTGTGGCGTGGTAAGCACAAGGAGTTCTACCTTCCCCATATGGAAGAGGCAGTGGGCAGTGAAGAGGCCTAGCAAAACAGCCCAACTCTTTCCATACCCTCAGACTTCATCTTCTACCAGGACACGGGAAAGGTCTTGCAAAATAATTCCTGTAAGTGAATTGTTAAGGAAATTGTATTCCTATTCATTTCCTGCTTTCTTCTTGGGGCCAGCGTTACGCTAAGCTGCTGAGTTGTATTGCATTATTCTGATTTGCATGGTAATAGATAAGGTACGTGGCTGATGCAATTTGAAATCCTGTTGCTAGTGATTCCTGAGGTACTGCTTTTTCAGATGAAATATGTTTCAGGTCTTCATTCTATATTTATTTGTGTCAGGAGAAGTTTTACTTAAGTAAGGGTTTCTGAATCTGGCTCCTGTCAGGCTCAGACCTGGTTTCTTCACAGATACTCCTTGCAGAGCTCTTGTGTAATGACAAAACATGAAATTTTGAAGTTTCCCTTCTGTCTTCTCAGTCCTGCAATGGTTTGTTTTGTTGAATGGGTAGAGTTAAGAAACCTTAGTGTTGAGTCTCTTAGGCTATATCAGGTACCTATTCTTGAGGTTCCTTTAGAGAGAGTAAATCTTAGCTGACTCAACATGTTTCTATCCAAGAAACCTTAGATGCTATTACATGCACACGCACACAAAAGAAGCGTTAAAGAAAACTAATGCTTGGTCTGTTCTGCTGGGTAACGGCAGAGAGCAGGTAGCCAAGCCCTATAAAGCATTACCTGACACTATACCAACCTCTTAGGATAATTTTTCTCCCACAGTATCAAGAATTGAGCTGTGTTATTTGTTTTTGTAAAAATAAGGGGCAAATGGCGGAAACTGATGACTGATGAGGCAAAAGTGTTTGGATGCCATTTGTGGGTTTGCATTAGAAGTGCTGACCAGCAGTGGTATGGGCAATCCTGGAATCTCCAAGTATGTTCTTTTTTGGTGCCAATCGTATTTGCTGACACATTGCTTTCATGAACCTCATCATTAGTGCTGTAAGCACATGAAGTATAGGTTAATTCTACTGTAACATCATTATTAAATCCATTAATCAAGGGCAGGAGATCCGTAATTAACTTATTCTCCAGCATCAAGTAAATGATTCTACTGTGAGCTTTAAGAAAGCAATTGTTCACTAATATGCAAAATACAGTGGGGCTTTTAGACTATAAGGCTGTGTAATTGTATAATAAAATTATAAACTTTGCATATTTTAATAATGTAACGTATATATTTTAATTATTTTCTTTGCAAGGTTAAAATGGGAATCATTATTTTTGTTTATTTTAATTTATTTATTTATTAGTTCTTACATCTCAGTTACCAAAAAAAGAAAAAAAGAACACGGCTCCTTCCTGAAAGCTGATTATTTTCATCGAAGGCTTTGGCTAGGCTTTTGTTGACTCATCCTAGACCTATCTGTAGCAGTAGCTGCCTATAGATTCTTTGCTGATTCATGTTTCATCATCATCATTGTTGGTGACTGTAGGCATTCAAAGTTCAACTTGCAGTGACAAAAAGAAAGGCCTGCTAGCACTGCTCTAGTACAAAATGCTCGGGGTTGATTAATGTAGCCTTACTGACTGCTTTTACACAAATACATCTGAAAAATCCTTTACACAAGTTAATTTGCCTTCCAGGTACTTCAAGGGTTAGGCTCTGCCTTACTCCTCTGCTATGCTTTAAGAAAACCAAACTTGTGAAAGCTTTGCAGGTTTGCTCAGAAACAGCCAAGGCTCCTGTCCTATAACAGGAAAGGGACAGGGAAACATTTAGGGAATCAGCAGCAGGCAATCAAGCATTTTTCTAAAGCCATTCTTTTGAAAGGTGAGTTGTAGTGAGGAAACCTGCACATAAAGTGTGATAAGAGCATTTCCCCATGTGTCTTGCCCACATTTCCACCCCTGCAAATCTTAGTTGTTTGTTTTAATCTTTCTCCAGATGCTTTAATCACAAATAAAAGATAGAAGCTATAGCCAGCGCCATTCTTCTTCCTCTTGAGGGAGGGAGGCAGGCACAAAGGTTTGCCCGCCTTAATTTTAGGGCTAAAAGCAAAGCCTCTGCATGTTTTGTACAGACCTCAGTGTTTTCAGGTGTTAAGTTCTATTGCAGCAGATGCTGCAGTTCACTATGGAGTTCAACTTGTGCATCAAAGGCAGGTGCTGTTGGCATCAACAGTGAGACAGTAGGGCTGTCAGGTACAGCGGAGCTTCAGAGACACCAGAAAACCTACTGACCCTCTCCACATAACAGCAGACAAAATAGAAGAGCACACGAAAGGCACATCCTACACATCCTGCCAGCTGCAGCCCTGGGCACAGACATGGGGCAATGGGCAGGGGGCCTGAGGTAGTGAGGGCAGGAGGCAGAGGTGAGGCCCGGTAAGCCCAGCCTGTCCCAGGACTTACCCGTCACCTGGGGAAGGCGGTGTCTGTGTGAGCCCTCTGCTCTTCTCACCTGGGCTGCAGCTCCTACCTTCAGCAGGGTGTTGGAAGACTGGCATGGTGCTTATCACTGACCTGCAATGAACGTGCTCCAGGCAGCTGGGGAAGGACTGGAAGGAAAAAACAAACATGGTGTTGGCCCTAGGCAATATTTTGAGGTGCTCTGTGCTAACAAAGACTAGGAAAGTAGTATTAGCTGCCACTGAGGGCCAGCTGTGTTTGTGCATACCTGTCCATCCGTTTCCCACCAGAGAGACAGTGAGGGGATGCAGAGACAGCTTGAAGCCCAAAGATGACTCATGCTGGTGATTCAAAGTCACCTGTGCCAGAAAGGTTCTTTAAAAGAGCAAGCCACAGTGCTTGCTGGGGAAGCCTAATAGAGAGGGAGCTCTCTGGAACTTGCAGAAATGCATACGGAGTCATTTTGCTTGGCAACCTTAATGTTGATGGATAGAACAGTTTGCCTTGTCCAGTTTATAGAAGAGCAGCTGATACAAAATTACTTTATAGCTGGATATTTATGAGAAGTTTCATTTCAAATAATATAGCTTTTGCCTCTGGCGATGCTGTGGTTTAGCCCTGTTATTACCGGGAACTAAATCTTTAGGATATTCTAACTATAACTGCAGGGCCTGTTTGATCTACCCAGCAAAGTTAATATTTTCCACAGCAATGGAAACTTTATAATGGAAAGTCTCATTAGCAAAAACTACCTGTCCCTGAGAGCAGCCAGGAAATCAGGCACAGAGAGGGAACTTCAGGGATTTTCTTTCAGCTCCAGAAGGGATGTGCAGGGTGTGTGTGACGAGGGGAGGCTTTGCTGGGGCGTTGGTCTGGGGCAGCGTGGGCACCGGTGAGGTAGGTAGGCAGCAGCAGAAGGTAAGGAGGTGGGGGAGATGGCAGGAGGAGGCTTTGGTGTGAATAAGCACAGAAAGCAGATCCTGTGACGAGCTCAGAGGGACAGCACTTACCACTGGGAAGGTCTGGGAGCACAGGCATTGCCCCTTGCTGCTCGATTCCTGCTGTGCTCAGGACTCTGCATTGTCTACTGACCCACAGGTCTGATGCACTGTATGGCTGGCTTGCTCTTCTCCCTTCTTCGGCAGATCAGTCCTCGTCTAGTTTCTCTCCTGGACCGCTGTGTAGTGAGTTCCTAGAAAGCGAGACCCCTCGGGGAGTCATTACTTGGAGATCAGTAGTGCTGGGAGCCACGAACAAAGCACTAACGCTCAGAGCCAGGGCCAAACCAAAGGCCTCCCTTTTCCCAGAATCTGAACAGCAGCCAGATAAAGCCCACGTGTGTTGTAAACCCAAGGAGGGAAGTGCAGATGGGAAGAATTTGGTCTCAACCTTTCTAGCAAGGCCCTTCCTTCCTGCTGCTTCTCACTCATCAGGAGTCCCTGGGGAAATATTGCGCCCTGCTGCATCTGCCCCAGGGGCCTCAGGGACACTCACCTCAGAGGTTCTGCACCGGCACAGCCCCACAAAGGGCCCTTCATTAATGCTTACAGCCTCTGGGCCAGGCTGGAGCAGGGCTCTGAGCTGGATTTGCCAGCTCTTAGTAGCCCATGGTTTCTCCTGGTCCCTTTACTATCTTACTTCTGAGGGTTGCAATAAGGTGGGTAGTTTATCCATGGTAGCTCTTACCTTTTGTTAGGAGCAGACATGCGAAGCTATGAAAGCTGGACAGAGTGTTAAGTGAGGGAATAGGAGTGAAAAACATGCATGAATTAAGAAGCATGGGTAGAAGTCGGAGTCCATTTAAATCAATAGCCAGACTCTCATTAACCTAAATGGGCTCAGGATTTTACCCAGCCCGTTTTGCTTAGCTGGCTTCCTGTTTGAGTTGGCAGGGCAAATGGTCTTTGTCCCTGTCCAGCGGGGCGTATGTCAGATTTACTTTTTTTTTTTTTTGGTCAAGGCTGATGAAACACTCTTAGAAGTCTCAGTTTGTTCTAGCCGCAGAGCAGTTAGAGATACTGAGCGCAAACATCTTGCAGGCACTGAAAGCCATGATGCTTTTGCATGAAATGCTGACCTACTTGTGCTGAAGGAGATGTCTGAGAGCACAAGCTCTGTCTTGAAGAGCTGGTCTGGTCTTAGGTTTGTGATTACATTTGATGATAACTGAACTGACGTGAATCTAAATCTGCATTGAAGAGGCTTTCCTATAGGTGAACACTGGAGCTTATAGAAAATGCCAGTGTAACAGCATCCACTGATGCTGCAGAAGTGGATTGTTCACTGTATCGATAGAGTGAAAAGGATGATGTCTTGTAAGACATGACTGCATAATTGTGACCGACTCCTCTCCTACGCCACAGCACGAGGGGAAGGCAGACTGCTCCTTTGCAGGCTTTGGAGCAGGCTTTGTGGACTGCAGGGAAAGTCAAATGAAAACGGCAGGATATCTCCTGGGAAATCTGAGCTGGCAGTACAAAACCAAACTTATTGTCTCCCTCAGGGGAGGAAAGAAATAAATCCAGATTTTAGAAGACATTTCAGGTGGGTAAACTTGGTCCTACAGCAATGATCAGAGCCACCTGCATGGTCTGACCCTACCTTCAGAGCTTTAATTCCATGTTCTCTGAAGTTTGGGATTTGTTTTCTGGGTCTCTCAATGGAATAAAACATAATAGAACACTGAATTATTAAAAACCAGCATTTTATAATATAGTGGAACTAAAAAACATGGAAACAAGTGCAGATCACTTCCCTCCAAATCCCTCCTCAGGTAAAGGTGCGAGTAAGCAGAGGGCCCGTGCGGCGTGACTGGCAATAGGAGCACACAACGTGCTGGGAAACAGAGCGAAGGGCTGCTTCACGCACCTCCCGTGGGGCACGGTCCCAGTGCTGCCTCCAGACAGTGCCGTACTCTGCAGACACAGCTGCACAGGGACCAGCTGAAGTGCTGTTCTTGCAAGGAAAGGAGTCAGCACCTCAGCTCACCTTTGCTTGGGATCTGGGATCTCTCTGTGCAGTACGCTGGTATCACACAAAGGCCTTCCTTTGGGGGGAAAAAAGGGGAGGAAAAGTCCCTTCATACCTGGAATTAATGTTGCTTTCTTTTTCTCAGCTCACAAATCATAACTGTTCTGTTCATTTAGCTTATCAGCAGAGATGGTCACCCAAATGTTAGCTGTGTGAATACTCTGAAAATAAGGATTTTTTGTTTGTAATTATATGTATCTGTATTAATCCAGCCACGAAAATTAGATGTAACACAGACTGATGTGCCCAAACAAAGCAACTTGCAATTCAATATTGAATTCTTTTGTTGAAGTGTTGACCTGAGCAAGTAAGACAATTAAAAAGTTCCAAAGCACAGAAACTTTCAGAAAAACTATAGTTTAGGACACAGATCTCAAAAGGGAAAGGAGAAAGGAAAAAAATATCAAATTATTTATTATTGATTGAGTACTCACCTCAGCTTAACAAGAAGCCCATTGTCTGATCCCAAGTGCAACAACAGATCATAATTTAAAAATGCTTTTAGTCGTCAATGAACAGAAAAGTTATTTCAGTGAGAACTTGGAGAACACCTGCGGTAATTACCAACACTAAGCAGTCTTTACAAGGCAGGGCTTTCTGGCTCGCTCTGTACTGTAATACTAAATGCTATAAACAAATCGGAGTGATTTCTGCATAGGTTTGAGATGGAATTAACATTTAAAAATGCAAAGTATTCCTTGCAGCAGATGGTAGTGTTTGCATACACAAATAAATACCTTGTAGAAATCATAATGTAAACCACATGCTCTGAAACAATGGGATTCCTGAGTTGAACCCTTCATCTTCCTAAAACCGAAAAATAACACCCTCTGAGCTCAAACTGGTGGCTGCTGCAGCACAGGACCTGCTTGTGCTGGGGTGATGTGGGTACAAGTGTCGGGGGGGGAAAGCAAGACTGGGGGACACGGAAGGAAGCAGGATGATGTTGGGATGTGCTAAAAGGCAGTGCGTATCTGTCCCTCGCTGTTACGCTCAGACATCCTTGTGTTAGCTCTAGAGAAGGACTGCATCGGCTGTGATAGCCTGGGTTTGCCCTCTCCTCTGTGGTGCAGCAGCTTCATATTTTAAACTAGTAAATGAATCACCAAAATGTTTTATGCTGCCGTGGTTAGACTGCTTTTGGTCCGTGCTAGGTAGGGCAGCTCTACGTAGCATATTCCAAGGCTTTATGTTCCTCTGGGTTGCACCAGATACAGGTATTTGCATCACTTGAAAGCTCCTCACGTTACCTGCCTGCTGCTCGCTATCCACCTGTGGTAATACACAAACATTTCTCTGCAAAGGCTTACACAAATGTTCTTACAGACACAAAGATCAGAAGTTGCAGCTGTAGGAAACGCGTGCAAGGAAAGGTTACAGCAGAGCAGGCCATCACAGTGCAGCAGAATCACCTCTAAAAATCAGGCCAGTCTTTTCCTCCATACATGTGCATGTGGTTAAGAGCACAAACAAACTGGCACCGTGGTGGAATAGCAAACATTAAGGGTGACTCTTGGGTCTTGTGGCTCTTCCAGAGCTGTGCAGCCAAGTTCCCTCAGTGCTGTAGGGCAGATGTGGTCAGGGGGAGGTGAAACATCTCTCAGCTGAGGAATGATCAGCCTGGAGCCCAGAGCTTTCAGAGCATGGGCTGCTGCTCAGAATCCTTCCTGTTCCCTACACGGCATACACAAGACTGACACCTGAGGCAAACCAGAGCCTGTGTGCAGCACTCACCTGCAGCTTTGCTGTCACCTGCAGCGTACCTGTTACATGCCAGTCCTTGGGGGAGGATTTCCAGTTCAATGTCTGTCAAGGTACCAGGTCTGAAGCTGCTCTGTGCTTCACACCTTTCAGAACACGAAAATACCTTTTCTTGAATTTAGTGGTAGACAACACCTGAAAAGGACAGGATTATGCAGTGCATCATCCTGACCCCTTTGAAGAACATATGTGGGCTCATGATGCTCATCTGTCACTGCCCTCTGCCAGGCATGTGTGGGACCACAGCAACTGCAGTCATGGCACTGGGCTGCTCCAGGACACCAGTGAGGCTAAACTGAAGGTTCACTTGAGACCGTGTAATAGCAAAACTTAACTTTGGTCTCTCTGACATGCCTGATGTACCTGCAGTAGGGTGGAGGCTTGCTTAGTTTGTCTCTTGGTTTTGGTATCTGATCCTCACTCAGAATTGATTTGACCACTGAAGTGGTCTCAGGACCACCAAGTGAAGGTCTTGTGTTATGGCAGGACTATGTAAGGCAGACAGTCACATAAAGTGTGTTACTTACAAAGTGGTGAAGTCCATCACTAGCAGCAAAAATGATCTGTAAAAGCAAATAAATCAGGAGCCAACACTTTCAAGATATTAAAGGTTTCTGATGTTAGAGCAAAACATCTTCCTCTGGCCACCCCAACAGTTCTTTAATAATAATACCCTAAGCCACCTGAAGAAAAACTCCTTCCCGACCCCTTTTCTCTCCCTCCCTCCCTTCTTGCAGTTACCAACAGCAGCAGACTGAGGTGTCACTTTCCAAGGCAACATTTGGTTGCACAGAGGTGTAAGTTAGATCAAGTCCTGAGCAACCTCAAAGCCACAGAAGAATGAATGAATGAATAAAGCAGCATCTAGCAAAAGCAAGCATTGAGAGTGGCAACTCCTACCTGTTCTGCTACAAAAAAAAATCCTTTTGTTAACATTAATATTTGGCAGCCGGTGTAGAACGCACAAGGGCATTTTAGTTGGGTTTTAAAGAAAGAAATTGACACAGAAAGAAGGCAATGATTTTTTTAATAGAGGATCTCTCTGGGGGGTTTGTGTTCATATCACCAATATTCACTTTATTACATTTTATGGAATGGAGTTTAAATGCCAGTATATACAAGCCAACATTTCATTATTGGAGTTTGTGTTTATTCACTTGCCATTGTCAGTCCGTTCCCCTTTGTCTTTTTGTGCTGCTCTTTGTAAAATCTATGATTTATGAATATGTGGCTTAGGTCCTTCACAATATAGTGAGGTGGAGTGGTTCAATAAAAAGTTATTAAAGTAAAAAAAAATAAAAATCTATAGTTTGATGTGCTTTGCCCACCTTCTATAGCAGGTCCCACTGCATGTGTGAGGCTGTAATACGAACTACATGCTGAGAGGCCTCTCTCAGCCAAAACTCCTGCTGACCAGCAGCCACTGCAGGCAATTACGGTCTTGCCTACAAAACTGGGATTGCACCCTCACATTTATGAAAGATACATAGACTAAAAAGAGGGGAAAAAAATCTGCCATAAAACGTTCATTTTAAAATCCAGTAGCCTAAAGATACACAGCACCAAATGCCATTTGGTTCCCAAAGATTCAGTGTTTGCAGCGTGCAGCACATATTTAACTCATTTCTGTAACAGAGCTCTCAGTCCTGCTAGTTGACGAATGAGTACAGCCCACTGGCAGTCTCCATAGCCCACTTAGAACATGAACTGCTGCAGAAACTTAGTGTTTTTTTCAGCCTTAAATAGAGAGTAAAAGATTGATTTGGATCATCGCACCCTGGCTCCCCACGCATGGCTTTTTTCCCCAGCAGCACTGCTGACTCACCGCAGCTGCAGAGCCGTACAAATAGGGGACAAGAATTGGCCGCTCTTGTTTATGGCTGGCAAGGAACAAGAGCTGCTCACAAGGCACTCTCCAGGGTGAAGAGGAATCTATCTGTGAGGAAGATGTGGAGGTAGCAGAATCTGCTCAACTGCAGCACGACAGCAAACAGCACAACAGTAAGAGTAGGAGATGGATTACAAAACAGTTCTGCCGCCCCTACTTCCTGTTCCCAAATCTCCGAAAAAACACAGCTCTACCAACGAAGAGCCCCTCCACCTGCCTCAGGGATGGGTAACTTCAGCAAGTGAGGATTACCTCAGTGAGTCAGGCAGGCATTACAGCGGGGCACAGAACCACGCTGCTGCCAGCAGCACTGAAATCACTGCTCTGGCACCGCAGCATCCCCGGGACAGGGAAGCGCCACGCACAGGAGCCCTTCCTCCGTGCACAGCACGCTGCTGCCTTTGGGTTCGCTTCCTTGAACAGAGGAGCTATTGAGTCAGCCGCCATGATCCCTCTGTTGCTGTTATTTCTTGGAAACAAAGAACAACATCTATAATCCTACATCCTCTTAGAAACCAGAAGGTTCCAACCTACTCCAGGTTACCAGGAAAATTTTGCCGCCTCTTGTAGTCCGTGCCCTGCCACATGCAGTCCTGTGCGCCCATCCCTGGCCAGATGAGAGGCTGGAGGCTGGAGTGGGGAGCCAGCACAAGCACAAGGGCTCAGCAGAGCCACTCAGCTGAACAAGCAAGTGTCCAGCGTCAGTGTTGCTACTGCTGGAGCACAAAGGCTTTGCATTTAACATACCCCACGCGCTGTTCTGCTCCGTACCTCAGGAATCACAACAGAGCATTTTGTCCATGGCGGATTCACTGAGGTCAGATATCTAGAGGCTCGCTGGCAGGATCCCTCTCCCACCAGAGTGGGAGAACAACACAATCTGTTTCTACTAAAAATATAAATAATAAGCCCAATAAAACACATTGACCAACATAAAAAACAATGGAAAAAGCAATTTGGAGTAGTGGTCCACATTGCTGGGGTTCTGAATTGTGAAATAACCAATAATTCTGTGCATTTTGTTTCTCAAGACACGTTTGATTTTCTCATGAGTTTTCATGGTCAAGTCACTGCAGTTAATATTGTCACTCGAAATCTCAATACTTGTAAAACTGATTTTCCGCTTGTAGCTGGCGATGGAGCTGTTGAAGATGTTAGCGATGCTGACTTCTTCCATTTCTTTAGTGAGTTCATTTGCAGGCCCCTAAGAAACAAGAGCATTCAGTTACAGGGTTTGGCCTGCCTCTCCTGTAGAAGAAGAGTGCTTATCCATTAAGAGACCATATGGATGAAGATACAAGCACACTGCTTCATGCATATTCACCAAAAAAACTGTGTGTAAACTGGCCTTCCCGCTGCTGCCTAATTTTGAAAGTGCCCAAGTCCCAGAGGTGCCTGTTTCCATACTGTATTTATAGAGATCTTGAGTTCTTTGAACAAGTCTCATTCCTGATGTCACTGAGCACCCCACTGTTCATCTTCTGCAAGGCATCAGGCTGCCCTCACGTCTGCACGGTAACCAGGTGAGGAACTCACCAGGCATGTGGGATAGTTCTCCTCCTCCCGACAGGATTTGGACCCTTGATGACGACCAAGCTACAGTCATACTGGAATATTTAATTTCTGCCACTGAAGCAGATCACTTTGAACAATTCACTGTGGATCTAGGGCTATTTGTGATCACTGCTATGGCATTTGTAGCACAAAAAACCCTGATGTTTGGTGACAATTAGGAGAAGCAGCTGTTAACGGTACCCAGAGCAGGAAGACTACTGGTCTTATTCAGTTAATGAAGGACTAATTAGTGTTGATCCGAGATAACTAGTTTTATGAAGGTAGGTCAGACATTACCTCCTGAGGTGTTTTCGCTGTACATTTCTGTGAGGAGCTGTAGTGAGCCACTGCATATTCCACCAGGGCACCAAAGATGAAGCTGAAGCAGATGCCAAGGTAAACATCGATGGCCTTAATGAAGCAGTTGGTTTTTGAGAGTGAACTTCGTGAGCCGATCATCAGAGTAGTCATGGAAAGCACTGTTGTTACACCTGGGAAAGCAAAAAGGAAAGACCTTCTCTTACAGACACTTAGGAAAAGACTTGGCCTGTCCTCTGTCCACATACCCAACAGAGGGTACACGGTGTCACCCGCTGCTGCTATACAAAAACAGCGCAGCACCATTTAGCAGATCCAAATCATCCGTCAGCTGAATTGCTGTTGTAGCACTGACTACTAGCTCTGCAGAGGCTCTCCATGCCTTTAACAACTGGCTCATACCTTTTATACTTTCAATTAAAATGCAAATAAAAATCTCCCTCCACCAAAGCCTGAAACAAGCAACGTGTGCTCTGTCCTCTACTGCGAGGCTAACAGGAGCCTTGGCCATACACAGCTCTGCAGGGGGCAAGTACGCCAGGCACCGAATCTCTTCCATGCTTCCTGCTGCTAACCTAGCCCTGCCACCAGTAAAAGCAGAACGTGAGCAGCAGCAGAGAACTCGAGCAAACTGCCATCTGCCCTGCCATGGAGGCTCCCCTTCCCTGCCGACCTCTTCTCCCTCCCTCAGGCAGCAACTCACCAATGCAGGTCCGGGCAGGCACTGAATCCAGGGTGATCCAAAAAGAAACCCAGGACAACATGACAAGCAGAGTAGATGGCACATAGGTCTCCAAAATGAAATAAAGGATGTTTCTTCTCAGCTCAAACTGCAGGATCAGTCGTGGGTAACTGCCTGTTCACCAAAGGGAGAAACACAGCGAACGTGAGATTCCCAAGGACCCTCAAACTGAAATCGGGACCCTCTAGCACCAGACCTTCAGCTGATGGACATCAGCAGAGCCTCACTGAAATCATGGCAGATGTATTAGTTACAAAAGAAACCTTTTGCATCTAACATATCCTAGACAAAGGATGTATAAACACCTGTATGTCCGTACATATACACAGAGTTGGCTGGCAGGAGATACAACGTGTGGCTTGCAGTGGGGCTCCTGAACTTAATCCACAGTGGGAATATTTTATTCTAGCATTGTAGCTCAGGGTGGGGATGAGCTGATACTTTCTTCGATTCTCTTTTTCAGCACAATGCATTTTTTCCCAAGACCCACTTTGAAGAGGCACTGCCAAATTCATTCTTATCTGATGGCTGAGAAATAAACACAAGATTTTCTTTTGATTTCAGCAGGCTTTGGCTCATGTCCCAAAGCATCCCAGCATCTTATCATCACAGGGATTTATATTCCCTGTGTTCATTAGTAATTTGTGATCTTTGGTAACTGATCTTTGTATACTCTAAAAAAATTCAGTCCATTTTTAAAAATCAGTTTGTCATTATAGTGACATAAGCGTTCAGGGGCTGGATTGCAAGTATTTTCAGGAGATATTTCTGCTGCTTAAACAATAGCTCCCTTTGAAGTGTAGAAACAAAAACCGTGTTGTTCTTGGGCTGTGTACACTACAGTAAACAACAAAGCATGATTATTCTTAAAACCTGATCATTCTAAGGAAGATTTGTCCCTTTCCATAGTGATAAAAGAGTATTTATGCTGAAAATTAAAAGGATGTTGAATTCTGATGAACAGAGGGATCTTAATCCATCAAAAACACGACAGAACTGTCATTTAGGAAAAAAAAAAAGAAAAGTATATTTAGAAAGCTAATTTTACTCCCAGCCACTGTAAACACGGCTCCTTACAGTATTTATAGACTGCAGACCTGTGAGGAGGGGAGGGAGTATATTCAGGTGTGTGTAGAGAAAGAAATCGAGAATTTAAGGAAAAAAACATGACAGATTAAGTGAATATAGTATATTAAAAGATCCATCATTCCACGGCTTCCATCCTACAGAATGCCCTGATTGCAAGTTGGATTTTACTGTCTTTCTGCCTGTCTCTCTTTGTGGGATTTGCTCAAGAGTTCCTTGTTTCAGGCTTCTTGAGTCAAAAGATAGAGGTCCATAGAAGGAAGGAGGTGGGAGGGGAGATCCTTAAGAGAGCTTGACCTGCTTTTCTCTTTCACTGCTTTACCTGTCTCCTGCTGTGACTTCGAGACCAGGGTGTAGTAACGTTCCACCGTGTACTGAGAGAGCCGCAGCCTTTCTATGCCATGGACAGAGTCGTTTCCTCTCAGCCATGTAAAGGTGACATCATTTTCATCATATCCCCCTAAGGAGAACAGAGAGCCGTGTTACTGTGGTGAGCCAGTAACTGCCAGGTGTTGCTGTGCCCTGCCTCCTGGCTAGGAGCAGAAATGGCACCTCTGCAGCCGGGGCTGGACAAAAGCCCTCTTCCCATGTCACACCATCAGGGGAATTTTCATTGCTCTATTTTCAGTCTGCTGGTTCAGATTTGGCTGGGAACATGGATCGCTGCGAGTGATGCAAAGAACCCATTTCAATCATTTATATCGGGTATTCCAATTTTAAAATGTTTTCACATTTTTTGAAGATAATTTAATATTCCTGCCATCCCCAGAACAGTTACACACTGCAGGATAGAGCTACTGCTGTGCTCAACCCTTGAGCATATTCTTCAGTCACGCAAGGCGACACAAAAACACATCCAATGTTTAGGCGACCCTGAATTCCTTCCCCAAAACAATGGGACAGATGAGACCAACAGCTCAAGCAGTTATCAGTGACCTCCACGTGTGCAGGCTGACAAATTGCCACCAGGCATGTAAATGATGGTGCTCCGTGACCTCAGGTTGGACTACAGGATACCTCAATGTGAGGGATAAAGCTTGTACTGTGTCACCAGCTAGCCATTCACTTCAAAATTTTCACTTAATTTAGTAAATAAGCCCATCGATCTCACTAATTTGATCCTTTTATTAAGTGCCGTTCTTTGAGAAAACGAGCAGGGACACGTTTATGCTGATAATGACCTGTTCATCCTGGTAGAAGGAATCAGATGCAGTTGCGGCTCTATTTTTATCCAATTGTGTTTTCTTATTAGACACAAATTACCAGAGTTTGAGTATGATGAACTCGTAAATTAGGTGTCCAGGGTATGAATCCCTGCGTAGAATCCTAAGCATGTGACTTTGTGAAGTTTCTAAACAGTTTTATAAATCGTGGTTACTCTGGAAAATTTTATAATAAATGATAGATTGTTGTTAATTCATCTGGCATATATTTAAATAGCATTATTTCTGGGCACTTATCCTAATGAAACCTCCAGTGGGCAATGTGCATGTAATTTCATTGGAATTATACAGCAAGTGAGCATGATGTAGGACCCAATCACTTTTAAAGCAGGCCCAAACAAGCTATGCTTTAGCAGAAGAGGCCAATCATTATTATTTCAGGAGCTATTCTTTGTAATAAAGTTAACCATGGTGAACTAATATGATTTTAATGTGAAAATAATATGTGCTTCCTTAGGTGCCTCATGCTGCAACCCCAGAAGTTTAATCTGGTCTTTTCAGCTCTGAGATCGTAGATGTTGCTTTTTGTGACACAAAGCAGGAGAAGGGAGCTTGCTTGTTGGGGAGCTTCTCAGAGATGTAACAGCAGCACTGTTCTTGCTGAGGTCCTGTGTAAAAGCCATGTAGTACCTGAGCTTTTCTTGGGGTCTGTGCATTTACCTGTTACCAGCTCTCAGCCAACTTTGCTGTAGACAAATGTTTAATTTAGGAACAGAATTCCCTGACTGTTCCTTTTTTTATTTTTTCTCTCTTTTTTTTTTTTTGAGGCTTCCAAGCCTGAGACTCCTCTTGTTGATGAGGGTCCCTCCATCTCCATTATTGTAACAGACAGCTCTCACAGACAGGGCTGGATTGATTTGGGAGATGCAGCAGGTTTAAGGGAAAATGTGTGAAGTTGTTCTCTACTCCATCCCATGCACTTATCCCCACAAGTTGCTTTTGAAGTGGTGTGCAAAAAAGACCAAATTTGGAAACCTAGCAGTTACTACTTAACCCTTTCTGTACAGAACTGAACTATTTAATTTACTCTTTCATGAAGATACTATTTATTACCACTTTTTTTTTCTAAATATAAATTGCATAGTGACAGAAAAAAATTGAAACTCTGGATTACAACACAAGCATTTGAACAATGATCAAATAAAGTTGTTTTTTTTTTGACCATTATTATTTACTGCTTCAGGAGGCCACCGTGATGAATGCAAATATTCAAGATATATTCAATATTTGAATATTGAAATATTCAAGATGTATACTTGCATACATTGGTCTTTGAATAAACAAATTTAAAGTCTTTTTTTTTTTTTTTCCTGGAGTGTTATACTTACAGCTCTCTAGCTGCAGTTTGCATGTTTGTGTGTCCATGGGATATTTTGACAGGTCCATGTTACAAGCAACAGTAGTAGTGATTCTGTAAGAAGAGAAAGAACTCTGAAGTTGCAATAAAAGCATGTAACAGAATATTTCTACTTCTCATAGCTTACTAGACCACGAGGATCCTGTTCCGTTTAGAAAATTTTGACCTACAAAATGAAAGGAATGCTACAGTCAGAGAGAACCCTCCTTAAGATATGCTCCCTACAGCCATACTGATGAAAATGTAACTGAAGGAGGATTTTTGCCTTGCTGTGGTGGGAGCCTCAGTGCAGATTAACATGTTTAACAAGTTACCCCTTGTCACCTGAGGCACAGTACCTAATGGTGCATAAACCTTGGCTTGCTTTGATGGGGAGGGTGAACAAGTGTGCTTATGGCAGATTGCTTGCATTGAAGGTGACTGAGACACGCTCCGTTACCTCTAGCTAGGAAGATCTGAGGCTTGCTAACACATCACTGTGCGCTTTTTGCTAAAGGTAAGAAATGATGGCTGCGTGGCACTGGATAACGAAATAATTCCCCACCATCAGTTAAACTTTTACTGTTAAGCTGTCCTCTCTCCCTTCCTCTCCAGCCTCCATCTGACTCTACTTGCCTTGTCCCACATAACATCCAAACCTGGGAGCTTTCTGAGCAGACCCTGCTCTGTACGCAGCACGTGTCGTGTTGTGGAATCCTGCCTGATCCTCAGCAGGAGTTTCCAGGTGGCCAGGACTGTGGGTACCGGCTCAGTAGAGTACTGTCACAGTTGGCTTGTTGGCCCCAAGCTCATCGTTACCTCTGACAGTTGCTATCTGCTCCTGTCTAGCATAATTCTGGAAATCTATTCTGAGCCACTGCCACCAGTGAAGGCAAAGGTTTATTTACCTTAAGGCATACAGGATGGTACCATTAGAGAACAATCTTATGAGGCGGTTGCCCACAGTGACATCATGCAGGAAGGACCTTTTTGACTCCACGATGTACGTGTCTGGTACCCAGAGCAATTCCACTAGACGGGCATCCAGCGTGAAGCTCTTGTTGCCATGAAAGACTAACCGGGGATCTGTCCAGCGCTGCCGCAAATATATGGTAGCTGTGTAATCCTGGGGAAGAGAGAAAAAAAGGAGGCTGAGCATCCAGAACACCTGCATGGCATAAACTGTAGGTACATGCCATGTGTGACAAGATGCAGAACTCAGAGTTGTTCAACCCGTCAAAGCTCAGCACCAAATGCATTGCAGTAAAACCAACAGATCTTCATCATTGTTTTATTTATTGTATTACATTTCCCATATACTAATGGGAAATAAGTATATATAAGAACTCTGATGTGTTCTGTATGAGAACTAGAGATTATATTCACAGCGCTTCAGTTTTATTTCATTGTGGTTTTAAAATTATTTTTATTTTGAAATGAGCAGTTACTGTAATTAATATTTCTGTGTCTGTTTTGCAGGTAAGAAAACAGATGGGAAGTGAAGATTTGAGGCCACTCAGCAAGTCACTGATATTAAAAACCAACCATTGTCTAGAGCTGGAAAATTATATGTGTGTTACATACATAATGAGAGAGACATCTGGAAGAAATAAAGGTAAAAAAAATTCCAACCTGTTATTTGTTATTTGGTAAGTAAGGTCAAAAAAAAAAACACATGAAACTTGTAGCATCTTTTTTTTTTTTTTTTTTTTTTTTAAACAGGACTTTGAATTGAAGTGATTAATTTGGCTTGAATTTAGCCTACCAAGATATATCTGCAGTGTCTGAAGTACTTGTATGTTGCCCCACCATAAAAGAACATGCAGTGCTCAGCTCTAAAGAGCCTCCTGGACAGAGACAGGACTCTGTTGTGTTATTTCGCTTCCCTCCTTACAGATGCAGTAAATACAACCAGTAATGCCTTTTAATTTCAGAAGGCCTGGTGTTTGTGTAACAGCATGAATCTGCTGTGTTTTACCACAGATACATTGCTTGTTTGTGGTGGACACTGCAGTTCTGTTTCATTTAATCTGTAATTTGTAGGATGGTTTAACAGAAAAGGAGCTTTAACCTGAATGAGGAATTCTCAGCAATATTTGAAATCAAGCTGTAACCAGAAGTGGAAGGAACCAGACTCATCAGTGGTGGGAAGATCGTCTCTGTACATTTGAAAATTGTTGCTACTTTTTTTCCAGGGGGGATGACCAGTCCGTTGAGCTTCAGCCTGTCTCAGCTCAAAACCTCATTTCTCCTCCCTGAGGAGAGACGCTGGCTGTCTTCACACAGCACCAGCATGTGCAACCGAGGCCAGCCCTACCCCACACAGAGGGCTGCTATGTGGAGGAAAAGGAAGGGAGAGGAAATTTCCAAGAGGCAATCAGGTGTTTTTGTTGTTGTTGTTGTTTTGATTTTTATAAACCAGTAGGACTTTTGGGGTCATCACTTTTTACTTAGAAGCCCACATTATTATGGCATCTATGTAGTCTGCAACCATAAGCAACCCTTCTTTTCCTCACACCCCTGAAAGTGGTCAGACACAGGCAAGCAAAGCAGCTGGAATATGACAGTTTCTGTGCTGAACATGTGGTAACATAACGAGTCTCTCAGGCAGATCCCATTCTCCTCTCTTACAAAACACAAATTATTTCCCTTACCATGTCACTCTCCGATATGCTAGAAATACTGGCAATGTCCAGGCTCATTGCGATTTGAACAGGTTCTCCTGGGGAGGGAAAGGAAAGCTTAAGCAGAGAACAGAACCGGTCAGGATGCCGCAGTGTGGGCGCTGCTCCCAGCTTCCCACACACACGACATTATCTCTAAAACTGCAGAAGCCCAAAGGGCTAGACACAGTTTCAAAGCACTGTGCTCACAAATGACTTTATCATCCAAAATGAAGCTGTTGCTGTTCGGGAAATGGAGTTCTGTATTTGGTGACGGTGCCAGACTGCAAATATCCATCGTCATTAGCCGTTTAAATGAGGAGCATTTCAGTGGCATTTGCCAACGGGAAGCCAAAGCCAGTTTATTCCTTGTTACCCAGTGCACAATGTTTGCACAGTGGAGGAACAGCAAGCACTGCACAATTTGTTTCACACATGCAGCCCTCTGAGGACTCTCCACAAGCAGGTGTCCACCAGCATCCCTGTTCCTCAGCGAGGAAAACCACGAGTCAGAAAAATTCAGTGATTCCTGAGACCACGTACGGGGTTACAAACGAGAAATGCAACAGCCTTGGCCTTTTTATTATATTGCTGTTTTAATTACGAGCAAATTTTCAGCATTCAAATCCTAATCCTGGTACTTAGCCCCTATTTTCTATTATTAACTCTTAAAATCTACCACAAGAGGGCAGCTGCTCCCCAGGAAATGACTGGAGAGCACTCACCAGGTCCTGCCATGGGCTGGGTGAACAGGTGGCTCTGAAAGAGGGTCATTGCTATACAAGCAGAAAGACACAGCCTGTCCCTTAGGTTGGGCCCCATTTGTTTAATCCCAGCGGCTCCAGCACGACTTTGGGGCCCACAGATCTGAGCCTGTCCCGTGGAGCACAAGGTCACTGCTGTGCTGCTGCACACAGAGCTGCCAGCAGTAGGGCCTGGTGCTTTCCACGACTGCCCTCTGCCCAGGTGGTAACACAGCAGAGCCATCTTTGTGGGACTTGCTGAAACTCCTTTTCATCATCTCTAAGTCACCTGTAGGGAAGACTACAGGACACTTTCTTCTAAATCTCTTTCCAGGTTAGAAGGGTTTGTGTTTTTGTTGTTTTTTGAAGTGTTCCAAACTCCACAATGTATTTTATTTACCTAAGATACGTATTTTTTTTTTCAGGTAGCTGTCATTTACATACTTCCATCTTGTTTTTAGATATTTAGACACTTGCTACTAAAATTAATGACCAGAGGGTGGAACTGTGAGGACCTGGGGACGCTGGAGGAGGTCAAACATGAGTTACAACCATTTTTGTTTAATAGTTATAGGAGGCATAGTCTGGCATAGATGGCTGTTAAGCACTTCAGAAGCATCTGCTCACTTATATGACAGGCTCTAATAGAGCTTTTCTATTCCTGCATGAGACATTTTGGGCATATCAAGCTGCTAAATTCTGTCTTGTCCTGGAAATTTATCACCATGGTCAGAAAAAAAGGAAGGGGCTCAAAGCCGCCAGCAGCAGAAGGTCAGTCTGCAGGAGCTACAGTGGAAAAACATGCAGCTCCTGGAGGAAGCTGATGGGGAATTTTTCTACTGAGCTTTGTTTCAGTAACAGGTTCTGGCAGACAAGCAGAATTTATCAAAATTTTCATAGCTTTTTTTTAAGCTTTAATCAATATTTTTCAGGTGCTGACTGCCATTCTGAAACCCGTTGCCCCAAGTGGTTGCAGCATTTATCTGGGAGGTGGGAGACCTGACACCTAAGCCAAACAGCCTCGGGTGAGTTCCTAAATAACTGACTGTCCTCCAGGTGCTCACTCCCTGGAGTTTCACAAGGGTTTAAAGCAGGTTTAGTTTGTGTCCTAGTGTGAAGTGAAAGCACTTGTCAAAAAGGCATTATTTCTGGAAAGGAGAATGACTTATTCCTTACTGTCTACTAAATAAATGTGCGCGCACAAAAATAAAGCAGAAAATCACAAGGGGTAGACCCTAAGCAAAAGCATGCACAATTAGTGCAGAATTTATTTACTGTCAGATCTTTCACAGGGGTGCTGAAGCTTTTATAAATTCCACGTTCTTCATAGATGGACACATTCTCATGCCCTGTGTGTGCATGTGTGCACAACGTATTCAAGACAACACTGGATGCACAGGGAGGAGGGCAGCTTTGGCTATGAGCTAATTTAAAAGGGACACAACCTTTTAAACTGGGGCATGCTAATGAAAGCTGAGAGCATGCTCACCCCTCCACACGAGCATTACAGACCATTCTTCAAACAGTGAAATGCAGAGAGCCAACGTACCACCAAAGTAGGGCCTGAGGTATTTGTTGTATCCCATGGTGAGGTTCTCAAATCCAGGGAGGGATGTTGTGTCGCTGCCGCCCAGGTTGGATGCATGACCCAGCGAGCACCTCCTGGGGACACAAATAATGTCCTGTTACATGGGGCCAAGCACACTGGGCACAGCAGGTGTGCAGCTGCTTTCCCAGCTTGTGCTCAAACAATCAAACTGCATAAAATGCTTACTAAAAATAAGTAACTAATTGAAATCATGAGCACTTAGTCACATTACTTAACTTGGCTGAATAATTAAAACCTTAAAGGGATGGGAATATAGCAAATTACCTCAACAAGTAACCACAGGGTTCAGACACCGTGGCTTAAGGTCATTCTTTAAATGTCCCAGAGAAGTCAAGCAAGGTCAGTATATCACTGAGTTACTAATCACCTGGAATCTCTCCCTTCCCATTCCCCCTCATAAAATGTATATATAGATCATTTCATTTTTTTCCTCCTGCTTATGACAGCCTGAGACAAATCTTACCGCCCAACAGCTCCTCCCTCCTAATCACTGTTACCCTAAACAAGCTTTCATCCTCATTTGTTAGTGTCAGGCAGCATCTCTACAGCTACTATCAGGAGTAAAATCCCTGAGTACGTTGGAAGGGGAGAGGTAAGGCAGTGAGCACCTCATAGACATGAGGAAAGTTTTGTGAGCTTGACTTCCCCAACTCTGTGCACACAGAGGGTTCAACCCCAATTTACTATTACAAGGTCAAAATTAACGTTTTGTGGACAGACAATACAGCTAGTACCTGGCATTGTGAGGTTCACAGAGCTGCACCATCATATCAATAGGCTAGAGAAACAGGATTTGGGGACCATCAAAAGGTGAGTTTTATGGTGCAGCATCCCTGGGCACTGTGTTCATGTGCTCACTCAATGGAAACGTGAGTGACTCATTGAGTTTGTTAGTGCTCTGTGAAGGGCTGAAGGAGGAGCCGTCTCTCTCCCCAGTCTCAAACTGCTTTAAAGCTGAGTTAATAGTCCTTGGAGCTTTGCTGCAGGTTTTAGACCAAAACCTAACAGCAGAACTGAGCAGTTACTGCTTAGCATAAACTGTGTGAGAGCCTTTAGGACTTGAACACAGTCCAGGATGGCAATAACTCAGCTGGGAGGCATGGGGGGAGGCGTTTCCAGCAAAACCAGCAGACTTTCCTGCTCTTGAACAGGGAAAAAGGAGTTGCGCTGTCAACACACAGATTGTATTTTGGGGACCCGTGCAGGTTGCTGTTTGAGCACCCAGCTTTCTTTGGATGGGCTGGAAAACTGGATGCATAATTTCCTTTTTGGCCCCAGTATTTATATTAAACATAATTCAGATGACCTGTACAGCAAAATAAACACTCCAGTTACCTTTGGGTTGGGAGGAAAAGCCACAGACTGAAGAAGCAAAAATATCTGCAGAACATCTCTGGAGATTATTTCAGTATTTGCGCTGCTCTTCTGTGAAATAGAAAATTAAAATTTTGTGGTTTAAGGAAAACTGTTTTAAGGGAAGGGGACAGGGAAAAGAAATGCTGCACAGAGACAGAACCCCACAATGACACTGAACTTTCTCAGCACATCGTGACACCTGCCCTTTCTTTCTAGCTTGTGTTGTTTTTCAGCACCATGCTATCTTATCACTTACCAGGTAAAAGACACTAGTGACAACTCAGCTCCTAAGGTCCTTCACAGGGTGACCAGATTTTAGCTACCGCTTTGTTTTAGAAGGGGATTTTCTTTCAGCATGGGTTGGTGATTAGCTAACATTGAGAGTAACACCATAGAGAAAAGATTTATTAAATAGAGAAGTATTTAGGAAGTTCCTAAAGCTAATCGCACTCTGAAGCCATGAGAAATCTTTCCCACATGACAGATTCAGCATCTCATGGTTGCATGCTCCACTAATCACCTACCCAGAAATGTTGTAGCTTTGCACTCCATTAGCTCATACCTGGGGTAAACCCACGCTATTAATAGTAATGTTGGCAAGTCACTCAGCATGCAGTACAGGATGAAATCATTCTACTTCAAATGGGTTTCGTTGACTTTTCTGGGAGTGGAACCGAATCCTGGCTTCTGGCCTGAGACTCCCACAGGCTTGTGCTGGCCTTGGAGCTGGCGCCACGATGGGAACACTACCCAAACTCTGCGCCGCTCAGCACCGCTGCTCTGCCTGAAGTGCTGCAGTCTCACATCTTACTGGGGGCACCAACAGCTCTGCCACTCGCCTGTTGGTGTTCCCACAGCAAGCTGCTGCAGGAATGGGCTGGTGAGGATACTGGAGATACTGAGCTACTTGACCTGCTCCACTGTTATTTGAAGTGTACCCTGTGTATCAGAGACCTGCAGATACCGGCAAAGCACCATCATTCTCGGATGGGCAGGAGCTTTCCTCCTGATTGTACCATTACAAATTGGGAATGACAATGCGAGTCATTAGTCCCTGTGCCCTGACACTGGTGAAAGCACAATCACAGGTTCAGATTCTATGTCCTCCTCATCATGCACGGCAGTGAGCACTTCAGCTTCAAGCTCGGCTGTTCCACAGTAAGCCAAGTATGAGACATTTTCTGCTTGGGTTAGGTCCTTCCTATGCAGTAGTTCACCACTGCCCAGAGGACACGCTGCCCTGTCAGCTCGTTGTGCAGCTCTGGTGCTGTGCCATGGGACAGCAGTGCTCCAGGGGAGCGGGACGTCTTCGCCCACACAGAACCAGTGAAAATACCTGAGCATTCAGGCACCACAAATGCAGGGCCTTGCAATGAGAATCCCACTGCAGAAAGACAGGAAGCTTTTCAAAATGAAATATGCTGTAATATCTATCTAACGTCCAAATTCCTAACAAGCCTTTTTGCTTTCTGCCTGAACATGGTGTTCAGATGCTTCCAGATGTTACCAAGGGCTCCTTACTATAGCAATCATATAGGGCTAGAGAAATCTTCCTGCTTACACAGCATAAGGCCACAATTTTGATGAGAAAGAAGAATCATTCCCATTAAAAGAACTTAAGACAGACGGAATAATGCTATAAAGTAGCATTTGGTCAAAGTATGGAAATTTATGAATTTCAGCTAAGGGACCCTTCATTAACATCCATTTTGCAAAGGAGCTGCGGTTGCTCGCATTTTTGTGCATTGGTGTCTGAACAATTTTATTGCATCTGATCCTAGTTACTAAGACCTTATTTTGAAGAAAGCAAGCCAAACTCTATTTATTTTGATGGCTAGTGGATGGAGACCTCATAAGTAGTAAAAAGTTGTCTTAACAACCCTGTTGTGCCACCAGTTAGCCAAAATGAAACACACAGTGCAACCTGTTATCTAGCAAAGACAGCGGAAACAAAGCAACTTGGATAAATTTATAGCTGCTGCTGCTGCCACAGACCTGAGCTAAACAATCTCCATTTCTCTGTGCCTCTGCTAGTTCTCCACAGAACAAGGAAAATCTTTTCTACTTCTTCAGACCATAGCTGTGAAGGGAAGTATATCAAAGGCTGGGAGGCAGTGAAAGGGTGCTCTGTAAGTACCTGAGAGCTAGAAACTCAGCATCCTGAAGTACTCAATGGCAAGAAAAAGGTGACAGCAGTGCCCAGAACTGAATATAACCAAAGCATTTCTTAGCTATTTATTGAAATAGCGAGAGACTGCCTTTTTGTTCCCTGTATTCTCTCAAGGGATTAATGTTCCAGGGAAAGGCATCACTGTACCACCACCACTGGGAGTTTCCAGCTTCACGACTGCCACGTGGCTGCACCATCCCGTGCTGAGCTTTCTTTGGCCACTGGCACGAATGCAGTTGCTAAACACAATTACAGGCTGATGCACGAAGCAAACAGCACCACGTACCCTGGGATCAGACCTAACTGGCTTTGTAGAAACCAAGAATTCACATCAAGGTCAGCACGTTTATCTAGGCATGGTTTTGAGTGACTGAAGCCAAATTTATTTATTTCCTTCTTTGCCCTGCCCAGCCTGAGTTACGAGCAGCTGTCGGATCCTGGGAAATGACTGCTTGGGGGATGTGGGTGGGCAGCGGCTGCTGTAAGGAAAGGTTCACGGCACGACCTGCTCTCTGCACAGCTGCTGCAGGAGTTGTGCATTCTCATGATTGAGAGCTGTTCACATTTTAACTTACTGACCAAACAAATCATGAAAAGCTTTCAGTTTCAGTTCATTCAAAGTGATTTACCTCTCAAGTTCCTCAGATTCAAAGTTTAACATGAAATAATTGTTTCTGCTTGTTGTTTTTAACTTGAAATTTTGTTCTTCCCAGAATAAAGTTTTAATTTTTCATGTTAAAAATCTATTTTGGGAGCCCAGGAGAAAACATGGAGCTGCTACAAAGAAGAAAGCAGAGTTAACAGGAAAACAATTGTGTGTTGTATTTTTCTGCAAGCCACTCTTACTGGAAACTCTTAGTTATTTTACACTAAAATCAAATTACACAAAATCAATCCTATTGTTACAGAACTAAAAAGTTAGTGGGATGCTGTCACGTGCCAGCAGATACAGGAGCTCAGACCTCAGCTGGCCAGGACAAAAGGAGACAGAAGAGGTGGGTGCAAGAAGAAGGGGGTTGGAGGACCTGCAAACAGCACCAGTACCGGCAAGTGGGTGATACCAAAATGAACTTTCTAACCTTTTAGCTTTAAAATATTTTTGCTTTTAGCATTTTCCAAATAAAACAAGTCATTGAGAAAAGAGTTTAAGTGTGTTAAGCAAGAGAAAGAAGAACAAAGAATATTTTCTTAAGCCTTTCGTGTTTCAGTATTCTGTCAAAATCTGAGTTTTTCTTTTTCCTGATCTGAACTTTTTTGTCCTGCTGATTTCTGTTTGAAGAACTCTAATTTCAGCCACTTTGCTGATAACTGGACCAAGTCCAGGAGATCATTACTGGCCCGGTGTCTGCCTGAAACAGCAGGAGGTGGGCTTTGAAGCAGATACGGCAGCCCAGGCCCAGCAAGGCACGTGCTGGCTGGGGCAGGGAGTGACCCTGGCACGGAGAGCTGGCTGCTCAGGGCCGGATGCCGCCCATTGCATTCTGCTTTTTGCTTTTCACTTGCCTTGAGTGGTTTTCTGGAGTCACAGGCAGGTAATCAGGCAACTTTATGGTACCCACAGAAATCCTTCAAGAACTTCGGTGAACTTTTGCTCTTGTTAAAAAAAAAAAAAAAAAAAAAAAAAAAAAAAGTAGATTCTTTCCATCCATGTCACTGTCATTACATCACATGAAAAATGACCTCAGCTCCACAAAAAGCAGGCACTGCCGAGGTGACTGGCTGAGGCTGTAGCGCATACCTACACGTGTTCAAGGCAGTCCTTGCTGTGCTTCAGTGCAGGGCAGACGCTCAGCACCCACGTATGGGTCTCAGCGGGCAACGGGCAGCAGCACCTGCACCAACAGGCCAACAGCAACCGCCCCCGAAGAGTCCCAGGCTGCATGACACATACCAACCAGGGTAATTTAAAAACAGAGAGCCCTCTCCTATGTGCTGGTACTGCGAGTAGCACACACATTTATGTGCCTTGACCTTATCTGTAGTACTCCTTTTAGTTTACAGCAGTATGAGAGAGGGGAAACAGTGCTGTTATCTATATGACACCCCCTCACCCCCATACGCTACAGGCCTGATTCCTGCCTTCCTCATTCCACTGAAGATCAGAAGTAACTCCAAGATGCAAGTAGAGTTTACATAAAATTAGATTCAGTCCTTCTGTAAGAGTGTTAAAACCACACCCAGGTAATGCATTTATGTTCTCAAGATGTAAACTCTCATCCTTCAAGCTGCTCTGAGAAGTGCCAGCTCATGCTCACATCTGCCCACCCAGCATGTACACAGGTCTGCCTGCAGCTTGCAGGGCTGAGTTCTTTATATACGTGCAGAAAGTCTTAAATCATATCAAAATGAAGGTTACTGAGATTTACTTACGTGAAATGCTTCCTCCAAAATGTCGTTTGCCTTCTGTCTGGTCAATTCATTTACTCTAAACAAATACAATGGATGTAAAACTTCTAAGTCATTACCATTTTATACAGTAACTTAGCATGCTTGAGGCACCTTTTTCTCCTACAATGGATAGCTTAACTCAAGCTGTAATCTAAACTTGCCTGCAATTTTCAGTCTCCTGTGGCTGCAGGTCCGTGAGCTCACAGCTGTCTGTGCTCAGTCACATTGGGCAATTATTTCAGAGCACGGGTTTCATTCATTCGGCAAACCTGCCCCTCACTGCAGGCAGGGATCCAGGGCTGGGTGCAGAAAGTTCATCTTCCCTCCTCACAACAGGCACAGAGATCACAAGCCAAGCAACATTGCTTTCTATGATTTCGCTCTCTACTTGCCAACCCTGAAATAGTAACCCTATATATACGGTCCCTCCCACCTCAGCACTTCTGCTCGCTCAGTCTCCTCCATTGTGTATGTGCAGGTATTTGATGTGAGACATAATTATTCTTGTTCCTATCAGCTGAGACAAGCACGCACAGCATTAACTCCCTCGTGGGACACAAAATAATACACCCTTCCAAACTGTACATGTAAAGAAGTGGATAAAGGTCAGAGGATCTTCTTACACTAACAGTAAATAAAGCAAAACAGGAAACAAAAGGTAATTAGGGAAGGATTTACACGCGAGCAGAATTTGATAATAATGAGATGGTGCCATTTAGACAGAAAGGAACTAGAGGGTCAGAATGATAAATGAATGGAGAGGAGATGCATCAGACACTTCATCTCTAATTAATCTCCCATTATATCAGACCAAGGGCATGGTCAGTTTACCAGAAGGCTACAGCAGAAACACAGCCACAACGTCCACAGTCAACACGTGGAGCTGCTTCTTCCAAGCTAACAGGGATTCAAAAACACTGAATGGGTAAATGTAAAACCCAGATGTGCTGGGTGGTTTTGGGATTGCTTTCCTCAGTCATCTTCCACAGCCAGGACAAAGGGGAACTGCTTTGTTCCAGCACTTCCTTGGCCAGTCTCCATGGCGGAGCTGAGGCGTGCACTGCGGCAGGCCCATAGGGCAATTAAGCAACGACGTGATTTAGGTGAGCGAGTGCTACCTGCCCTGGCCCATCCCTCCAGGAGGAGAAGCAGGAGGGACTCGTTGACCTCTCGGAGGACAAAAGGAGCACGAGAAGGACTCGCTTTCTTTTTAATTTGTCCTCGCTGAGCATCAGGCTCCTGCAAGCAGACGTGTCGCCGTGTGCCAAGCTGAGCAGCACCTTGCTGCAGGGAAAGGACCCAGCGTGGTCAAAGGAGGGGAGTGAGGACAAACAGAGCTGCCAGCGGCTCATTAATCGAGGGCTTGACAACACACTGATGAACAGGCATGTAGGAAAAAAAAATATTGGATGGGGCCCCAAGGAGCACAGTTCAGACTTCAGCATTCATCTTACGTACATATCAGCCTGAATTTCTGTAGGGCAGTGAAATGCTCCTCTCCACAGTAAGTTTCAGGGAAAAAAACAGACATGTAATGTCTTGAAGGCCCCCACGGCCCATTTTTTCCTAACACATTTATTTTGCTGTTGCAGGCAGCACACTCAAAGCTGCCCTGTGACTGTGTTTCCCTCCATGCTGAATTTAAGTTTCAATAAATGTCCAATGTCCACAGTGCTGCCATGGACATAGAAGCAGACTGCCAGCATTTCACTCAGAGCAGAATTTTGCTGTTTTAATAGATAAATACATTGCCTATTGCATGAAGAGGAACAACTCATACATGAGTAAATAAAACCTTACACTGGAGCCCAGTGAACACACTCCCAGCAGTGTAGGGAACCCTGCAGCTCTCTGTGCCAGGAGTCTCTGCACTTCAGAGTTACCCTAACGCCGCAGCCCGGTGGGATCACCTGGCTGCAAGGACATTTAGTGCTTCCCAGGAACGAGGCCCCTCAGAAGCTACCCCAGCCAACACACCGCGAGGTGACAGCCTGGGACAGCGCCTCGGTGCCCTTCCAGGTTTCAGGCTCTTGCCAGCACTTTGCTCACGCTGCCGCCGTGACCTGGGGTGAGGGCGCCGCCACCAAGCAGTGGGTGCTGCCAGCCCTTCCCTCGGGCACGCTGCCCCTAAAACGGTCTGGTCACGGTGCCTTTGTTAACCTCTTCTTAAAGACCTGTTCAATGCCATCTTTAATAGTGCAACATCCCATTCTATACAGCAATAAAACAAACAATGCTTTTAGTTCATTTTTTTCCTCTTTTTAAATCATTCAAACAGCGTAAATGGTCCCCACTGCTAAGAACGGGGAAATACAGCCACCGAGAGACCCTGCAGACTCGCATCGCGTTATTTTTCCTCCTTATTTCCTTCATCCCCATTTGCCCAGACCCCGAAGCCACCTTGCAGTCAGCGTGGCAAAGCAGCCCTGTGGCAGGCATCGGTCTACAGAGCAGCAGATTTATTTAAGATAATCCTTCATATGAGTGTTCATCAATAACTGCTAACCTACTCCCTTAAAGACACAGATCAATTGACACAGCATTATAATCCCTTAAAATATTAATGTCCTATCAGGGAGACAATTTCACTGGGCCTAGAGACTCTTCCATTATTAGAAATTATGCCCCAGCCTTAAATAAATTAACTCAATAAATGTCTTACCATGAATACAAATTCCTGCTTAGGGTTTGCAAATAAAATGATTTAGAGCTGTTCTCTAAGGAAAGATGAGGTGTTTAAACTTGCAAAAGAAGAAGGGCCACCATATTCATTGGTCTTTTGTTTTAAATTGACATTTCTTTTCCCCCCCCCAACTGAAGGCGTCCCTTTCAGAAGGGAGGGGGAAGTCTCTGGAAAATTAATTTGCTACATTTTTCTTAGGCTGGGCTTTATGCTTTCGGTTCTGCAAACGTGCAGACCTGTGCTCAACCCCAACGGCAGCGCCTGCCTCTAAGGGCAATCTGGATCCCTAAGGTGAGGCTTGGCCCCAAGGCTGAGGTTTGGTGGTTTGGCCCCACTGGCGTCCTGCAGCCGTGAGGTCCTCCCAGTGCCAGGAGGGCACCGGGACTGCGCAGTGGGAGCTGAGGCAGCAGCAGAGCGGCACCTGGCAGCAGCTCACCCGGGGGCCAGAACTTGGCAAAGAAACACAGCGCGGTGCTGCCTGCACTGTGCCAGCCCCAGAGCATCCTCAGGGCGCAGCAGCAGCCCCACAAAGCTTTAACACTGCTTTTCCCAACTCCTGCAAGAAACCCTCTTGTTACTTGTAAGATAACCCAAGGAACACCAAGTGTAACTTTGCCCTTCGTGCCAAAAGTAGGCACCCGGCTGGCCTGCTGGGCTACTGTTTTCTCATCCAGCCTCGGGTCACCTAAGCTTCGGCCAAGGCCAGAGCACACCAAAACCACGAGGCCCGACACAGCGCTGGTTAGCTCAGTGTGAGTCTGTCAGCCTGCGGCCCCCAAATGGCCACGTATGTACGCCTGAAAACCCCCGCAGAGTTCAGAGGGTGACTGTTAACAACCTTTACAATTAATAAAGCTCCAGCCTTAGCAGGTGGTGTTGATTTCAACAAAACACGAAGCATGTAGCAGCCCATTAATCATCCCACGCCTCCTGTCAAAGTGTTTGCCCTCTTCATATTGATGAATTGACTGCAGCAACACAAAAGCCACACTGTCACATTTCATTAGAGCCGTATTTCACACCAGACTCTGTTTCAAGAGGAGTTTTCCAGCTCTGCATCCTTCTACAAATTCTGGAGCTGGTGAGATGAATCCAGAGCAGCAGCAGAGTAACATCTTGGCTGCCCGTTACACATACTCACACCATTTGGATCTCTGGCCACAGAGTTTTCATAGAAATTTCACCCCCAAAGATGTTGCCTTTTCTCTCCATGACTGTACTGCTACAAACACATCACTTCAGGAACTGATTTTCTCAAACGAGCACCACCTGCTTTGCTCTGTCTGTGCTGTCCTTAGGGATGGGACAGCCCCAGACAGGTAGTCTGCGATGTCAGGAGTACCCCATGCTTGGTTATCTGCCTGCTGTCAGCTGCTGGGTGTCACTGCCTGCCTGCGGGATGTCCAAAGCCCCGTCCTGTGGCAGAAAGAGGCCTACCTCGATTAGTGCCACAGTGATAAACACAATCACAACACCTCCCAGAAGGATCTGCCTTAGCTCTGAACGCAGCATGCAGACATGCACGTTCCTGTGACAATGCAGGTCTGCAGAAAACAACCTGAGACTTTATCTTCCCTGCAATATTTATCTTTTCTCTGTTCTCAGGTACCTGTTTAATGAGACCGTGTGCTTTGAAAACCAGAGCCCTGTTGTTTCTGGGTTAAGAGCTCACAGGACCATTTCTTGGTCTTGGCTTAACAGGACCAGGGCATCTCTTGAAAATGGATGCAACGTTTTCAGCTCTTACATTTCAATTTGTACATGCTAAACTACATCAAAAGTTCAGTCCCACACTGCCATATGCACGTAGAAGACAAGTCAGGATGAAAAAGTAGCCACGTTGGTTCTATTTGACTGAATCAGAAAGATTTGTGAAAGAGACCAAAGGTTCAACTTAGTTCTTTTGCCTTAGCTAAAGAGAAATTCCATCAAAAGCCATCTCCAGAGTCACTGTACACACAGGGAATTTTACAGGAGGATCAGAGAGATCGCCTTGGCAGCAGCCTTCTCCTTAGCGCTTCCTCTTCGAGGCACTGGGTCTGCACTCGTGGCTGATGCCTCAGCGAGCGGCTGTGCTGCTGCCAGGCCAGCAAAGCCTTCCTGCTGGGGAGCGGTACGTGCTGCAGCTCCCAACAACAGCATCTCAGTCAGCTCCTTAGCACCCTGAATGGTTTGGCCAAACGTAACCCACAGCTCACACGAGTGTGTGGGCAGGGTGAGGGCGTGCAGCCCCCTCCCTCCTTCCCCTGCTCCTACACCACCAGGACAGGTGCCCACTGCTGTACCTGTGCTACCCCGGGGCCCTCAGACATCCAGCAGTGCCCGTGGGCAGCACACCCCAACCACTGCTCCCAGACCAGAACCATCCTGGTGGCCTCGGTTTCCCCACAAAGCTCCCATTGAGCAGTTTCATGCCACCATCAGCTGCAGCTGCCTCCAGCGCGAGGAGGCAGGTACCGTGTGCTGGCCCCGCTGCCCAGCTCACGGGGTTGGGGCCAACCCACGCAGATACCATCAGCAAACAGTACGGGGTAAAATCATAAGTGATAAGAAGTTTCAAAGCAACGTGGCAAAAAGTACAGCTAGAGCAGTGCCTTCCCTGCTCTGTGCAGCCCCGCAGCCCCTCGGGAGCACGGTGGGTGGGCAGCCACCCCTCCGAGCCCCTGCTGCCTCCTCCCTCCCAGCCCCAGCACCTGTGGGTTCTGGCTCCATCTCCAGCCGTCGGCTGGGCTCCACGCTGCCACGGCACAGCCGGTGGTGATCCTCGCTGGAGCGGGCCCCGATGCTCTGGGAGATTATTCCTTAATAGGCTGATCTCTGTGCTAGCGAAGGGCTGAGGAAGGGAGGAATCCATTATCAGCTCCGATCTGGCATTACGACATGTTTGCTGCTTTGGGTCTGCCTCCCAAAAGCAGAATTAATTGCTGGGCTAGAACACGCAGATAAATCAATCGGTTCCTGCCACATTTATTTTCGGTAGCTATGCGCCAGGCTCCCAGCAGCTTCAAAACAGAGACACCCACTCTTGCTGGGAAGAGAGGTGAAGGTCGGACTCCTGCCACCTGCTGAGAGCGGTGGCTGCCCAGCGTGCAGGGTGAGGTGGCAGCGTGGCCACGGCTGTGATGTGGAGCCAGGCAGCAGCACACCGGTGGTATTCCTGCCCCATCTCAGCGTGTAAGCATCAGGTCAGACCCACTGCATGACTTATCTTTGTAGCTTTTCTAAAGGAAGTGCTAGAAAGACAGCATAGAGAGAGGAGGCAGAAAACTGATATTGTGAAAAACAAATGTCATTTATACTGTAGGCTTATTTACAGCAAACTCTGGGACTTGACAACGGTGTCTACAGCAACAAAGAAAATAAAACACTGAATCATAACCAGTATACTCTTCTTGGGTGAAATGATAAGGCAACACAACCTCAAATCGGACTCCTGCCTGAAAAATTCCTTCCTGCTCTGTGCCTTCGCTACCCAAAATGTGAAAAATGGAAATAACTGTTCCTGCTATCTGCCAGCAACCTTTAAAGACAAGGACGCACGGAAACACGCTTTGCTGCTGAGCTTCTCTTACTTTGGACTTGCAGCCTCCAGGATTTGTTGTTCCCTCTGGCACCCCCAGGCAGGACAGGCTCCCCATCCAGCTTTGGTGCGAGTCCAGCTGCCTGCAGATGCTGCCCCCAGCAGCACGGTGTCCGACTCCAGAAACCAGCTCGTGTGTGATAGAAGCAACAGGCCACATCTTGCCTTGCAGCCAGTATTTACAGCCCTTGTAACGTGTGGGCACTTTATGAGCACAGACTGAATGGAGACGCAAGGCACGGGGCTGCAGGATGGCCGCCTGTCAGTGACATTGCCTCAGCCAATGCGTCTGCAAGAGCAGCCAGACCCTGGGGCAGTCCTGAGCCCCAACCCCATGGCAGCCTGTGCCCAGCGCTCTGCTAAATCTTACCCAGCACTGCACATCATTTGTGGTGAGGCAGCTATCTGCTGTAAAACACCGGCCAGGTTCCAGCTACTCCTGGAGAAGCAATCGGTGCCAACAACAAACTCCCCATCACCACCACCGTCTTCTTCTTAACAAGACAAGCGTGCCAAGTCTGCTGGTGCTGGAACCAAACAAACGTTTCACGTAGGAACAAAAAGGTTCTGGACTGGTGTTTTTTTTTTCCCCAACCCCAAGCCCCATGTAATTATTTCCATTATGATACTGCCTGTTGCAACCTGAAAACATGATTTTAATCTGTGCGCACATCAGCACCCAATGTTCATGCCTAGATTCTTGCACATCTTTCCAACTTCATTTTAAACATAAAGAATATGCTTTAAAAAAAACAGGTCAGTGTAACCTCTTGTCAGATACAAGAATCAGTTTGGGAGCAGGTAACTAATTGGGCACAATTTCAGGCACACACTATTTTGTTATTGTCTCAAATTAATGCACAACTGTGGTTTAATCTTTGGCCAAAACTTTTACATGCCACGATGCCATTCCTTCCTCCTCACTCACTTATTAGATATGTATCTGGTCCGTAACAAGTGCCTCCAGCTAGCAAAGCTGGGCAGATATTTAAACTGGCACTAGATTAAGATCTGTTGGAAAGAATTGCTTATTTTTCCTTTGATAGTCTGAAACACACTCACAGCAGATGAGATCAAGATGTACTTAATTAGATATCTGTAGTAAGCACTAGTTTCTGGTTTGCACGTTGATGAAAAGTAAAGTTATCTCCACTGGTGGTACATGTTTTTTGGAACTGTTTTGAACACCATAAACATAAAAGCTGCAGTGAAGGCTTAACTTTATTTAATTTTTAAATGAAGAACTTTCCCACAAAGCACCTTTTCTTCCAAGGTGGGAAAGATAGCTTCAAGAAGAAACCAGAATGCTGAAATAGTTGGATGAACACATTAAATGAACACACTGCACAGATGCTTTATGTTTCCTCTCTCCAAAGACTGCACTTCCCAGGGGGATTCATCCCACGCAGTGCCTCTGCTGAAACAGCCCTAAAGCCCTGGGGGAGGCGCGGATGCAGCAGGGACCCCACGGTAGCTCTACGTGTCTCACACAGCACTACGGCGATGTAGCCGATTGGAAATCTTTCTGTACTTGTATTTCATTTCAGCCCAAACACTCACAGAGAAGCGATACGCACAGATCCAGTGTTGTGCTGCTAAAGTGGCTGGCTGTTGGTTATATGCAGACTTTTTGTACTATTTTCACCATTCAAAAATACTAATTCTTGCTCTATGTTAATTTTGAGCTGAGGAGTTACCTGAAGCTTTTGCTCACCGTTACACCCCAAGTCTCAGTCCTACAGCTGCTTGACTCTGGCACAGCAAGCACGGGAAGTCATCAGGTGCACATTCGTCAGCTGTGTTGGGCCCACGTGTGCACATTTGGTACCTCCTCAGAACGGACATCTCTGAAAACCTCAGAGAGCACTTGAATGATTTCCAAGATCAACTTCCAAGCAACAAGCATTTTCTGCTTTGGGGAGAACAAAATGTGATTGAAAATTGACCCTGATGTTTGCATGGGTTCACCATTATATTTAGCTTATGAAATAGTTGTGGTAAGTTTGCCATGAGAAAGACAGCTGGTAACCTAGAAGATGTAAGGCTTCGCAGTCTGAAAATGCCCCAGCAATGGGCAGTGCAGAACAGAAACATATTTGTGTTTAAAAATAGCCTCAGTTGTTGTTAGAAGGTATTAAGCAATGCTTTTTGCCCTTAACAGCACAACATGGCAGTGAGGACAACGTAAAAGGCTAAGTGTTACCCTATGAATGAGGAAATATTGCTCTAGCTAACTTACTGGGGCTTGAGGTGAAACATGAATTTTGATGGGATGTAAAAGAGCCCCAAAAAATCGTGGGCTTTCTTCTGAGGACGTGAGCTTAGACTCTTCAAAGCCAAGTCTGAACGCTAGCACAACGCAGACCTTCCATTTCATTCCAGTGTTCACTGAAAGGTTTACCTTTGGAAGAGATGATTTTGAGCACTGTGGAAACAAGGAAAAGGAGAAAAGGTGTATATGATGGAGGTTTCCCAGAGGCATATGAACATGTTTTAAAGAGATTAAAAACATAAATAAAACATCAAGCTTTCCTTCAAGTTTTGCATCTCAAAAAATTAGAAGCTTTAACAGCATTTACCTAGCTCAGAAGGTGCTACCTGCAGGGCTCCCTTCCCACTTCTGCATGTCATGGAGCTCTGGGCTGGAGCCAGATCGATGCTCCTCGTGCATCTGCAGTAAAGCAGGTTTCAGGCTGCTCCTCGTCAGGGTCTTTCGTGATTATTTTAAACGTGTCAGAGACACGTTATCTGCGTACCAGGGAATGCCCACACCAAACCAAAAGGAAATCGTAAAGAGGAGGAAAAAATCTGACATTTACACTCATGATTATTTACAGTTTTGTTACTGTATTAAAGTAGCTCCAAGGCCTGGCACAAATAAAATAACAAGTTCTGTTACCAAAAATCTTTGAAACACGAGCTGACCTTACTTCTGTGTGATACTGATAACTATCTGACTAAGAGAAAATGCCCGGTGTCCTGAAAGGCCCTATAGCCTATTTACTGCTGCACCTCCAGTCAGGGCACATCATCACACACACCTGAAGAAGTTATGTGGGACTGGAAAAGTACTGACCAGTAAGTCATGTCCCCACGGGACCGTCGGCACCCAGGTGCCCTGCTGCAGCCTCAGCACATTCAAAGGGAATTGGTTTATGATAGGGCCACACATCTGCCCGCCAGGGAATGTGTGGCCCATACCAAAAGGGAGCCTGCTAAGAGAAGGAAAAGGAAAAGAACCAACACTGTCACTCCTACAGTTATTTACAGTTCAATTCTATTACCACATTAAAGTACTTTAAACGAGTTTATTGCTACCTCACATCAAATGCCAAGCTGTTGGCACAGCACTGAAACACGGTGCTGTGGTGTGCGATGTACTTTAGTACTGGTACGTTAGTAGTGCTTTAATGGATGATCAAAGGGATCATTTGTAATGCTGGAACCTGTGCACAGGACTAACCATTTCCACATTTAAGACCTTACTACATTTTAGTCGAATAAGCATGCTTGAAAAATATAATTTTTATCCTTACAAAACCAGCGGGAAAGTTTTATAGCCAAACTTTTGATTTGAATGGAAGCATCTCCCTTACAGATGGCACAGAGATCTAAGCCTGTTTCTCTGAGTGTCAGGATTTAATCAGCAGAGCACCGATCTCTGGCAGCAGTCAGTATCTGGTGCCCCCTTCACAGGACACCTCCACCACACTGTAGCCTGCGATGTTGAGACCTCAGAGCTTGTCAGACACCTGGAAAATAAGTGTACCTGATTTGATGAGGCCCTGCAAACCTGCCCACGCGCAGGGCAAGTCCTGGCAGCCCAGGCACACGCAGTGCTGTTCCTGTGCCACCCTGGGCTTCTGCAGCCAGCCTGGGTGCACTGTCATTGAGTCCTTCCAGGGAGCACGGGGAGAGCCCGGCTGGGGGTGTCTGCAGCCGCTGGGCAGACGAGACCTGAGCAAGACAAAACATCGTAATTAATTCCATCAATCATGCAAGGTAATACGAGGGGTGGCAGAGCATTTTCTGATCCCTGCAGTCTGGGCCCAGAGGCATCCCTACCCCTGCTGTTACTTTCTCAGCTATATATATCAGTAAGGTTAAAATCGTACCCATTAAAAAGAAAGTCTGTATGGAGTAGTCAAAAAACAGAAGGAAGAGGAGCCAGGAAGCTGTCCTTTCATGACAGCAGGCTTTAAGAGAAGCTTTAATACTTCAGTGGTGTATCTCAGATTGCTCAGCAAATCCCAACAGCACATGAAGACCTGAAAGCAGTGCCTTTGCTGCACCACTCCACCACAGGCTGTTTGCAATTTACATCTGAGCTTAAATGATGTATTTTCCAACGAGGGCAAGGACAAATCTGGATCTGTTCCAGAAACCTAAATACTGAAGTTCTGCCCTGTTATTTGAGCTTCAGTACAGGATTAGAACAAAGCAGGGACAGTGTGCTCACCCTCCTCACTCTGGCCACAAAGAGGAGCACCTGCAGGAGCTCTTGGTAGAAGCTGCAGCCCCAGAGCATGTCGAGGGACAGCCAGATACTGACTCAGAAGTTCCTATCTGCACCAACTGCTGCAGAGCCCCTGCTCTCGACCAGGGAATCAGGTTCTCAGCCTGACCCCCAGCCTCCAAGGAAATGAAGACCTGACAACTGACATGGCATCACCGTGCCTGCATAGCTACTGCTGTCATCCTGCGCCTCTCCCACCTTTTTCCAGTGGAGTCCTGATTTAAAAAAAAGAAAAAAAAATCACAAATGCACCAGTCCCACCCCAGTTCCAAATCACCAGGTTAAAGCTGTGAGATAACCAAGCCGCGTATGTGTGTGCATGCCCAGCGCCTCCTCGGTACCACTCAAAAAGAAGCAGCTGCTGAGAGAAGCTACACCAGCACCCCCACCACCCCCAAAATGCACTCTGCCGTTTTTCTTTTATCCTGGGAACCCCGGTGAGCTGCAATTATCACTCGGAGCTGCAGGGTTGCAATAAGGGTATGAAGGACAGACTGACAGCACCGTCCCCAGCAGCTCCTGACGGTGGCTCAGGTGCCACCCTGGCTCAGCTTAGCTGGCTCTCTGCATGACTTGTCTGCTAAAGGCACTTTCGGGAAATTAATAGCTACTTTGGGAACCCTGAGCACTCTTCCCTGTAATATCCCACCAAGCGTACTCTGGAGACAGCAACCCAATGACATGTCACATTTGCAAGGGAAAACTTAACTCTAATAAAGATTAATAGACGGGGACTCACCACCACATTTTTTCTAATTACCTTTCATTAACATTCTCAGCAATCTCAGACAAAACAACACGGCCTTTTTTTTTCCTTGCTGTTTTTTCAAACCAGGGGCTGCACAAGGCACAGCCAGTGCTTGCTCTGTAAAAGCAAAACCTACTGACGACTCCGATACTCCAAGCTCTTTGATTCCAAAATGTCCTGCAACAGCCTCTGCCTAGAGGAAAAATTTCTGTGCCAAATTGAAGCAGTGCAGCGAGCTGTTTGTGGCTGGAAGGGGATCCTTCCCCCCCTGTGAGCACCCGCCCACACTGGGGTCACCGGCACAGCCCCCTGGGAGCTGCTGTAGGGGGCTCAGCACCAGGCTCAGCCTCATGTGCCGCAGTCTTCCCCAAGGTCATCCTCCAAACTTATGGTTGGGAAGGAAGGAATCCCCAAAGAGACGAAGGCTTTGCAGAAAGCCTCCCCACTGCCCCTCCTGCGAGGGACCTGTTATATCAGGCACCTGGCAATGTCTCTAAGGAACACTGTGCTGGGACCAGCCGGCTCCAGCTACGCAGGCGTTACTGGATTCAGGTGGCAAAACGCAGGAAATTGTGGGACTTGCTCTGTAAAGTGCTCTAAGATGCCACAGGGTTTGCCAATTTGAGGCAAGGCAGCAGGATCTCATTAGCCAGGAGCTCAAGCCTTTGGCAGCTCTTCCAGAAAGGAAGGATTTAGCCTGTTAGTTTAAAAGCTAAGGAGATGGAGGAGCTTTCTTTTCCAGCCAATTCTCTCCTAGCGTATTGAACACCAGATCTTTAGAAGAACTGCACAGTTGAGAAAATTAGTCCTGATTGTTTTAAGTTTCATAGGTGTTAAGTGCATCAAACAAGGGAATTACACCAGCTGTGGGGACTGACAGACCCAAACAGAGCCTGCTCTCCCATCTTACAGCTAGGGATGGGCACGGAATACAAAAGGCAAAATACTTCCCCTCCCACTGTGAACTAAGCACTGCCAAAGAAAAAAACATTACCTAGAAGGGAAGGATCCTGTCAAGATCAGAGCAGACAGACTTACGTCTGATTCTCATGGTCTTAAATCAACAACCTTCCAGCCAAAGCTTTATTTCTTCTCACACCGTTTTGCCCTTGCTCTTTAGATCTTCCCCCATCCACTACTCTAACATCTAAAATTTGTTTCCCTTTCTGTCTGAGAGCCACCGAAGCCACCAGTGCAGTAGCTCCTTCACCTGAGCATCGAGCACCAGCAATATTCCAAAATCTCCCCAAGCGCTGGGCAACTCAGCTGCAGATACCAGATGGCTGTTCTGTGAATTCAACATGAGCAGCGTGAGCAAAGGAGCCTTTGAAGGCTGTTTTATTTTAGTGAATGACATTTTGGTGTTAAGATAAAACAAACAAACAGCGAGCATTGTACCAGGAAATTCAGATTGCGCCGATGTGTGGGAACATTTCCTGGACAATGCTGGTGACCGTAAAATCTCCTGCATCATCACAGAACGGTAACACTGGATATTTGGGGCAGCTCTGGGCAGGGAGCGTGCTCAGAGGTGCCTCAAACCACGGGATGGGGACAGCCCGTTCCCCATGGAGGTCTCGGTCTTGGGCCATTTGCTTGTTCCTGTGCTAAGAAGGCCATCCCTGGTACCTGAATGCCTGGATCGGGGCTTAACTCCTGACTGCACAGGGGCTGTGTGGTGCTGCTGGGCTGCCTCTCCTTGCAAACAAGGAAGAAACCCGCAGAGCCAGGGCCCAGGTGCCCATGTATCAGTGCACTAAAAATACCTCCAGAGCGAAACCATAGGAGACCAGCCAGACAACATCTATTTCTCCCCTTTGCCAAGTGTTAAAAAAAGACAAAGGAGAAAAATCCCAGCCCGGGAACAGGTCGGGCCAGCTTTGCCACATTGCTGCGCTCTCCCTGCTCTCTAACACATAGAAGGGGTTTTGTCTACCCCTGCCAGACCTCGGCAGCACCCTGAGGCACCTCCAGCCCCTGCCCTGGGCAATCTTTAGCCCACTGCCATTTGATTTCAGGGCATCTCCTGCTCCAGGGCCTTGTCCCTAGGGGAAGGAGCAGCTATGCCAAAGATACACTCACTTCCCAGCTCTGCCCAAATTACCTCCCCAGCCGTGTGGCTGTTCATGAGGCAGCACTTCCAAGCCTTATCTGAGAACAGGGCATCATCAGAGGACTTCCCGGGGCAGGAGTTTCACACTCAAATATGGCAATTCTCTCTGTGGGGCCAGGGGGTACCCTCCCCAATGGGAAATTTCCTGCCAGAGGCCCCCACCACAGTCCCTGCACTAATGGATGGGGCAGGACAGACTTCTACTAGATGAAAGGGAAGAGTTAACCAGAACAGGCTGGGAATAATGGCATCCGCTGAGAACCTGGAGAATCTCAGTTCATTTTCTGCCTCCTGGGGGTGCTCTGCCCACAGGCTTGGAGCCATTCAGGGGAAGGAGTGGAATCCTGAATCTTTCTGTTAAAGCCCTGTCACTCTGCATAAAATAGTTTGAGCTCCAGTGGTTAAGTATAAAAGAGGAAGGGCAGGAGTGACACCCCTGCACGGCTGCTGGGACACCTGCCTGGAAGCTGATGGTCTCCATCTGCTGCCTCCGTGCCAAGTCTGGGGCAGAGCTGAGCCCAGCAGCCCCCTGCAGCATCAAGGCACATTAAAACACAAACCACAAAGGGATTTCAAGCTTATCCCATGGGAAACACCATCTGCATGGGACCTGAGCATCTCACATACAACAGGCAGTTTGGTCCCACTGTAGCCAAGGTACGAACCCAAGGAAAGGACTTCAACACATGACTTTTAGATACAAAAATACCCTAATGGGACTGTAATGCCTATAGTTAGCAAAGTACAAAGGAAATGTGCTGTAGAAGAGGAGGACTCATGCCACCTGGCACTGCTACTCAGATGCTTCCTGATCCCCACACTTCCACTCCTCAAAGAGCTACCTGCAAAACACAGTAGGACGAACACCTGCTGGAGCTACTGCAGCATGAATGGGAATGACTCCTTCGGCTCACGTTGGATTTGGATACTGCCAGTGAGTTTCAGAGCTGCCTCGGGGATGAGAAGGATGCTGAACTTGAGCTAGACAGGTCTTCTAACATCCATGTCTGCAAAGAACTGGCCACTCCCAGCCAAACAGCAGGGGTAGGTCCACTGCAAGCTCTCTGATCAGCTAGGACGTGCAGGATTGCTGCTTATGTGCTTCCCCTGCCTAACCCCATATAGTGCACACCTGGTGAGGCAAAAGGACACCACACGTTAAATAATTTCCTCAAGATTCTTAAAAATTGATGTTCCCTACACTTAAAGATGAGACTAAAATGCAAATATAGCTAAGGACCATTTTATTAAAAAAAAACAACAAACACACACAAACAAACAAATATGCAAAGTAACCCCAGCATATTACACAGACCTGTTGCTTTTTTAGCTAGTTCCCAAGACCAGTTGTCAAAGGATTTTCTGTACGGAAGTGGTTCAAGCAGCACTGTGACACCTGACATCTCCCGTCCCTCACACAACTAACGCAGCCCACGCTGGAGCCCATGTCACCGGGAGGCACCCAGTGACACCTAGCGATCCCCTGAGCTCGGCAGCCAGCGAACATCACTGCGCACGTGGACAGCCTCCTTGGCACATCACTGCCTTGCTGAGGTCAGCCCCTATCTCCTGAAATCCAGCCATTATTTGCTGCTTAAGTACGAAGTTAGTTATTTAAGCAGAGCTCTGAATCATGATGAAGGTAACTCACTGTTACAGAAACCAAAGCTGTTCCCACAGCTGGCAGCCCACGGGCTGAGTACCACTGACCGGGCACCGAATGTGTTAGTGCTGAGAAGGGCCAGAACGGTTACAGGACATCGCTGGTCAGCTACACTGGCACCAGGGCCTATGCTATGAGGAGCCATGAGCAGTACTAAAAATTATAATGGTAATATTGCAGAAAAGCAGCAGATGATTTAGAGCAAACTACAGGTGTCTCAGTTCCATAATAGTCTTAATATTCTTTTTTCAAATTAAAATTTAGAGCAGTAAACAAATATACAGACATAATATGCTTGGATTTGTTAAATATGAATGTGGGTGAAGGATCTAGACCTTGTGGATGTACAGAGCTCTCTTAAACCTGCCTTCCACCCCACCAACAACTTTGAAAAAATTTTTGCGAGCTGTTTCACGACTTGGTTATTTCAGGGGCTGACTGTGGCTGACAGTTCTTCGATAGCAATTGGGCTTATATGAACAAAAGAGCCCCATAGGGAGGTGACCGTGCCTGGTCCCCTCCACCTAAATTACACAGCCCACGCTCCTGGTTGCGAGAAGCACACTTAGGAGACAGAACCCAAAGGGAAGCTGCCAGCTGGAAACCCACACACGCCGTACCTGCGCTGCGCAGACCAGGCTGACCGCCACGGGGCCACGTAAGGATGTGCCACTGCAGCTGGCCTCAGTGGTGTCATCTAGAAAGGAGCAATCACGAAGCTTCAGCTGACACCTCATTTCGCTGCACTACAGCAGTGATTTATAAACACGTCCATCCTTGGCAGACCTGTCGTGGTTGAAGGCTGCCGTGTTAGCCTGATGATTTAAATCCATTCAGGATCTAATATCACTATTACTGCTACCTTACCAATTTGTTTTTTCTTTAACTGCAGTTTATTTCTCTTTGATTAGTGTCACAAAGACAAGTAGTAGCTTTGTCTTCAAATTTGTCTAGTCATTTCCACTTGTTTTTAGCACGTTTACTTAAAGACCTTCTTATGTGCTCCCTTCAGGCAGGACGTTAACAAGCTGCCCTCTTCCCAGTGGGAGTGCTCAGCACCACTTAGGCTTGGAGCTCTCACACTTCGTGCCAGATATTTGGCTTTAGTGACGGTGATGCTCTGGGATTATTTCCCTCAAGGCAACTTGTTCAATTAAATCTAGGTGCAGACCAACAGGTACCTGCTATCTCCGCGCTGCCAGTCACTTCACACTCCAGCACAGGGACAAGCCTCACTCCCTCCAGCACGCCGCATGGTTTCTCTATGCGTTCCTGTCTCAGATGCAATTTCTGGCCTGAAACACAAGAGGACCTGGTGGCTACTGACTTCTGCTTGTGCAGAGAAGTAGGTCTTAATGCACCAGCATGGACAGGCCTCCTCCCTTTCCAACTTTGCTGGGCCTGCACAGATGAGCAAAGGTTACAGAATTAATCTCATAATAAGCAAAAGCTCACATCGACTTCAAAAGCAACTATGTTCATAGGCTGAGAGGCAGCACATGCCTCAGCCTCACCCAACCACACCCGGAGGAGAGTTCCCAGAGATGCTGTGGGGACCATGCTCATGGTCAGAGCATATCCACTTGAGCAAATCTGATGCTGAAAAATGAATGAAAAGCATACGCACGTGCCTTGGAGCCGAACCATGCTTGGTCTAGCAGCAGCTGGGTGCAGTTGGATGCTAGGGCGAGGTGCTGAATTAGAGCTTCAACAGCACGGTCAGGTTTGGCATTTCCCACAGGAATGGTCGTCTCCTCCAGCGGGCTGATGCCTCCGAGGGTGCCTCCAAGGGCAGCGGTGGCTGTCCCCAGGCTGCTCCCTGCCTGCGTGGCCGAGAGCTGGCTGGGGTGAGCGGCTGGTGGGGCAACGCTGACGCCAACCTGTTCAGGCACTGGAGTGACACGAAGACCAGGTTTCACACAGACAGCTTTATTTTCACATTTCTGCATGTATGCAAGACAATGTTCTTTGTCTTGGGATGTGCTGGTGGATATGCTGTACCCTATATAATGGAGCTTTGCAAGTTTTTATATATGTATATATATACACATATATATAGTCTAGCAAATTTTCTTCTGCATTTCTCCATGTGCCAGAATGGATGTTTTCAACAAACCAGAGATAAAGGGACACTGACAGGTTTTGTTTTATCTTTTCTCATCTCTAAAACAGTGCTCATGTTTTCTTCAGCTTAATTACCTGTCATCTGCATGTACTTGAGAAAAAATGCTGAAGAGAAAAGAGATGTCTATAAGATTTCAATTTTTACTACTCCAAAGTACTATCAGTGATGCAGGTAGAACATTTTTGAACTCTTATTTACAAGGGCCAGACTATCAGGTAGGTGTATGCAACTGCACCACGTATAAGAGTGTCCCGAACCCGTGATGGAAATCAATAGCATGTAAATGTTACAGCAGAGTTCAGCAATTTAACAGGCTCTATGCAGCTAGGTATGTTTACAACAGAGTCTTGCTTTTAAAGATTTGGCTGTACATTTTTAACCTGACAGTGTCCCTTAAGAGACAAATACATACTGGGCTTACAAAAGGACACCCTCCTACAGATATTTTCTTTTTATTATTAAAAGCAACATTTTTAAAACCATTCAACAAAATTTAATACAAACTGCCATCAGATAACAGCATTTGTAAGAGTGAAGCTATGCGCTGCTGCTCCATTATCATGGCTTTAGTTAGCACAAATTGTATTATCTGCACTTTTCCTTAAGTCTTTCACGGCACTTCCATGGAAAAGAAAAAAGGTTGTGAGGCTGCTGCTGCTGTCTTACCGGAGACCACACGTGGACACGAAGATGTTTGTTCTCGCCGTGTCGCAGCCAGGCAATGCCAAAGTTCTGCCCACAGCGCCTGAACCTTGGGATATCCGCGCCCGCAGGTCTATAGCTCGACTCGCAGTTGTGCACAACATTGCAATGCATTCAAAGTAACAAGGAAACGAACACTGACAGTAACAGACATGGTACATTGGGTATTTTCTTTTTCTTTTTGCATTATCATTAATCACAGTCCTATTTTCAACAGATTGTTGCCAAAAATGCATGTTAGAAAGGCTTTTCTAGAAAACGCTGGCATGAAAATGCGGATTAATGCTTGTAACTAGTGAAACAGTCAGACTTACAATTCAGACATTATTTAAACATTCACAATTTTGAGAAAATTTGCACAGCTGATAGCACTGACAGATAGTCTAACTGTAACTTAGAAGCCAGCATAGCAACTACCTTTCACGTGCTGGCAGTAGGATTTATGATGGCATGAGATTAGCATAGCGTGCTATGTTTTATTTAGAAAGCTGTAGTACTAAGTATTTGCCATAAATATTGCAAGCCCCATTTATGAGTGACGGGAGGCTTTGCAAGTTTACAAACTAACGTTCACCGAGAACATAAAAAGCAAACCCAAAGACATTTCCATGCAGAGTACGACTCTCTCACAGTCACTGGATCTCTGTCATCTGCTGGCTGGAGCACACGTGCCATGTACATAGATGCTGCTCACGGAAAACCCAGCGGCTTTCTGGGCACTGATGCACACAAGTCTCTGGCTGGAATGAGTGGGATCGTAGACAAACACAGGATAATAACTGGTTTCACAAAGGCAATGACTGTCACGGCCAGAATTTACGATTAGAGCTATGTGAAATACTGCTGCTGTGTGGTACTTGGCCAATCCTTCCATCTCAGCTACAGCAGACTCCAAGGGGAGCAGAGAGGTAGCAATCTAGGCCCCAACACCGGGTGTGTGCAGGCAGGCCCTGGGCTCCTGCAGGACCACAACTGAAGCTGGTTATGCCTCAGGGACACAATCAGGGCCATGGCTTTCAGCATCTCCCTCTGTCTAGCACAGCCCCATCGTTACTGGGAACCGCAGACAGCCACAGCTGAGCAGAAGAGGAGATACCATGACCAATGGTCCCTACCAGTAACCTGGATTCAGCAAATTCATCAGAGTGATTAAGGTAATTAATTTAACCCCAAGGGACCACAGTATCACACCACTAACCACGTTTCTGTTCTTTTGAGAAGGGCATGGTCAAATTCTGGAAATGTTTCAGGCTACACATGCCATCTCATGAGCACATCGGGGGCATCACTGTGAGAGGAGAAAGGCACTGTGCTAGCTCAATACAAATGCTTTTTTTTTTTTTTTTCTTTTGACCAATGAAGTTTCCTGCTTAGACTGACAACAGACAGATGGAGGAAAAAAGCAGGTTACTTATTAGATCAAATCGTGTCACTTGCTCAAGTGATTGCAAGAAGAATCGTGAAGGAACAGTGTAAGTGTTGTGCATTACTTCAGCTATAACCGATGTCTTTATCGAGTGTCTATTAAATAAAAACCAAATAGACAACACTGCATAACTAGAGGACAAGGCTACTCTCACAGCACTGCATTGCTTATGTGAATCCCAGCACACTACTGGAGCTGCTACTGGAGCTGCTGCGCTCCACATCCTTGCTAGGAGTGGATGGTATTGGCATGAAGGCAATAAACACGACAGACGGAGGTGCCATATCCCTGTGTGCACGTAGCTTCTCCCAGCTGAACGCCACTTTCGATGACCACTGGTAACTCAATGGAATATAGTGAAGGACCACATAGAAGCATATGTAGAAGCACAGTAACAGGGGAAAATGTCCCATCTTGAGGAATAAGCGTAGTATTACACTAGTACCGATCGGACCCTACTTCTATAATCAGGAATATTTCAATAGATTAATTTTTTATAAAACATAGGGCTACAGAAATTAGGCATTCTATATATTGTGTTATAAAAAGCTTCCACTTACATAATATTTAAAATATATCTTCAGTGCCAACAGTATAACTGTAATATAGTATCTGATATAATAAAAATATACGCTTACTGGACAGGAGCGATGTTGGACTATGGCAGGGGATTCTCTTTTGTGTGTGGTTCGAGCAGCTGGCAAAGATGTTCGCTCCTTCCCTTCATTTCTCAGCCACCAGCCGCCTGGAAACTGCGACAGCACTCTGGTGTGTTACCTTTCTTAGAGTCCTTTGCAAATCAGGCTCTGACATGCTCCTCAGCTGAGGATCTACTGGGCACAATCCAACCTTGGTATAAATCCATTACTTGATTTTTTCTGTTTTACTATTGGAAAAACAAACAAGCCAACAACCCCCCAACCCAATGCTATCATGGCATTAGTACAAGTCCTATTTCCTTACAAGTCATGCAATTGCCTTGTAAGATAAAGATTTTGATAAAGAAGGTATTAAATTAACCCCAGGGACACGTGGGCTGAGCAGATGATTCTGACACTAATGTCAACCAAGTAACCCCAACTAATCTTACAGGGCACTTTGCGGATGCCAAGGTCCTGAAGTGGAAACACAGCTGCCTCACCTAGGCTTTCTTCTGCCCTAAGTAGAACTGGAAAGCTTAAATAAATCCATAAAGTGAAGAACACTTTTCCATAACATCCAATGTAAAAATACAAGCATTCAAATGAGGTGTCTAGGAAGCATGCCCCTAAGTACAGCCAGAGGACCATTGCATGGTGCTGCTGAGACGCACACTGGAGACTCACTTGGTGTCCCACTGTGTGCTGGGACTGCAGAGGGTGACTGGGACCAGAGCAGGTATTTGTCTTCCTGTACCAGCCCTTTTAAACCTGCCTGATCTTGCAAGAACTTACCATCACTGAACAGGAGTTGTTCTGTAGTTTGAAATTTACGTACAACACATTTTGCTCCTTTCTGGCTAACCCTGGCATGAAGTTCCTCTAGTTAACGTGTTCAGGAATAACCACCAAACTCAGCATGGTGGCACCAGTGCATGTGAGAAGAGAAGCAGGATCTCTGCAGAAATGGGGACATTGGCTACATGGGCTGTCTGTTAACGTCCTATGTACATTTACTGTTCGTTTCTACAGATTGCCCTGGTAGATTTGATTATTTTTTGTCAAAGCAGATTAACGGCAAGGCATTCATAAAACATTTTGCCGTGTGGTAGTATGGACTGAGCTTTTCACTTGTAATAAATGACTGAGTAAGCTATCAACATGTGCTATCATATGTAATCAAGCTTGCTAGATTAAAGCAGGACTTGTGGCTAGCAAACAGAAGGGTGTATATTACTCATAGAACTTCGAGCAGCAGCTCTCTCTTGTCAGGTTTTATTAAAGTATTTGCATGCTTCCAAAATGAAATAAAGGTCCACCGACGTCTCTTGGGGAGGAGAGATGGGATCGGTTGCAATTGGTTGCCATTTGGTTGGAGATGTCATACAAAATCCTCACACACTGGCTGAATCGACCATGGCTGAACTGTAAAAAGCTTTCACCCAGAAAGGAGGTCTTTGTTACACACACAGTCTCTGACTCCTCCAGCGCTCTCCAGACACGGCTACATCACATTCTCAAAGAGCTGTAAGGATCGCATGATATTGTCATCCTGAAAGCAATGAGAAGACATTTTCAGCACTGATGAGCACAACTCCTACCTGGGCACGGCACAGGAGGGGCTCTGCGGGTGCTACTGCAGCAAGGCTTGCTTCTGCAAGCTCATCCTCGATGAGCTTAAATTGAGTCAGTAGTTGGGTCCTGATTCAGCAGAACAGTCCTCTCTTACTTTGGCACCTTAGCAGGTTTGAGGCACGCAAGCACAGACTTTTTTCATAAGCTTGCCTTTCAGCATGGGCTGTGCCTTACTGAAGGGAGCCAGACACCAGCGTGGAAGCTGGTGACTGTACAGAGCCCTCAGACATCGGTGCCACTGCACTGCACCAATCCGGAATATGAAGATGTGTACTTAGCTTAATATGCTTCAAAAGCCCAAACGAAATTGCAGCTTTTGAACTGCTAAGGAAGCTGCCCTGAAGGGCCGCTTCCTCCCAGAAACACCACCAGCTCAAAACCAGGGCACGGGAAATCCCAGCCTCTCTGAGGTTTGTAGATCCAAACAAGAGAGCTGGAGACACACTAGGGAAATACCAGATTGCTTTTCATGGAGCCCTGAAATTCTACTTTGAGGTAACAACCAGAGTAATATTCAAAAAACAATAACTTTTTTCCCCAGGAACTGTTATTCCAGAAGTTAGAACAACTGTTTGCCTGTACCACAAAACCAATTTCCCAAACTCTAACTGCTCAAGGCAAAGTGAAGCTGCTACACTGAGACCACTGATCACACATTGAAGACAAATAATGAATATGAAGAACAAACCACAACACAAATGCTCAAATTAAAGATGAGGCCAAAAATAAACTAGACAACCCCCCCCACACACAAAATGAGACTTGCATTATGCTTCTGCTACCAAGGATCTGGCCCCTGACATCCCCTCCTGAGAGAGCCCTGCGTGCTGCCAGAGCCAGACTTCATGCAGGACGGGTGGGAAGCCAGCCTGGCAACCTGGGGTGAGCGTTCACACTGCTCAGGTACAGAGCTCACGTCTGACTGCAGAGCAACAAAAATTCTCCTGGGAAAGTAAAATGCACAGGAGGGCCGGTATGCAATTACTTGCACCAATGTAAACTTGCTAAACCATTATTGTACTCATTAAATAGAAGATATATCTCTGATCAAACATTCACACAGTTAATTACAGTCTAAAACAACAGACACTTGGGCAATCGCATGTTAATGCGGATGCTTGTCTTTGTGCCAGTGCTAACAATACCAGCCAATATTTATCACAGCCAATGTAATGTATGGAATTTGCAAGAGAAAGCTCATTCCCAAAACAGAAAAAACCTACTGCTATGATGATAGCATTTGCTTTTAATGTTTGACCTTGAAAATATCAACTAGTTTCTTAAGTCAATGCTATAATTACAAGGTTTTTAGAAACGCTGGGCTCTCAACAGTTCCAGCAACACAGTACCTGGTAACAACATCCAGGGGCAGCATGCTCAGACTATGCCAGCCTCTTATAAATAAATAAAAAAAGAAAAATACTGAGGAAGGTTGAGGGCACCATGAGCTTTCTCAAGAGTTATGTACTTGTCACAGAATCAGGTACTGCTTTTATTTCCCTGAGTGAATTGCACTGGCTACCAGCACTGGACCTCTCCTGCAATCAGTCCAACCCTCTTCCCTGATCGGTTGCTTGCTTCACAAGACACCACCGATCTTAAAGCTGTTTCTTATTTTTCCCAGAGAGCAAAAGAAACCTGGGATCTTGAGCAACATCTCCTTCAAATGGAGTTTGTCCAAAGTGAAAACAAACACTGGCATGAGCTAGACCTTTCATCGCAGTTAGAATTTTGTCCTTACCTCCTGACACGATTCAATAAACTCATCTAAAGTTACAACACCATCTTTGTTTTTATCCATTTTCTGCAAAATAAGAACAAACATTTTTTGTTTCAACAGATAACACTGCAGTGTTACATACAATAACATTTGATGCAACTGGAATAAATCTAGGGCCCTTGACAAGCCTAGATTACAGACTCAGTGTCACTGGTTAAATTTGCTGACAGCTAAGGACTTGTTTTCTCTGGTATTTGGAGAACTTTTGAGGACATCTCCACCTATTCCCTCCTTAACATATACAGCAACCTCTGCCCATATTACATCATTTATTTCTTCATAGCCTCGCTAACCAGCACCCGTATTCCTGTCTCTCTTTACGTGCAGCTGAGAGAAGAAACAAAAGGACTATGACGTGCAGAGTCTCCAGACTTGCTGGATTCATTATATCCCACTGCAAAGGGCTGGGTTAAGACAACTGGACACCTTGGACTCTGGAATTCAGCAGACACTGAATTAGGCTGGAAAGCTGCTATGGTTTGTTTTGGCATGCATAGTGGGGAACAGGTATCAGCTTGGGACTAACCTTACTGTAAAGGAGATCAATGAAGAGCTCAAGAGTTAACAAATCATCATCAGAAATCAAGTAAGTACCTGGAAGAACACTTCTACATGCTGCCTCGGAGCATCTTCCTTCAGCACTGGATACGTGTACTTTCCCATCATATCATAAATTGCCTTTACTATATCCATCATTTCCTGTAGCAGTGACATGACAGCAAAAGCACAACAGGAAAATTAGTAGAAATGAAAGCACATTTCTTTCTTTTACTGCCCTTTTCTTCAACTTCTCCTATTATGGAAGAGCACAGACCTCAAGCTCATAGCTGCTGTCACTCCCAAGCAGGCCTGTACATGTGCATGCAGACAGATGCATCAACAGGTATGAGTTAACCCCAAAACCAACATGAGTTAACCCCAAAACCAAGTGCTGCAGCTTTGCCACAGCTGTGGCAGAGGCTCCTGCAGTGCCCAGTTCCCTCTTCTGGCTGGGCAGCACTGCAGGACGTGTGCTGTGATGTAGGAGCTCCTGGGGCTGGTCCTCAGCTGTGAGCGGCATACTTGGTGCTGAGCACTGCAGCACCAACCCTGTCCCAAAGCCTCCCAGGAGGCCAGGGATCTTCGTGGCAGTCACTGGGACATTGGCCCTTCTCCACGCTTTACCCCAGCTGTGGCACGACTCAGTGACCAGCAGCAGGAACTGCAAATGCTCCAGGTACACAAAATAGTTTTGAGAAAATACACCGAGATGTATTTGCAAAACATTCAGGTTTCCATGCTCAAAAACAAGGCTTCCCACGATGGGAACAAGCAATACAAGACAAGAAAATAAAGTCAGATAACACAGGATTTTGAAGCAGTGCTCTGGGAGAGCCCACATCATCCTCCCAGCACTGCCAGAAGCTCCTCATGCCTCAGGTACCTGCTGTCACCATCACCCTCCTCCCTTCAGAAAGGTTGCATTGCTCATAGATGTAAGCAAGATTTTGCTTGCAAGGCAGTATAATACAGAAGAAAAAAAAAAAAAACAAACATCTAAAAAATCATGCAAAGCAAGATCACTGCATTTTACTAAGGCACAGATACTCAAGTCCAGTCTCGTATGCATTTAATTAGCTGCATGTAGAAGTAAACGTGCAATGCAACAGAAATCAGCTCTTCAGAAATCAACCACACCTGTCAGAAGCGGCCTTACCTCCTTGTTTATATAGCCATCCTTATTTATGTCGTACAGATTAAATGTCCACCTTAGCTTTTCATGAACTGTTCCCCGCAACAGAATGGACAGTGCCATCACAAAATCCTGGTTCGAGGCAGAGAGAGAAATTATAATTTTTCTTAACATCCTTTTCTAACTCACCTTCTTCATAATGACAGTCAAAAGATGGATCTTTTTGGGATAGATGTATCCTCTGACTGAACTCAATGGACACAGCACCGCCCATAAGATGACCAGAGCAGTGTTAATAAATGTGTCTGAGGGGACTAGGAAAACCCCAAGAGTCCTCAATTACTCAGCTGCAGCCACTGTGAAGGCTGAGCTTATGACATGGATCAGGCAGCTGAGCAAGGCGCAGAGGGCAGGAAGACCTAAGAGGTGCTGCAGCCTTAAATCCCCTGAGCCTTGGGGCAAGGGATTTGGAAACAGTGAGGGCTTAAGAGAAGACCCAGCCCCAGTCAGGCAGACTGAGGTCCCGAGGTCCATTACAGCAGCGACTGCTTGGACTCGCCAGAAGCAGCACGGGATGCATGAAGCCAGGAGCTGGGACCACTTCCTTGCTACCCATCCACATTTATCATCTCCAAACTCTAAATTCTGCACAGATGTAGGCGTGGCTGAAAACACGTCTGATTTTTAAGAGCATCGCTAGATGCTCCAGTGCAATGCCCCTCCTAGCAATGCGCTGCTGCAGGAAGCAGCCGTGCAGACTGCTGCCTGCTGGTTAAACACAGCCGGATTGCAACTGCAGCAGCAGGAGCTGATGCTTTCTACCCCGTGCCCAAGCATACTAGCAGTGTGGATGGGACAAAGGAGGAGGAAGATCCAGCAGCTTTTCTGTGCCCACCTTGAGAGGGATGGAAAGGTTCCAGGCTCCTCTTTAATGCAGAGAGCCTCAGGTTTTGTCCTCTGGCAAAATACAACAGATTTGACCAGATGCGATTCCCACCACTAATTGCTCAGCCTGGGATGCAGCATTTTAATTGTATTTTTCATTTACAGTGAAGTTATTGCTTCCAATAACTTTGATTTATTGTTTCTACTGCACAATGGCTCAGGCACCATAAGCAGCACCGCTATAGGGATTTATTAGTCGAGGAGGCAGAGCTTCAAACTAACACAACTCTACCACTCCTGGTACCTCATTTAACATACCCAGTCCTCCCTCTGTTGGCTCTGCATGGGGCAGTGCTTCACTTTGTTCCTTTTTACCAAGGCTCAGAGGAATTAAGATTTGCTGAACAATACAAAAGAAGGGGACAAAATGCTTATATTTGACAATCACTAAAGAGACAGGTTTGCCAGGAAGGAAAGCTCAGCACTTTTTTTTTTTTTTTTTTAATACTTGCCTAAGAATTCTGCTGTGTCGTAGTCTATTTAGGTTTCTGGAAGTCTCTTAACATTCTCCTGAGCAGCTGCCATATGCAAAACTCCCACTGCAGCCATCGCTACAGAGATGCACATATGCATGTGGCAACATTCCTGCTTTACATTTGATAAATTAAATAATTTCCTCAGTTGCACCTGGAAACTAATGGAGATCTTGGCTGTTTGGTGGCAAAAGCAGGACTGCTGATGATTTCCATTTTTATCATCTCAGTAAACTGCCTTCAAAACCACAAAGCTCATTCTTCACCAGTCTATGACTTAGCATCTCCCTCTGTTGCCACCTGCACCCCTACCACTAGGCGTCTGAGCTCTAAGGACAGCTATTTGTAGCCACAGGCCTTTTAGTTACGGGACGAATTAGGCTTTCTTTAGGAACCAGCTAGCTGAAAGCCTTGTTCAACACCTCGAATAAGCTTAAAAAATATGTAGTACCAGGAACATACCAATGGAACCCTGCAACGTATGGTAGCTGCAGAAAGCACAAGACTTACCGGCCTTTCTTTGACACCCACATTATCTGTGCCACCCACTGGTCTCTCTCCATACAGGACCACTCTTGACCTATGTTTTGTCCATTCTTGACCTATGTTTTGTCCAAAATACATCTCTGCATTTCCTCCCTGTAGGATTAATATTTCCTGTGGCACTGACTAACATGACCTGCATGCTTGTTCAGTAAATGGAAGCATGCAACACCCTCTGCACTAAAAGCCTTTATTAAACTGAATGAGATTTTAAAAAATCAGCTGGTTTCAGCCAGACCGCTGATGCATAGGAAATCCTACCAGCCTACAATGAAAAACAGATGGAGAAGCTAAAGCACAAGGTGGAGAGAAGAGGCAAGAAAACAACATGCACAACAATTACCTCAAACTTCACTGAGCCATTTTGTGCAGTGTCAAACGCATTGAAGAGATAATGGGCGTACATGCTAGCATCTGGAAAACACAAAGGGCACTGCTCAGTACAACAGTTCATTCCTTATACTCAAATACTGTAAGCAACACTCACGACCTCGTTTTCTTTCAGGATAAAAACAAACTGTATAGTATTGCCAGATATTCTATGATTCTATGAGCTAGTAAGTATTAATACGGACTCGTGTATACCCTGCACCACCACACTTAAAACAGCCTTGGATGCAAAATCTTGTATTATGGTGGACATGATCCGGATTATGGAGCTGTGCTTGAAAGAAAATCATTGTGTGACCTTAAGACCTTTACTGGCCTGTTCTCCGCAACTCACAGCACTCTACTATAGACAACCTTTTGAAGAGGGAAGTAGCTGACATTAAATGCACATAATTATTTCCTTGCTATTTGAACAGCCTTAGAGCACAGCATCAGTCAAGCCCAAGTCTCCCCAGGCCATGTATGGGTGCCTGCGGGAAGCCTGGTGCCCTGCGCCATGCCCGCAGTCAGGTGGAATGACCCAGCACCTCCTTGCTCCCATCTCTACGAAATCATTAAATAATTCCACATTATTCAAATCTGGGGAACTGTAAAAGTGTGCAGAAAACTTAAATACTTAAGTTACTGTCATCCATAAAGATAGAATACCTCGGACTTGAGGGAAAAAAAAACAACTAGCTACTTCATTTTTAAGAGAAGGATTCAGAAACAAAATAGCTCTAGCAGAAAAAGCACAGAATTATTAGTGGGACACTCCTACAAAATAAGTTTTATTAAGATAAACTGATTATATAAAATGCTAAACTAGAAGGTTTTTGTTTTGTTTTGTGCTTTTCAATAGCATATAACACACATGAAGAAATACCAGACCGCTGGTAACACCCAGTGACAGATTTGCAAAACCAAAAACCTGTCAAGAAGAGGAGCAGGGTGTACCAGAAACATCACAGCCAGGATGACACTTCCTAGTAAGTCAGAGGTACTTCACTGTCTCTGGGATGCACACGTTAATCCATGCAAGCCATAAAAATGAAAGACAGTCTTTGAGAACTCTGATACCTCTGAATTTATAACACTGAGGTTTCACAAACCATAAGGGAGGGGTGGGGGGCTGCTCACCCATCGCTTATTTCATTCAGTTGGAGAACAATATCCCCACAGACCATAACCAGTTAGAAGAACATACAGATTCTTGACAGTTTTATAAGGCAAGAACATATGTAATTTGTGCATTTTAATGCAATACTTCAATATTCCAGTGCATGAAGTGACCTTGCTTTAGTCACACCAACATCAGCAATGATCATTTCAAGCAGTGAGGTGTTCACACATCAACTGAGAACTGCACCAAAGGATGTCAGGGAAGTTTTTATTAATTTACAGGCCAAAATGAGGTCTGAAATCCTTCTGTGCTAGCTAGTACACGCACAGCAGTCCAACAGCAGGGAAGCAGGAGCACACTGAGGGGAAGGCATATTCCTTTCTGCTGCCCAGAAAGTCCGTACAGAAAACAGACTCGATCCCCAGTTTCCTTCTCAGAGTACAGCGGCTTAGTGGAGAATAAAGGGCTGACAACAATTAGCAATCTCTAAAGTGGGTTTGTCTATACTCTTGTGAAATAACTTTTCAAAGGGCCTAAAATTTTCTTCCACTGCTGTTTGTGTTTTTGTTTAAGATCCTGCAGACCTTAGGCTCAATTAACTTTTCTAGCACAGATTATCCGAAGTAGTTTTATTTCTAGCACAAAATAGTAGTTTTGCAGCCAGTTGGCCATAATGAACGTTAAGGCATGCTTCAATAAACCTCACAAAGTACCCTGCTTACCTCCATGAGGAAAAAACTGTGCATAGATCTGTTTGAATGTCTCTTCATTAACAACCCCACTAGGACATTCCTGTTGGAAAACCAAAACAAGAAAAAATAATCAAAAAACCACCCCAGCTCTGTAAAGGTTCATTTGCAAAACTCTACAAGCCCAAAGAGAGCAATTACACAAATCGCATCCCCGTTCCCACAGTGCTCTGGATGCACAAGCTGTGCAGCTGAAGAAATTAAAATAATTCAGACTGCCATTTCATCTTAAGCATCTCATAGACTCAGTTCACCATTACCAACATTTTTAACAGTGTTTTCAGCAGTGTTTAGCTCCTGTTTTACAAGACAACCTGGAAAGGTAGCTCATGCCTTCTGTCACATGAAGACCTCATCTAATAATTCTAAGTGATGTTACTGCCAGCTAACACTTCCCCATCCTTTGCCTCCACATAAATTAATTCATTAATCTTCAGCATAAGACTGTAGCCAGCTGCCCTGACACCAGCTCCATGGAGGCTAACAGCACATAGCAGCAAGTTCTTGCAAAAAAGCTTACGAGTATAAGGCTTCAGAACATAACATTTTAACCTGTTTTTCTGGGCAACTCAAGTAAATTCAGGGACAAGTTTAGCTTGGTTACATGCAAGTGAAGAAGACAACTGCAGCCTGGGGACCCAGCTCAGTTCCTGACCCCCCCCCCCCTGCTGTGCTGGTGCCAGCTCCACAGCTCGCCCAGGGCAAGGGACCCCACTCCTCCAAAACACAGCTCTGAGCCTGCCCCAGCTGACCCCAGAGGAAGGTCTGGAACCTCAGCTGCCCCTTGGGAGCTGGCGCAATCAACCCCGTTTTTTTTTTTTTTTTTTTTTTTTTTAAGGAGTCTGTCAAAGAAAACCGTGCCAAAACAGAGGGAAGTTTCCAGCCCTGTGGTTATGAACACAGCTGCTTTCTCCTTTGTTCAGCCACCTTGAGCCATTCCTCCAACTTTTACCCATCAACCAGTTTGAAAACTGAACCGGAGCAAAACGCCACCTCACCACGGCACCGACCCTTCACAGAGCACAGGCTGATGGGCACAAAAAGAGACAGCTTTCTCTTGCATTCAGAAATACCGCCTGGCACAGACATCTGGGCTCTGTCCCCATCTGCAGGTGTCCGATCCCGCTGGCAGCAAATGCCACTGCTCAGCTGTGCCCAACATGTGCCCCGAAGAGAACAGACACGGCACCCTGCACTGCTGACCAGAGGCAGACAAGTGCTCACTCTGGTAGCCTTACAAGTGATTCTGTGCGGGATGAGAAAACTTAGGGAGTTTAAGAAAATCCCTTTGAATTGGTGGCACAGAAAGCTGGAAGAAGACTCAAGCCTCTGACTACTTATTCATGAATTCTTTTGATTATCTTTTAAGAACAGAAAGGACTTTGACAAGGAATTCTTCCGCCACAAAAAGCCTATAAAGGGAAAAATGCTTTTTTTTTCAAGCCTCTGATCTGCCAGCATCATCTGCTGCTGCTGTGCATTCACTAACCAAGGAAAAGGACAGACCGAAGGAGAGAAATGGCTTTGTCCTGCACAGTCCCAGAAGAGGAGCAAGGAGGAGTACCTTAGGCAACACCAGAGGCAAATCTTTACCCACACACAATCCGTGCCTGTCGGAACTGGGGCAATTAGACCGGCTTCCTTCCCCCAGTTCAGAAGAGATCCTGATGTCTTCGACCTGCCATTTGGGTAGAAAGCCGTTACAGATTTGGGATTGATTTTAGCTAAATAAAGGTGAATTTGTTGCTTGAAAAGCCCTGAAGTTATCCTTCACTCGCTGCCCTTCCATCAGCTTGGTTCAAGCATTGCACTGAACACCCAGACACTGCGGGCTTGCCCTCCCTGGGGCCGCCCTCCTCCAGCACCAGTGTGTAGGGCTTGCTCCAGAGCAAGGGGCTGAAAAGATTGATTGGGGCATCCACCACCAGGGGCTACAGGACCAGACCTCAGCTTGTCTTTTGCACGGAAAACTAGCAAAACTTTCTAGTTTTGTTGTCATGAGACAGCATCCAGTCACGGGTAGAAGTTTCCTTCCTGACCACAGCAACGCCAAACCACCCCAAGGCTCACTCTGGGCCTCTGCCAAGCTTCAGAGGCCCACACACGACACAGAGAGGCATTCCTTCCTTTCGTCTGGGTAATATGAATATAGAAATCGCCAAGAAATCACCAAGAACTGCAGCCAACACCAGTGACCCATGAGCCCAAGCCTGAGGAGAGCAGGCAGGCTGCTGTGGGCCTCCTCACGGTGGAGGGGCCTCTTGTAGCAGTTATCATCAGGCCCGATCACTATTTCTGAGTTTCCACCTGATCCTTACTGCTCCTGATGCTCCATCTGGAAGCCAAACAAACGCTTGCATCAAGCCTCCAGGAGCGCTGGGGAGAGGCAGCGCTGGCATTGATCACCCTGCTTAGCTCTGTGTAACTGGATTGCTTTCAGACGCATATGCTAGTACCAATTCATTTGCACTTAATTGATCACAATTTTGTTTTGTAAGAGTCAAATAATGCTCAAGAGGCCTCATTAGTGCTACAGCACAACTTAATACAGCTGACTCAAAGGAAATCTCTCTTGTGAGAAGGAGCAGGTGAGCTCCGTGCCAGTTTAAATTCCACTGCAGACAGCAGAGGTTTACTCATTCAAGAAAAATTTCTTGGCAGTACGAAAAAGCACAATCCTTCAGTCTAGCATACAGAAAGCCTTCCTTTGGCAGCAGTGGGTTAGATTTCAGATCTCTCATTTCTTTAACCTACGAATTCTAGCAAAATGCCTTGCACAAAATATGAATGCTTTTTTTTCTTATATTGTCAAGGGCAGAAAACCCCTGCATTTTCCAGAACCTAACGATTGAGCATTGGCACTGACAGCACGAGCCACGTATATGAATCTACCGTCTTAGACTTCTTTTAAAACCACAAAGGAGCTGAAACCACATTATGAGGAAAAAAAATCAAATAAAAATGTACTTGCTGTACTTTTGCTGGAATCAGAAATTAACTTCATTGATTGTTTCCAAAGATGTGCAACGCAGCCAAGCAGGGATGATCAGGAGAGCTGAAGGGGGGCTAAGCATAACATAACCTGCCCATCGGACTGCTCCTGCCTAACTCAGCCAGCGCGGGACAAGGAGTGCTCAGAGGGATGGGTTTTGCTGAACTGCAATCATCAGTTACCTGCCCACAGCCTTGCCTGTGGTCAGCCTCCAGAATCCAGATTTGCATCTCTAAGCAAATAAACATCCCATATATTTATTCACCATCCCATGCTCTCCCAGAGACATGGGTATACTTGGGAAGTTACGAAAATGCCAGAGCCCCTACCTTGCTCACACTGCTTGGTCTCCGAAAGCCTGACTTGTTCCAGACGCTTACATCTCACACTATGCTCGTTCGTCCACTGAAGATTTGCTACAATATTTGCACTAAAACAAAGTCAGAACATCTCTAACAGTCCCTCAGTTGTTCTGGTTTGCTGTTTTCTGATTTAGTATTAGGAAAGTATCCCTGGCAGCCATTTCCTCTAACAGCACACACTCTCCTGAAACAAGCAGAAAACTCCAGAAAGATCCCAACCCTTTTACATTTATGCTCTCAATCCAAATAACATGTCATGAGAAACAGTCTAGAGGGGATGTATTGAATCACTGAGTCCAAACCTCTGCTGTTGGTGGTCACTTGATTAATCACCAATTTATCAATTTTAATCTTAAAAATATTTTCTCACTCTCCTCCCTCCTATGCCATAGCTGATGCCAAACTTCACTTCTCTGGGGAGGGGAAACTTCTAGTTCCAGCTCATGCCAATTTTGCTTTTTAGCTCAAATAATTCTCTCTTCTGATGGATTTACAGACAGAAACAATCACATTTTATGTTGTTAAGCTAAATCAAGGCAGGATCCACCCAGGGCTCTGCTTTTAGATGTTTCAGTTATCTTGCTCTTACAGACCGACAGCCAAAGCAGTCAGCCCCAAGGCTTCGTGTCAAGCTGGCTCCAGCCTGGCAGCAGCTAACCCCGAGGTGCAAAACAGACTGTTCTGTGTAACACACCTTGGGGTGGGGAGATCTGCCAAAATAAGTGAGTCCTTTTGGTCCTGGCATCAGGAGATACTGGAAGACAGCACCCTTGCATAACTGGAAAGGAAAAGGAAGGCACAGACAGAGGGGGCATTTGGCCAGCCCGCCAGGTTAGCATGCTCTGCTTTGGTGGAGCAGCTAAGAATCTGAATTTGGTGAAAGCCTCCATCAGCCCAGTGCAGAAACATCAGACTGACCAGTGACACACTGGGAAGAGACCGAGGCCATGGCTCATTCCAGCAGAACCCCTGGCTGCCACCAAAGAGGACATCCTGCCCTCCCCTCCTCACCGCCTTCCTGCAGCAGCTCTCACTCAGCCTGGACACCCTGGGGGGGTCAGCTCCCGGGGCAGGGCGCACATCAGGATGTAAGGAGAGACTCATTTTGTGCCTCAGGATTTGCTCTCAGAGCAGTGTGAATGGCCAGCATTTATTTTTAATGACACAGAGAAAGAACAGGTGAGAAAGAACAGCCTTAACAGCATTTCAGTTCTTTGCTGAGTAGCTTTACTGGCTGCAGAAGCCAACTGCACATAGAAAAGCCTATCAGCAACTTTGAATGATTAGAATAATTTGACTCTTTCTAAAACTCTGAAGCATCTTTTCCACATCTTTTCTACCCTAGAAATCACATATTTTTAGGACTTTCTTCTGTTCAAGCAACTGACAACTGCTGTACCCTGATCTGTTGGTGCTGCCAGCAGTATTAGACCAGAACCTCCCTCAGGTGCTTTGCAGTGCTCCAGGTGAGCAGGGATTTGCTTCCTGCATGCCGGCACCTCCCTGAGCCAACACACCTTGTGGCCACGCTGCCTGGCATGGTCCCAGCATTGTGGGGCACAGGGAAATAGATTTTGGAGACAAAAGAATGCCAGGAAGGAAAAGGATTGAGAATTAGGGCCCTGGTCAGACAGCGCACTAGTCTGGAGGCTACACCAGGCTGCGTAGCTCCAGACTGCAGCTGGGCTGAGAGGGACCTTGCTCTCCCCGTGTCCATTCCAGGTGCCTGTAAAAGGCCCTGTGGTAACCCAGGTGTTGCCTCATGATTAAACAGGACCTGTGAGATCCCTGAGAGCAAGCAGAAAGTACAAGCTAGGGAGAAAAAATGACTACACTCCCATAGGGATTTTGAATCTCCAGATGGCACTGTAACATCATCCCAAAAAGCAGATGGTTTGGTACAATAGGAAATATGGTAACAGCTGAGACAATTTGACTACTGTGCATAATTACTCACTGCATTGAAACCGTGATTTATAGGCCACAAAAGCTAAAGCTGCCCTTTCAATTTAAATCTTAAATATTAAAGCTTCATGCATATTGTGTGCCTAGCAGCTGGAGGAAAACAAATTGCTTTTCCTAACAACTTGAGATAACACAGCATCTCACCAGCACTCCCAATTAATACCAAGACCTTTGGTGAGGTCTTTCAAACGAGTTTAGGTCACAAGTTAAATGCGCTTGTTTATCATTGTTCTTGCCCTGGGAGGTAATGCCTCTGGTACTGCATGATAGCAAAATTAGGAGGGGCAAGGGGTAAACATCGGACCTGCAGAGAGCTGCAAGGCTGAAGCTGTCTGTTTTGCATCCTAGCTCCTCCGCTCAGCACAGAGCAGTGCTCTCCTGGGGAGGATTCCCAGGCAGCACAGCAAGGCAGGTACCGCAGAGATCCTAGCGAAACACTGGTTAAGAAAGCACTGAGTTCTGTCCCTGCTGTAGGTGGTCATATCACGTTATACCATGCATTAACCTTTTGAACTCTGTGTTAAAAGCCATGTGTTTTATTACTGACTGGTCAAAGCACGAAGAGGTTTTAGAATGTCAGTCAGTAGTCAGAATGAACTTTGCACATAAAATGATGACTTCCTACACCCAGCCAAGCCTGCAGAAACACAACACACAAACCAAACAGAAAAACACGGAGGGCTGTGCTGTGTCTTGGCTGGAAAAGTCAAGTATGTATGGGAGATGGGATTCAATCAATTCCAAGAATGCGTCAAAAATACAAAAGGCTCCTTTCAATGTCCAGCAGGTTTCCCTCTGGGAAAACCAATTTAACATATCTCAGCTTTATTTTGGCAAGGAAAAAAATAAAAAAATAGAAAAAAATAAAAATCAGCATTTCAATATTTCAGCTACTGCCATAGTGCAACCGTCCTATAAGGCAACTTACAAATGACGTTATATTTACTGGGCTAGTTCAGTACTGATCTATTAATCATCATAAATCATCACCTGGTACAAAACACCTGTGTGACTAAATCCAGACCCTCAGGCAATCATGTAATGAGCATTCAGTCTTCAGGGTCCACAAAACATCTGCTCCACATAGCCTCAAAATTCCTGTTTCTATTTATGATGATGCGTCCCTAACAGGCAGCAGCAGGTGACCTAAAAGTTGAGGTTCACAGACCTGCAGAGACCATGTCAGGGAGGATTTGACTGCGGTTGAGGTTGACAAAGACCAGCACAGCGTTGTTCTATGCGTGCAGTTGTGCCAGCTGGCATGCTCCCTGCTTTCACCTAAACCTGCTCTCTCCTATCCCCTCAGTGTTGATATCCATTTACTTTTGATGTCTGTTTGGCTCCTGCCACTCCAGCCTTGTTCACTACTTGCCTTTGTAGTCCTCATGTGCTCCAATAACATCCTACTAGAAGAGCAAGAACTCTCCAAGCTAGGGAAAGGGGAGGGGGGGACAAAATCCGGAGCAACAACAAATCACAAGCAAACAGTGTAACTCATCTTCAAGCATTAGGAACTAACAAGAATTAAATAAACAAACATGAAAACATTTTCAGATTATCGTGAAGTACAGACACAGCTGAGGAAACTCCAAGTGTGTTTACTGACAGGGAACAAACTTAATGAGTATTGTGTGCTGAATGTTCATCCAAACCCAGTTTTAGGCAGATTATGGTGACTTAATTATTAGATGGTGAGGGAGATCATGAGCTCGTTTTGCTGTGGCAGCAGAGATATAGTGCAAACCTCCTGATACTTAGTGGGGGAATGATACAATATGCAGCTGAGCAGTTCAGGCTGGTAGGGATACATACATATTAGACTTAGTTCACTGTGTTATTGTTCTTACATTTTTAAATCCTCTGTAAAGCACTTGAAGTTCTCTTTTTGTGAAATTGGTTTGTGCTTCAAGCTGTTCCAGTCCTTCGGGTCTATGGCACACCGTAGTCATTTCTAATTCATCTTCAATTTTATCTGAAAGAGAAGACAGGAAAATATTTATTTTGATTGTTGCCTTTAATCTGAACGTGATGGACAAGACAGATTGGATTTCAATAGCAACAGAGAAAAAAAAGAAACCATCAATGGAACTGATCTGTATAACTGTATTCAACCTCTCGAAAGCAAAATAAAAGCCGTATGAGTAAAGCAATGGCTCATGTTTGTTATTGGGGCTGCCAATTGGCACCCCATTCACAGAGCCAAAACCGATGGTGGGAACAGAAGGATAGGCAGCAGATACATTGCTCCAAAAGGCAACACCAGATATCTCCTGTCTAAATATTGAAACAACGCTGAGAAATAGGCCTTTCAGAGTACTCGCTTTAAAAAAAGCTGTGCAAATATAAGTACGAGAGCAGACATGCTTAAGCATATTAGACAATGACCTTACACTAAGGGTAAACAGAGAGGGGAACTCTTCTGTACACTAACCCAAATGCTTAATAGTGGAGACGCTAAAGGTCACGTTCGCAGAATCACAGAATCATCTAGGTTGGAAGAGACCTCCAAGATCACCTAGTCCAACCTCTGCCCTAACACTAACCAGTCTGTTGGATACTATTGAAAATCTCCTAGGAGAAATTCAAATTACATCCACAGCTGCTGAATCTGGAATAACACCAGCTTGCATCTATAAGGGTGTTTTAGGGAAACTGATAAGCAGTGAAAAATACGTATGTGTATTTTCTTCAAGAGATCACTCTCCCCCAAGTAAGAAAAACCCTTGCGACATATCACATCCTGGGATATCTTAACCTCACCTCTTTTCTGAGTTGCCTTTTTGCCTGTCAAGTCATTTTCTGCAGCAGCACAGGTAATGCCCAAAAACATAGAGGTGCTTAGTGTACGTTATTATTAAGATTATCTAAACTTCAAAGACCAGATGCAGAATTCAGCTGACATAAAAATCTCATCTACATCCACACATCATTTGGCATAAAAACTAGTACTCCCCTTCAAACTGCTTTCATTAAAGTGGTCATCGACTGCTTCATTATCATGGACTACACATCACACATTATCATCAAAACAACTCAATATCTGCCTTGTGAAAACGTGTTAGGTTGGTAGGTTCAAGTCTAATACAGTAGTTCTTGCTAAAAGACAAGGATTGCTTTAGGAGCGTGCAAGAAAATGGAGTCACTGAAAAAAGGCAAGGCCTGAATTCTGAGCAGCCTGGCTCAGGGAATCAACAGACCATAACAAAGCTATTCTTTTGTAAATTAATAAATTCTGTACTTACAAGTGAACATTATTAAGGGAGGACACACATAAGTGACTCATCATGGTTAATTAACCTTGGTCCTTTATTTCTGGATTAAGAAATCAAATGCAATACTGGTGAGATCAGGTTGGGTTATGATCAGTCCTCCTGTCCCCAGGCTCTGGGGTTTCACAGCCAGCACGTGTGGGGCTGGAGCAGTGCAGGCCCCTGGTCCAGCACGGGGCAGTCTTTGCCATGCCCCTGCCTGCTCTTTCACGCCAGGGAAGGTGACGCCACTGCAGCTGGTTCCTTCTGACCAGCACTCCTGCTTGGAGTTACGGCCTACGTCTCACCACAGAGGTCAGAGCACACAGACAGAGCAGCTTAATTACACATTAAATACATGAAATCCAAAGGGGCTTGGAATGAAATCTGGGGTTTTGCAGCCATGGTTTATTTCAGCCCTTTCAGTAGTTAGAGGCTATCCCATCGATGAGAACCATGAAGTCAGCACCAGAGAGAAGCGATGGAGATCAGTGACTCTGCACAGCTCTCCAAAGGCAGAGCAGAAATCTGGTGGCTGACATGAGGTAAACCACAGCCCATTTGCTATCTATGTATCGTTAAGATATGCAATGGAACTTGCTCCCTTGTTGACTGGAAGAGGTTGGGAGGAAGTGAAATCCTTCTTGTGCTTGTCCAGTTCACAACAAATGTCATAGTGTGTGTCAAACAGTGCACACTGATTTGAAGCCTTGTGGATTTCAAGCACACAATCCTATTGCAGTATTAAACGTGCTGCAGTCATCGGCACATTCAGCATGAGCGGCTTAGAGCTGCTTCAAGTGGCTTCAACTCTGGTTTCAAATTTTCCTATGGACTATACAGGTTCAAGTCAGGAGAGTGCATACAGCTCCATGAGGTACCTCATGGAAACTTGTGCAGATTGACTTTCAGTAATTCTTATGTACATGACAGAAGAGATTATATATATATATATATATATATACACATACACACGCATATATATATAGGCAGGAGGTACGTCTTGTTGGGCATCTTAGGGAAACTGCAGGGGAATAAACGTAAGAGGCTTTGTAATAGCATGGCATAAAATGAGAGTATCATGACCATTTATGATGCAGAAAAAGTGACTGCAAAGCAGCAAGGGGCATGAAGAGACCTGAAGGAGGCACCTTCTCCTTTCAAAGGGAACACAGAGTCTAGGAATTCTCACTGCTGTTACAGAAAGGAGATGGAGAAGGATGTCTGATAGAGGAAGAAGCACAGATAATGTGAAATAAGGCGAAAAGGCCATTTTCTTTGAACGAGAGCGGATATCACAAAATGAAAGAATGTGGAAAAAAGCTGTAGAGAAAAACACAGTGGGGAAGAAAATCCTTAGAATGAGGGAAGGGAATGAGCAGTAGAAAAAGGGAGAGAACAAAACCATTTAGCAAGGAGTCAGGTTAGGAGAGTCACCACTAATGCAGACACTGCATGGCAAACACCTTCTTATTTAACCGTTGGTTCACTGCGAACTACCCAAAGTCCTTCACAAGGTGCTCACAAGCCCAGACTCCTTCCCCTGTGTTTCCCTACTGTCCCCCGTGCAATGCAATAAGCACTTCACACGGGCCCCTGACCCTTGTTGCTTTATTCTGCCAGAAGCCACGCTGGCAGCGTATGTGCAAGCTGGGCTCTGAGCCTTCCTCTGCTCTGTAACCAGCTGAGGATGTCCAGCCTTCCACTGACATCTGCTATTGAGTTCCTCTTAATCCGTTACAATTTCAGTGTAAAATGCAAGAGTAAAATGCTGGCTATCTAGTTTTGATATCCTATAATATAGTTCAAAGAGAAAAACCTAAGCATGCTCAGAGAAGCAGCGAGGCCAGTAAGGGGAGCTAGCCTGGGGGATTAACCTCATATTTTATTTGCACCCCCCAGGATGTGGTCAGTCACATTGTTTCTACAGAGGCAGGAAAGGTCCATCTGGGAAAAGTCACACTCCTGACAAAAAGGTTTTCGAGACGACTAATTTTTATGTGTATATTTGCCATTTATTTTCCACCACCTCCTTCTTAAGCAACCAGTTTTCCAAGGCACTTACTGCAATTTGTGTTCTGTTCTAAAGCCAAATAACTAAAGGAAGGTCTCACTCACGGAAAACTGGCTCAATAGCTCTATGTAGTTTAAAAAAATAAAACCTGTGGGACTACAGCTCAAAGCTCATTCTTTTGACTTACCCAGATGTCCTGTATATGAGTAGACTGAAAATTAGGAACTTGCAATTTTTTCCCCAAACATTTTAAAATAAAATATGATTTGATAAATATTTAATTTAATAAGGACGTATTGTCTTTGATAGTACTAGCCTCATCCAATGAATCGTTACTCCAAAAGAGTGCAACTCATCTCCTTCAGCTTGCCCTGCAAGTTGTTCCTACAGTTGGTTCATGGGCTTTGGGCCCACAAAGCAGGTATTTTTAAGCCACGTTACTGTTGCAGGTCCCTTCCTTTTCCCATACTGAGAAATGCGTTGCTTTTCTTTGTAACAGAATGTAAAACAGAAAGTATGAAAAATTCATCCCTTTTAAAAGGATGCTCTATTTTTTTCCGTGTTTTCTCTTCCAGAACCGGCATTAATCTCTGCCTCTGAAGAGGATCTGATGGTTGCCCACAGGTTAACCCTTGCATTCTGCTCCCTTTTCCTTTCCCACAGGAAATATCATGCAACTTACCTTAAAAAAATAAAAATAAATGAGAAGCTTTAGATTTGGCCAGGGCGGCACTCAAAACGATACCAGAACAGCAATTTTCCAGTACTTACAGTTTGAAAAAGGGGGAAATTGTTCCTACAGTGGAACATGCCCCGATGCAACAGAGCAGTCCTGGGCATTTCTTGGCACCTCAGTGGGGAAAATAAACACTACAGAGAATTTTTAGGTTCTTTTGTTTATCACTTGCTAACAAAAAGCCACTGTCTGTGTTTTTTCATGATCATACCGATCTGTTTTAAAAGATAAAACTCTTATTTTAGGATTAACTTCACATTAAAAGGCCTCACAGACCAAACCTTCCCTCCCTCATGTCTGTCAGGTGCCCACGTTTAAACTTTGTGCCTTCCTCAGCACCATCTTCTTCCATCTCTGCTCCCTACCAGCGAACACACCTGGCTCTGGCACCAACCCGTGGGCCAGGAAGACCTGCCTGCAGAGCCCTAAGGGCAAATCCATCCCTTCCAACTCAGCTGTTCCCCCCCAGCAGGTTTCTGTCATTATTTGTTTCTGTCTCAAGTTTTAAGTCAGTTTTTATAAACCTTTATCTTCTGCTCTCTGACACCCACCGAATTACCCACAGCAATCTCAATGGTGAAAAAGGAAACTGTCACTTCCCCATCTACCACTGCCTTTCATCACGCAGACTTTATTTCCCCTTATTTACATTTTCATTACCACACTGGCTCAGGCCCTCCCAGCTCTCCAGGATGGCGCTGGATGAAGCACAAGCCCCCACGCTTACAAACATGCCTCTTTTCTTCAGAGGGCTCTCTCTTTATAGTGACGAGCACAAGTAAAAGTGGCTGTACAATGACACGTGGAGATGTACAGTTCCACCAGGAAAGCATGATGTTAAGATACTTTATCCAATGTCCTGTTCTTCTTGGCTTTCGTCCTGGTAAAAGCTTGACTAACTTCCGGAGAGATATCAATGGGGGAAAACAGGCATGGCACGGCTTTAAACAATTCACACTCTTTCAGTTCACAAGAGCACAGACCCAGATGGGTGTGGATAACACAAGGGATGTGCATGGTCCCTGCACGGCCTGAAGACAGCACACACAGCTCGGCAGGGGCACCACTTGCTTGGGTACTCACTTACGCTGGCGTGCTTGGGATTTGTTTAGGGCTGGAGAAAGGGGAAATGGCACTCTCAGGTTTAGAGTTTGCCCCTGGGCATATTTTTATGGCTGCTTTAATAGCAGGGTATGAATTCCTGGGGCTGGCAGAAGCACCCGCGGTGATCTTACTACAAAGTAGGTCCGGGTTAGAATAATTACGTTCATGTTTTGGGGGCAAAAAATCATCTCTGTTTGCTTAAGGCCATCGGATAGGCACATTCTGTGTATCAAACAAAATAAATAGGGGCTTCACTTCACAAAGAAAAATACTCCTGACGTCCTTTCATGCACATGCATATTTTATGGATTGCTGCTAATGAAAGATATTGCATTTAATTTCTCTTCTGCTTGCTCAAGAGCAGAGAATGAATTTTCATTAGAGTAGATCAATATTTTAACTGAATACACTTTGGAAATTACTTGACAAGACTTGGATTATACATCCTTTGATATCTGTTCTAATTTTAACCTTTGTTATCTTCACAATTTGAAGATTTCCACACTTTGTCTGCAAACACGCCTGTCTTTCACTGCTGTAAGCTCTGCTGAACACAATTTGCATTTCTCCAAGTGATAAACCAGAGTAATTTAAGTCCATTCATGTAAAAGCTGTCTTGTACAGCTACGTGCTTCTTGACAAAACAGTCTCACCATTGAGGAAAACAGATTTTCAGCCACATCTGCCTACTGCTTTATATCACAGAAGCAGAGAGAGGGACTCAGTCCCACGTTAAAGACAGTGAATCTACTTAATTTGAAGCAGGATGACCTGCTGCACTATTTCACTTTCCCAGATCTTTCCATGCCAATGGACACGGGTACATTTATCTGCCACGGTACAGAAAGAGTTGTTTCATTGGCAGTTGAGCCTAAAACACCACCAGCACTGTAAGGCATAACCAAGACAACTAAAGGGAGGCACTGCCCAGAGCCGCCTGGCAAAAAGCAGCACCGTCACCAGCAGGGGCGGGCAGTGGGGCAGGGCATGATTTGAGTCCCTGTAAGGCCTTGTGCTGATAGGACACCATCTAGCAGTCACGAGCTCCCAATTTCCATACAAAAACATCTGATCAATGTTGTCGAGATCCAACAGTCCTTTTTGCCTAAGGGGAACAAATTAAATTGATCACAGACAACGCTCAAGTTGTGCACAATAACATAGCTTTTTTTCATAGCTGCTTTTTCGGCTGTGGCTTTGACTGACCCTTGGGCCCAAATTTATGAACCTGCCCATCTGTCCTCTGGCCAGCAGCTGCCTCTCCACAAGCAGCCCTTGCACCAGAGCCAGCCGCCTTGGTGAAGTGCCTAAAGACACCGCAGCACTCCCAGAGCCTGGTGCCCGAGCAGCAGTGATGCCTCCCTGCATCCCTAGGGCTGGCTAAGGACAACCCAGGGCCTAAAAGAGTTTAAAGGGAAGCTGGAAATGATTTAATAAAAATGTAAATGACCCCATCCCCAGCTTCTGAAGGCTGTGAGGTGAAGCCATGCAACACCAGGCTGCACAAGAATGGGGGAGGACTTTGAAAATATTCTGCTTATAATAAATTCATGTTTGGTTAAACAAAAAACTCCTAGAATGTAAACCACAGCTAATGTGCCCAGTGTTAATTGTAAAACTGATAAGTATTAGATGAAACTGGTAATTTTACAAATACAGCAGAACGGTATTAAATTATGTGCAAGAATTATTAGACTGCCTCTTATTTTTATTAAAAAAGATTAGCTATGCGTGAGTAGCAAGGACCTGCAGAAAAAATTAACTGCAGTTTATCCACAATATCTTTAAAATCCATCTCCAGACAGAATTCCTGCCTAGACAGACCTCACGGGAAACAGATCCTGCCAGGGGGAAACAAACGGCTGGTACCTGCAGGGCTCCGCCACCTGGGACGGGTGCAGAATTCCTGGCACTTTGGTGTATTTCCACCCAGACAGAAGCTAAGGATTAGGCTGTATGCAACCCAGTCAGACTAACAGGAATCCATGAGACCAGTGGGGCAGACAGAGAGGAAGCCACGGGCTTGTTCCTCCTGAGGATCCCAGAACAACAGCTCAGATAACGAACAAACACGTGCCCGCACATCTGCAAACCCTAAAAAAAGGGTTTGGTAAAATCTGCTCATGAATAGATCAATAAAAATGGCACTCAGATACCTACTGAAGTATCAAATATTAAATGAATTTAATTAATCTTTAACAGTCTTTATTAATAAATTATTATTATTATTATTGCCTTGGCTGTAAAGATTAATTTCCAAGCCAAAGGGACTCTCCAGCCAATAAAACAGCAGAAGGGGATTGATGGAGCTCCCTTTTCCTGAAACTCCTTAGACTTTCAGTTCCATTTTCCCCACTAAAGCAGCAATGCCCTGCTCGTTGCACACAGAGGCAGGCCTGGCCGGGCTGTGCTGCCTACATCAACCTGGGCTAACACCAGCTGCAGGAAAAGCTACATTAAGAACCAACATTGAACAAAGTCCTGAGACTAAGGAAGGCAAAAAGAAAAAAAAAAGAAAAAAAAAAGCAAGCAGAATTTTAGCACTTCTTGGCTTCCAATGATCTATGCAAAATGTCAGGTATAAATAATTTCCTTTATGTCTACTCCTTTAATTTCTTCCACTGATACACCCAGAGAAGCTAGAACAGCGTTAAACTCTGAACAAGGAGGTGCTCTGAGGCCACAGGTACAAGCAAAATGTCTTTCTGGCACACAACTAACACCAGGCAGAGTGATTTGAACATAAGCTATGCAACGTGCTACACTTCAGTGTTTCTGCAGACACTTCATTCATTACTTATCACTGGAAATAACACTGCCTCGGTCATTCCCTTGGTTAAGTGACAGCCGGACGATCTTCCACTGCACTGGACCTTATTAACTGGGACACCACCCTTTCTTGCTTTCCTTGCTTATTCCCACCTAAAGATAGCAACATTTATAAGTGAAATATAAGGGAAACAACTTCTGGAAATGGGTGGAGATCTACTGAAAGCTTGCCCCATGTTTTGCTGTTCTTCCATGGGGATGCTACAGAAAATCTTCCTTTGGGTAATTGCTTTCCTTCAAGCGGCTGCTCAGAGATGAATTTGCAAATAAACCTCACTAGGAGGGTTAGAAAATCACTTCACTCTGTTGATTTTTGGAAAATTCCTATTCATACCTTGTCAAAACTTCACATGGAGAGTAATTGGACTGGTAAGAACGTGACTTAGCCCATCAAGTGATGCAGTGGGCACACAGAAGGACTGAGCAGGTGGGTGAAAGCTGAATTTTAAGCACCTTGAATTTTGTTTGCTGCCAGCGTGGAAAGGGAGAACAACCTGAGCCTGGAGGGAAGGGAGGATCTGTTTTCCTGGCTAAAGAAAACTTTTGCTACAAAAATTATATGTCCGATATAGTCAAACTGGTTTAAATGTTACCTCTCTGATACACGTAAAACCATCGGGCAGGGTCTAGGAAAAAGAAAAAAATTAAACAAAAAGAAAGTGACAACGACACACAACTTAGTCATTTCTTAACTTTAAGGTGACATCGGAGGGGTTCTGCAAAGGTGCCGCGGGGTCCCCTTTCCCAGTGACTGTAGGGTTTTCCATGTGTATTTTACAGGGTTTTTTGCTGAACTGCCTCTTTCCCTTACCCCAAGGGGCAGGAAAAGGAAGTCAGAGCTCGCTGTCCCCTGCATGACCATGAAATTCGGGCAGCATGTGAAGGGAATCACGCAGGCAGTCATGCACCCATGCAAGCACCCACGCATGCAACAAGGCAGCAATGCAGCAGTCAACCTAGCAGCTCTGGTAAGGGGCCAGGAGGACTCAGCATGCGGTTTCTGAAGCCTGTTAACAAGCAATACGAAGGGCTCCAGCCTTCTGCTTCCTCTACAGTTGTCAAAGAGCTGAAATATGAAGTAATAAAAAATGGTTAGTAAGGGTGAAGAACTCTCAGGTCGTCTGGACGGCCGTGTAACTGGTGCTCTCTGCAGTCACTGCACGTGTAACATGGTCACTTCCTACTATCCTCACATCCCCTAGGATGAAAGTTTCATTAACAAATTAAGTTAAAAGTACCAAAAATATTTATATTTTAAAGATATGCATATACTTTCTTATCGGTTTCTTTTTGCCAAAGAATTTGGTGTGTGATATGACAAACCATAACCTTCATGACACACAGAGCTCTGGTCACGGCACTGCTGCCTGTGGCTCCCTGACCCTACCTGCATCAGGGGCAGCTCCTGCCCTCGGTCAGTCTAGCACCCTCCACTTACCCCCTCGTCACGTAGCTGCACCAGCCACTGCTTTTTCTGGGCAGACAGAGAGCCCAAGACCGCATTGTCCTGCTAAATCTTGCAGCACCACACCTCTGCAAAGCCCCAGGCTGTCCCCGAGCAAGCTGTGACCAACTCAGGGCCTGTGCCTGGAATCTCAAGGCTGAGAAATTCCACTGGGATTTTCTTTTTTTTTTTTGAACAACCCTCATGCTCAGCGTTTTCCCCCTACACCAAGATAACCGTGTTCTGAAGGGGACGCGCAGAGCGTGGCCTACACCACCCACAGGTTACAACAGCACGAGGCTGCTGGAGGGGCTCCGATTCTCACCGAGCTTTCACTACTGGAAATCCAGCTTGCCTGCAACGGAGGCAAAGCTGGATTACGTGTCTTTGGGAGTTGATGTTCGAGTAGTGCAAGAGAGGAGGAATTTAGTATCTGGCAAAAGATAAAACCAGCGGAAGCGCTGGGAAGCCACCAGAAGGGCTCCCACCAGCAGCACCTCTGCAATGAGCGGAGGCCCGGTCAGGCAGCACTGCCGAGCCTCACACCCAGCCTCGCCGGCTCTCGGCCTGGCAGAGGAACCATTCAAGAGGACAAGACCAACACGAGGAGAGCACAGCAGACACTCCAGGGGGCTCCTGCAGTGAAGAAAAAAAAAAAAAAAAGACAGCACAGAAGACACTCAGACGAGACGACCAGTAACAGAAATGAATGCTGAATGACCAACTGCTGGCCCAGGAACAGTGCTGATAGATGAACAACTACTGACACCTCCACACTTCCCCCTTCTGAACTGAAGCTTCAAGAATACTTCTGAGAGAAGCTGCTCTCAAAGCACCTACAATAATCCACGGACATAAACCGCAGACATAGATCACAACACATGCTAAAGAGATCAGTACACATTAGGAGCTTTACCAAAAGCATATAAAAGCAATTATCAGGGTTTAATACACTCCATTGTACCACCTGCACTGTTATCAGAAGACATTCTGACCTTCTTGAACCACCAAGATGGGTCTGCAATAAAGAAAGAACGAGCAGGTTGCTTAAGGAGCTCCTGGACCTGTGCTGAAGCAGGAGGGGTTGAGCCACTGGGCAGGAAACCACGCGCTGTTCGGGCAGTCCTGCTGTGCCGGGTAACCCAAGGACAGGAAAGAAAAAAATTCCCACTTCAAGTCTAATGAGCATAGTTTTAAATTTACATTTTAACACTAGCTGGAAACTAATTTCCATCGACGAGAACAAAGAAATGTAAATGTAGCCATTACAGAACGCATAATGATGGTGTCCTGATTCACTGTGGGTGAAATCAATGCATGAAAAGAGCTGGAGTACGTGGAAAAGCTCCAGTGTAACGCTGGGTTTGAAAATAGGAAGATCGACCAGAGATGATTAACAAATAGCAAGAAGACAATAGATGCCTCCTCTCCCTCCCCTCAGCACAATCTGTTTTTCTGTAGCGGGAAATCTTGTGGATTATCAAAACCTTAGCCTGTAGATAATACCTTCTGGGTATAAACAACGTTGTCTTTCTGCAGAGATAGGAAACAAAGCTCTTAGAGGGGAGAAGAAAACAGCTTTGTGTAACAATACATTTTTCTTCACTGGATGAAAAACTTCAGAAAGTCAAGATTCAATGAATTAATTGAAGATTAATTCCTTTCCTGATTATTAAAATAAGAACTAAGATTTTGATTCGGTCTGTATTTTTATTTTTTTATTTTTATTTACCAGTGAATCACTTTTTGGAAAACTGCCCTTTTCACTAAGCTCAGCAGAATGCTTAATCAGCACCCCAAGTTCATGTGCTTACATCTGCTTAGCTGACTGAGAAGTACAAATAAAACAAACTACCACATTGCTACTAACACTTAGAAAAGCTCTTCCTAAAACATGCAAGCACAGTCACCAAGGCCTTGATTGTTTGCCATCTCTCCCAATAAGTGCCTCATGACTTTTTTTTTCCTCCCTAAAATTACACCCATGTTACAGATTACTCTCTGGGCAGTGAAAATAAGAGCAACTTCTGAGCAATTCTGGTAAAAGGGAAAAAGAGGATATTTTCCTTTTTGTCTGACTCTCAGGAACCAGAACCATTCAGTGTAACTGGGTGCAATGGACACTGAGATGGCCAGAGGCACCTCTGCCTACATCTCTTCCTTATCAAGAAGGTTTTCAAAATCAGAAGGCAGCTTTTCAGACTCTAAACAAGAGTAATTGGCTTTTTAATAGAATAAAGGAACTCAGTGGAATAGATATAAAATGAGATATGTGCAAATCCCTCACTGCCAAACATACCACGGGGATGGGGCCTTACCTCCAGGCTTGTTTTCAGCCAGCTCCGTTGGTTTCTCTGGTCCAGCAGCCCCACCACAGCCTCCCTGCTTATGAAAAAAATGTTTCTCCCTGAGGGCAGAGTCAGTGGAAGAACTATGGTCCTGCAGTTGTTACCTCTGTTACTGAGGAGGCAAGTAGAAGCCTACAACAGGCGCACCTCTGTCCTCGGCAGGCTCAAGTCAGTGATTAGAGTTGTTTCTGTGCTGCAAAGTCAGGCTTTCATTAGGTATGGGGCACCTGCTTAGAGGAAGGAGGTCAGCTGTTGAAGGTCATCAGTAATATAGATCTATTTTTTTTAATTGCTTGTGGATAGAGATGAAGATCACAAAATGTAAGGACATTCACGCAAAACTTATTTCCTGATAAAGAATTTTCTGGCTGGCTGCAGTGAACCTTTCCTTCAGCTGGGCAGCCCAGCAGCTGGGCACACAGCGAGCAGCAGCAGCCCCAGCCTCCAGGGAGGGCACAGGCTCCCCGTAGCCACCACGTTGGCAGAAGAGCCATTTCTTACCAATGGGTAACTAGCCCAGGAGAAAAATCCTGCCACTGCTACTCACAGCATTAATCTAATAGCTTAAACACATCACTATGCACTTACTGGAGTCAAGTTCAGATCAGTAATCACGGCTTGGAAAAAGAGCAGGGGAGCCTCCTGCAGGTTTTCGCAAGGGGCAGAGATGGGAAACAAAGGGGAAAGTGGCTGCAGCCCCCTCAGAAGGCAGCACCAGCAGCGAGTGCTGGGCTTAACGGTGGCTTCGAGGGGCAGGAACCAGAGTGTGAGCCTGGCCCATGGCACGGCTTCGATCCCACAGCAGCAAGGGAGGAGGAAAGTAGAAAGAATGTGTTAGGTCAAAGCATGATGTTTTCAGAAGTATCAGAAGCTCTTTGGAGGGCACTTAGTAAATGAAATAGTCACAGGAGAGTTCTGAATTATAAATGAAGTAACTGAACTTAAAAATTTCTTTTTTTTGAAATAGGTTATTCATCAAAATCCTCTGATGAGTCAAGACAATGCATTACAAATGGACTTATTCTCCCTGAAAAGAATTATTGCTGCCAATGTTTTTTTCCTCATTGAAAAGCAAATCAGACACTTCAAGTCCCTGATTTATGACTGCGCTGATTTCTACGAGTGCTGGTTTGCTCCAGCTTTCACTTAGAAAAAGGCTTTTGGAAGAACAATAATCAATGAATATATAATGTGGGAGAATCAAGCAATCAAATAGTAATTAGTTCAGTGCCTAATCCAAGGACATGTTATCCTTGGGTTATTGTAGAAAAATACAATTTTATAATTGCGCATTCAGGCCATTTTTAACTGCAGCCTAAGAACTGAGCTGCTTCCCCCTCAGAGGGGAGTTTTTTGACCACATACACTTGGTGCTGCCCGCACACAGCCTGTAAGAGGAGCCCCGCGCAGATGTGAGGAAGCTGAAGGCGAACAGATAGCGCAACCAGGGCACCCCGGGGAGTGCGGGCAGCCAGCGCTGAGCTCCCAGACTGGGTGCTGATGCTGCTCAGAATTCAGACTGTTGTTTTGGAAATGACATCTCCTATGTTATGTTCCAGATTGGGACAAGAAAAAAAAAACAAAACAAAAAAACAAAAAAACAGAAACGAAATAAAGGAAAGAAGAAAAACCAAAACCTCATTTTCCACGAGACGTTAGTTTTGATTACGCTTTAGAAACCTCATTTTGGAAAGCCTATCAAGTTTTATTTCTCATAAACGTTGACAGTTCATGGCAATACAGGCAGAATCTCCCCCCACGCCGTGCTTGCAGTCAGCTCATCTCCTTCCCCTGGCAGTGCAGCAGCTGTGTCGGGGTGCCCGGCTCCCCAGCTTCTCACCTACTGGGGAGGTGCACGCTGAACGAGGAGAGCTGCAATACCATGCCCACAGCCAGCACAGGAACTCCACAACAGGTTTCATGCTGAACATTTCTCTAGATGAATATATACTTCTCGAGTTCCTATCTCTTAAAGTGAATTTGTTTTTTAAGTGAAGTTTCTGCATATTTTTTTTTTTTTAAATAAAATAAAGATTGATTTTCCTAAGGTGAAACCCTATGCATGGTTTTGCTCCCACTTACTGAACAAACCTAAAAGTGTTGTTGCGTTTACTAACATACATTTTACCCTCTTTGGAAACAGCAGCAGCAAAGAGCAGGATTTGCTATGTAACTAAAGATACTGCTCAGAGTATGAGTTCAGTGAGAGCTGTTACCCGCAGCCCTTTTTCCCATGACTGACTTCACCAGCGGCAGGTGCTTTGGAAGCAAAATACTGACCGCTCGGGGGACCACGACCCCACATGAAGGCTGGAGCTCTGTGCAGCAGGTCAATGCTTGAAGCCAAGACCCCAAACCCTTCTCTTCCTCTCTGGTTGCCAGGCAGGATTAAAGCCACTGCTGAGCACCAGCAGGAGTACACAGGAAGAGCCTTCATTGCTGGGAAGTGACCAGGAGCTTCCCAGGCACTCAGAGAGCTGCACCTCCAGGGCATGCTGGCAGCCTCACAACAAGGACACGTGGAAGCACCACGAGTGGTAACGTGCAGAGCCTCTTTAGAAATCTGACTTTACACAGACATAGCCCCATCCGTTTACTACTTAGTTCCTCAGGACCTTGGAAGGTGGTCCTAGAGAACTGCAGGGGGTTCCCTTTGGGCTTGACACCTTGGTGGCTAACGCTGCACTGTGGTGTAGTCTACGATACCGAGGGCAGCCTGGAGGAATGAAGAGAAACACAGTGAAGTGCCTGCACCTTCACAGGACCCCTTCACAGCAGGAGAAGGCAGAATCGAGGAGTGAAACACTGCATGCTACAGATCACATCCAAATGAGACAGCATCACCCAAACGAATTCTTCTTTCCATCTTGCAAAAACCTTTGTTTAACGTAAGCAGATTGCTTCACATTTTGAAGTGCAATTAAGCAGAAGATAAGTACCAATTAAGCTCTATTTGCACACAAGAAACTGCTCAGAAAATATTGCTCCTCTACATACCCAGGTTTTTCAAACAGGCCAGGATAAACTTACAGGAGCACACCGCTCCCATAAGAGACCTTTTGCACAAGCACAGTGTGGCAGCAGCAGTTTGTGTCAAGACCCCAGACTATTTCCCGAGAAGGAATTTGTCCCTTTTTACCTGGCTCGCAGTGACACTCCCAGGACTGGCCACCAAGCCCCCCCGACGTCCGTGCTGCTCTTGGCCCCTTGCAGCCCCCTGTGCTCCTACCTGCTGGGAGAGGCACTGCCTCCTGCGTGCCCAGGGGAGGCCGCTCCTCGCTTCCATCAGTTTGAGCCTCCCCAGGGAAAGGCAGCGATGCAGGGCATGTCCTGTCCCACTGTGCTCCAGGGAACGGCGGGCACTGCCAGCCTGCTGTGCTGAGCTCCTTACCTGCCTGCCCCACAGCCCCTGTACAGCGGGGGCTTGAAATTTGATGTGGGGGCCAGAACCCATCCCACTGGAGCATTTTTTTGCCAGTCTGAAGTGTTTGGAGAATTAGTAAAAGATCACAAAAACCATCTCTCCCAGGATTGCAGGGGGAGATTTTCTAAGCATTGCTAAGAGGGATTTCTTTTCATTAAGAGGTGACGCAGAGGCACTCAGGGAAGCAAACGGCTTCCAGCTAAGCCTTTCAAGTCAGCACTTCAAATCTCCCTCCCTTTGCTCAACCAGGCTGCAGCAGCTTGCCAAAACCCTGCAGTACCCACTGAGGGGCTCAACAGTGAGAAAACCCTTCCTGGTGTGTCCTTAGCCACACCAGCATCTCTCCTTGTGCCTTTCATGGGACAAAAAAAATGGAAATGTGTACGTGGTGTGAAGAAGGAAAGATGTTTTACAAAGGCTTCTATGCCCCGTTGAGAAGTTGGATATCACAACAAGGCACAGCATAAACAGCTGGGGGGAGAGGGGAAGCCAAGAGACCAGAACACTGGTCTCAAGCAACAAACAAGCCCATACAATGGAAGAGAAAACCCAAGCCAGGCTCAGCAACGCAATGGCAGAACAAGCAGGGTAATGCCCTGCTGCAGTCAATAGCGACCCTCAGAGCTCCAGTCACTGCCGGTATCGTGCTGCCATCCGCTCCCTGGACCCAACCAGGCACAGAAGCCAACCCACAGCAGCTCCAGCCTGGCAGCAACTCAAGGAGGCGGATGCAAAACCCCTGCAGACAAGGTTGGAAAGTTTCAGGAGACTGGCAATAGCCTGATCATTTCCAAAATTCAGCCCAGCTAGCCGTGCTGGGAACCTTGAAAGTTTGTCCCACTCCTGTGGCAAAAGGTTTATGGCATACACAAAAGCCCAGTGCTCGCTCCTTTCTGTGTTTATTCTGCGTCTCCTCGAAGGGCAACAGGGACTGCACCAAGGCTCAGGATGGTTAGGCGCAATTTCTTGGCACGCCCCCTGCCCAGGATGCAGCACACAACCAACTCTAAACTCGATGAGTTGCCATGAAGTCAAACCACGTAATTATTTGACTTTGCTGTGCTAAAGTTGCAAACTTTAAATTCCACTAATTTGTCTGCAGTGCTTTCTGCTTCTGAAACAGCCATTTCCAGACTGGAAGGGGAAGGCCATGAGGTTTATGGCTTCCCAGGTTGGCTCCTGCCTTTGATGAAAACCCCTAAAAACACTGGCAGCTTCAGAGCTCTGGTCTGTGTTCAGAACACCACCAACAGAGCAATCTGAGGCTAACAAACATCAGGGCTTGTAAACACCGCAGCTATTCTGGTTGACACCGCCTGAGGACTTGTGAGGCTAGAAAACAAATACGCAGTTGAGAACATGACCAACGCCAGAACGCAGCTTATTAAATTTTCATGCTGACTCTGATTACTTTCGTTTAGCAACACAGATGTGCAACCAGGACTGGGAGCTATAGGGCCTGCGAGTACTGGGAAATAGCTAGCAATATGGGCCAGATTTGGAAACCAGTCATTTAGATCCAATAGTGCTCACATGTACATTTACCAGCCCTTACCGGTGACTTGATTTTAAAGAAGCCATGAAAACATTTTAATATATTAATTTCGTAATTTGGTTTCTTCCATTCTGTTTTAATGGAGTCACAGGTTAGTCCACAAATGAGTGAGAGGTAGGAAAGCACTGCTAAGAACCACTGAAAACAACAACAAGGAATTACAAAAACCTAACACACACCAGCGGGATTAAATTGGGATATTTTGTCTGAAATGTAAACGATGAGCAGCTCTAATCTATTCCGTATGAGCAGAACTCTGGAAGAGCAAGATGCAAAAGAAACAGATTTTGATGGACGTGCCATCATGGATAAGCTCATCCCAATGTTAGTCTAGGAACATCCCAAATACAGAGCTGCTCGTGCACATCAGCCCTTTGGCTCTTTCCCATTTGCTCTGGGCTCTGCCATCTGTGTGCCACAGGACAAAGGATGGGAGTGCTGATGGCAGCTGATCAGGCTCTGACCTGTCTGTGCAGGTGCTCACTGCTTTTTTGTTTGGGGTAAAAAGAAACATTTATTAGCTTGAAATAATTTAGTTGGAGGGAGCGAAGACTAAAGGAGGAAAATCTCCCTTTCTGAATGCTTCACATTTCCTCTTGTAATTTCAATTCCCCTTTTAATCATCTACAAGAAGTGCAATAAAGCTTAGGCGTATTCCCAGAACAACAGAAAATCGGAGAGCTGGAGCTGAGCTCACACAGAGGGCGGCTGCAGCTGGAGCCAGCGCGTGCTGCCAGCCCCGCTCCAGCCACTGCACACCCTCACACCCCGGGGCAGGGCACAGGGCACCACTACCCCTCCTGGCCTCATCAGTCACAGGCTGGGCACCCTCACCTGTCCCTGTGGTCACTAGTGCCTAACAGACACCCAAAATGCCACCACGGTGCAGAGCTGCAGCAGCCGGAGCACGAACGGGGCAGAGATGGGCGCTGTGTGTCCAGCCACTGCCCCCATTGCTCGCTCCCCATGGGATCCCAGACCCTTGCTGCATCTCTGTCGGGAAGCGTGGCAGACAGAAAGTGGACAAATAGAAGTTTGTGCTCTTACCATAGTGTGATATCTCCTTTTATGAGGGAAAGGATTAACTGTTTAAGCAGTTAAATTAATTAGGACTTAATTAAGATACATTTGGACATGCATCCTCAATTTGAGCTTCCCATGTGTGGATTTAAGAACCATGGGAGAGGGATTAAGGTAATGTTAATTATGTTCCATTTATATTGACTATTTAAATAGCTATCCCCTTCCAATTATGAGCCTCTCCAACTCAGTTTCTTGAAGAAAAGCATCCTTACCCTGAAATTCTCAAGGATGTTCTTCAGCCAAAAGAAACGTCTCCCCGTACAGCCATAAATTTATTCAAGCCAAGTGAAATGATTCCAGATTTCAAAACATGGCGTGTTAGTTCAGAAGAGCTCTCCTGGGGTGCTTGCAAGTTTTTGAAAGCAAGGAGATGAGCAGGCAGCCGCAGGGGGGTTCGCACTTAGAGTGATGGTTCCTGTCAGCAACACAAGAAGCCGGACCACGACTTTCATATTGAGGCTTACTAGTAACAGAGAGTCCACAATAATTGGGCAAATAAGTGAAAAAGAACAGCTAATCCCAGAAGAGCAAAGTAATTTCAAAGGCTTCCCTAGGGGCCAGTGCAAGGATGCAGCCTCTAAACCCAGGTAGGTCCTTAAAAAGTTCAATTTCTCAGCCTCAGGTCATACCCTTGTTCTCCCACTGTGCTGCCTCTTTCCCTCCTTCACTGCTGCTGTTGCTGAAGGCAAATCTGCTGCCGTGGCTGCCGGCGGTGCCTCGGGACCGCTCACCTGTTCTCAGGCACTGCTCACAGACACCCACTTCAGGAACAAGACCCTGAGCAGAAGGCACAACTGGCTGCTCTGCACCGACTGTACACAATTAAAAAAATAAAATAAAACATCCATTGACAAGATTCCAAACAAATGAAATTTCAAGCACCTTTTGTGTACCGATGAGCTGTTATCATTACCAGCACGAGTCAAGGAACTTTAACCTTCTTTCTGTAACCTAGCCACGCGTCTTTAAAATGAATGCAGTTTTCACATTATTTAATTTCTATAATTTAGAGATGCATGGAGAAAAAAAGAATTATTTTCCTTTCTGCTGCAATGAAAGACCATATTTATTTCACTAAAAAAAGTCTACCACTATTATTTATTAGCAAGCAAGCAAAAGGCTCATGGGTATAATAAAAATTTGCTAGATAAAGCTGCATCTGCCTGAGGAGAGAGAGAATTAACTGTAATGAAACGGGTTTGAAGAGCCTCATATCATCACTTTAAAATACCAAGAAGAAAGCAGAGGCAAAAGGAGGAAGAAATTTTTCTGTAATTCACAAAACATTATCTGTTCTTTCTGTTAATTTACTGTATGAAAACAAAAGGCAAATTGTCTTCTCATCTTTCCCTTTAGGTTGTATATGGAACCTTTTCTTCCCACATATGCTAATATTGCACCTTTAACCAGCAGCAAGTTTGATGAGGATTTCTTTGTGAGTGGCAGATTTTTCCCTCCTCCTTTAAAAGCGCCTGCTGCTCACCACCCAGGCGAGAGGTCAGCTCTTTGAGCACAACCAGCCTCCCAGCTACTTGCTCCTTGGAGATCCAAGGAGCCCAGCTCACCGAGCTCCACTCAGGAAAACAATTCCAGTAATGTCTGGTAATTGAATTATTTCTGCTTGCAATGTGTTGACAGAACCAGAAAAAAAAAGAAAGAAGATAAAACACACATTGAGAAATTAATTTTCTGGAAGGCTGGGCTACCACTTTGGTACCCACCCCAACAACAGGGTGCTGCCCTCACCCAGCAGACAGCTTTCAGCAGGGCCGTTTCACTTCACACAGCATTACAGGCTCTTACTGAATCTTCTGTCATCTCAGATGTCCGGCTGTATTTAGCTTGTGTTGGTGCTTTGGTCATCTGAACTTCAGCATGTGGTGAACAGCTTTGGTGCAAGTCCCACCTTACACACGCACTGGAAGTTCTTGGTTCAACAGCTAGATAATTGTGCAGGACTGGAGAGAGATTTACAGCACTTGGATTCAGCTACATTCTAAAAGAAAGTTTTGCCCTTCATCAAGGAAGAAGGATTCATCTGACCAGCTGAACTGATCTTGACTGGAAACCAGTCCGTGGTAGGCGCTCCACAAGCTCACACCTTCAGTCACCCCGCCAGGCTCTGCCAACAGCTTCTGCCCCACAGCCAACCTCAAGGAGCAGTTGAGAAAGGCACAAGCGTGTTCACCTTGACCTTTTGCTGTATAACGTTCAGGTCACAGCAGCCCTCTGACATTATAGAAGCCAAACCCCACTACTAATGCAGGATGTGACTCATGGTCAGCAAACTGCTGGTCTCTTGTTTGGCTACCCAGCAGCTAGCCAGAGCTCTGTGATACTGAGTTTGTCTACAGCATCACCTGAGACTGCAAGAGAAGCTGCCAAACTTCACGCTGACATAACCCTGAGCAGCCGAGTAATAAATTAATAACCATCATTCGCTAGACAGGATCTCTGTTTTCACATTTTTGTTCCTGAAATAATCTTTCTGCTTCTTTCTCCTTTCCCTGTGGGACACTGCTCAGGTTCACGGCAGATAAAAAATAAAATACAGGCCCTGGGTATGAATTCCAGCAACATCCCCACTGATAAAGCTTGCAGTGTGATAATCAATGTACGGGTGGGCTTGAAAAACACCTACTTGCGATGGATCTTAGTGCATGATACTACAGGGCACCTAGTTTTTGTGTGGCAAGCAGAACTGTATTTAGGTTATTGTTGCAGTGCCATTCATTAATCACTGCGACCAGCTTGGATCCTGTTGTTCACCAAGAAAGGCTGCATTTCATTTCCTCCCTCGTTATTATAATTAGATATTTGCATTTAGTTAACCACACAGCCCAGATGTGACCACTGCAACAGACAAATTGCACAGACCTGTCCCATAGTACCAGCAGGAATTAATTCACTTTTTTTTGCCAAAGCCAGACACAAAACAAGTCTTTAAGAAAGGGATAAACATCACATCTTGGTTAGATCTCTTTCCCCGTGATCTAAAGGGATGAAACACAAAACAAGGACTTGAGATTTTGTTAGAAATGCTTAGAAAAAAAGCAACCAAACCACGTAGCTGGAAATGTCATGAGAGCACCTCTCATCCAGCCTCCTCTGTATCCCATGGCCTCGAGTGAACTGAGCCAAATGCTTCCTCCAAAATTTTTCATTAAACGGCTTAATACAAACTTTCATTAGATAGCATTCAAAAAATATATTTATGCTCCAGTCAACTACTTCCACGTTCTTTCAACTTTCACAGCTCCTAATAGCAGCACTGAGCTCCACTTAGCTTTGTGCTGTGCACCGGGATCTCACCAACGCCTGAAGCGAAGGTGGGCAGAACCTGCAGCAGCACTTAGCCTGGTCACACTGCTTATTACGTGGTGCTCGCTTCTGCTCTCCCTCAGGAGGCCAAGCCAAGCTGCTCTCTTCTTTGATGGAAGGACTGTGCTCTCGTACAACAAGGAAAGAGAAATGCATTGAGGGTGGCACAAAGCACACCTTCCTTCAAGAGAAGAAATCCTCAAGATGAAAACCCTCCCAGGTGAGCAGTACCTGCAGACAGTGCTGTGTTTGGTTTGTTCTCCTACCCCTTACCCACACGCTCACTCTGCCCACGGTGCCCTGATTATTCTATGAAACTGATCCTGTTATTTTGTACCTCAATGCGCAGGCGGGTTTCGTGGTTGAGGAAGCCATGGAATGAGAACCAGCTGGATATCATCTTAGTCCAAACTTCACTACAGCATTGGATGCAGCTCGGTTGTGATCAGCATTACCCCAGCTGATGCTCTCTGGCACCCCTCTCAACAGAAAATGGGAATTTATGGGGTACGCACAGAGCTGAAGGGGACAGGTTCGCTTCCCACTAGTGCAATCCTGAAACAAGTACCAGGCAGAGGAGTTCAACCAACACCAGTGAAACACAAAGCAGCTTTTCATACCAGACAGCATCTCCTCATACTTAGCAGCGACACGGCAATTCCTGTCGCTGCTGGCTGCCAGGCAGCAGGATGACACCCAGGTCTTGTGGTGCAGGATGCCCTGTGCTCAGGGGCGCTCTGACCACAGATGCACCCGAATGGAGGGGTCGCAGGGAACTCAAGAGGGACGAAGCCTCCATGTGCTCCGTGTCTCCAAGTGATGCTGCAGTCCATAAATGCAGAGTGACATATGCCTAATCCGTTTGCTATGCTATTAACTATCTTACAAAGTTCATAATAGCTTTAATACTGCAGAGTGCTTTGATTTAATTGTGAAGAAGGTACTGTTTCAGGGTTGATGAAATGAATGGCTTTTGGCATCTTCCAGACAGCTAACTGGTATATATAAATTATTTAAATCGTTAAGGAGTTGTGGGGATATTAAGTTTTCAGCAAAACCAGGCTGAAATGCAGGAGGGGTCTGGAAGAACAGATATATGTTTGGCTACACGCAGTCTGAGAGTGTTATCACACCCTGCTAAAAAAATGTAACAATCATAAACATTTTCAATCATTTGTATGATAACCTGCAACAAAACACTAGCTCCGTTTGTGCTGTACGCCCATCTGCATAGCTGCCACACTTCAGCCAGATGCCATTATGCTTCAGGTCCATGAAAAAAGCCTTAATCAGCATCTTGAAGCTCAGGGTAAGAGTAAAAACTTGACAGCAACAGAATTTAAGAACTTATGTCTGAAAAGTATTCTTCATAGTTGGCCTTGAACAGATACTGTTTTTATTTTTCCTGTTACCACAGAAGTGTTGATATAATGGAAATGAATAGGCACGTAAGCAGTGTTCTGAGAAGAGAACTTAACTGATGCCAAATAAAACAATCAAACTAATGGCCATTATGTAAGCATTGTGCTTCCAGAATAGGATGAAAAGAAAGTTCATTAGCTCCTTTCTGGCTTCAGACAAGTAACTCCCTGGACCCTTTTAGCAGGTGAAGTTACATTAGAAATTCATCTTCGCTACCCAAATCTTCTGATGGGACTGGCCTCATGGCAACTTACCCAGCAGGGCAGCAGCCAGACTGCATTAAAATCAAGATCTTTTCAAGCCTCAGCCTGAATTTCACCTATCAGGTGGTAGTTCAAGTTATATGCCCCACGAGGCAGTACAGTAAACACCATAATACCCAGAGCAGATACATTCTGCTACTTGGTTTGGAGTTCCAGATTTTGTAAGAACCATTTTAGTGCTCCCCCACTGATACAGTCATGTGCTACTCCAGTGCCTGCTGCACAGGAAGAATTCAGACATTAAATATATTAAAACAGACGGAATACAATATTGTACCATCAGTACAAGCACCAAGTTACCTCAGAAACACACCTTAATAAGATCAGCATCTTGTTACAGGGCCCTTCGGCACCCACGCAGTTACCCAGCTGGCAGTAAAGGAGCAATGACAGCGCCCTGCTAGGGTCTACACGTCTGAAAACCTGAAGGCATCACGAGTAGCTGAGCGAGCAGGAAGGATTGAAGAGATCTGAACTCCTTCCAGACAAAACTGGCTGACATTTCACCTCCTTCAGAAAGATTCTGAATCCATCTCCAAAGCCAAATTTTACCCGAAGAAGAGGATATTTGGACAGATATAATGTCATGAGATGGCTTCCTTAAAAAGCTTGTCCATGTGCTGGTGCTCTCCATCTGCCCCAGTGACAGCCCCCAGCCTCTCTCATCACCTTCAGCAAAGGACAGCAGCATTCAGGAGCAGCTCAACACTCAGACATCCATTTCTAGCCCCCTGCAACATGACAAGCTCTTACGGCAAGGAAATGAAACTTGTGAGCATCAAGATAGACTTAGCTTTCCATTTCATACTTCTTCAGCTCACATCTCTTGCTGATATATTTTAATTGAATTTACTGGCAAGGATGTGCTTTACAGAAGATTTTATCTACACTCCTGAGGATTAGTAGATAAGGACAATTAGAGGTTAGACTGAACCCCTCACATCAGTTGACACTATGCAACTTTAATGCTGTGATATATTTGGAAGAAAAAACCTTCTCAAGAAAATTAAATCCAGATTATTCTTCCAATCTACTGCCTGAACCTCCAGGAGCACTTGCTTACTTTGGTTACACTGTTCTGGAAACACTGTCCCTGCAACACAGTAACCTGCATGGGGTTGGAGCACGTTCCTGCCTGAATCCCCCATCACCCAGCAGCTCTTTATCCCATAACACATCAGAGAAAGGGCTCCAAGTGGAAGGGCAATAAATGATGAGGGAACAGAAGGCCAAGCTTATCAAATATACACAGATTGACCAGTACTGATCCATCAGACACTAACATCAGCCAAGCAGCCTGATGCCCGGTTCAGCAGCACTGGGAACTGCCAGCTTCCACAGCCAGTGCCTACACGAGTTACAACAGCTTTGAGAACCTCTCAGAAATAAAGTTTGCACAAGGACAAACACATCTTCAATGTACAACATTCAGTTTAGAAAATGCTGTACATTTATTTTTCGCAACCCACTTTAGCTTTTCCTTAAACCAAGGATCTGCTTTGCAGGCTCTACATCCACTGAAGTCTCCGCATTGAATGCACCTACCCCACTGTCACGGTGGCCATTTAACGTGATGTGGGGTACATGAATGAGTGCATCACACAGCACCATGTCTCGCCTCCTACCTGCTGTGTTTCTGAAGCTCTGTGCAGATGGCTATTTTGCAAGGGCAGAATTGATGCAGCGTGTTGCAGTCCAGTCTTCCTTGCAGCTCTAGAGAACAGGTAAAGCATAAGATCCTACCCTTTAGAAATCTGAAAAAGCAGCTTGTCCTCTGTGCATCTTACTTTCCCCAAAAAAACAAACAAAAAAACAAACAAAAAAACCACATAAAACCAAACAAAAATCCTTGCAAGAAAATGAGGATTTCCATCAAGTTTGATTCAATTCTATTTAACTTCCTTTAAAATGCACAGATATCAGTCTCTTCCCATATCCTTCCACCCAGCAGAAAAATGGATTAATTTAGGGAGGGAGTCTGAATGAAGAGCAGCCAACTGGAGGGGAAAAACTGTAAGTAGGTACAGAAGTCACGGGCTATTGCATTTCTGTACATTTGCGGAGTTAATAAAAGCACAGAAATCATGGAATGACGGCGTGAGAAATGCTACCAGTTTTGCTGTGGTATGTTGGCATATTCTTTTCGTATGCCTAAAAATGTATTAAAAAAATAACAATATAAAAGACCCAAGTTGTCCCCTTTGAAGTTATGCTTACCGAAAGAGCTAATTAACACAGTTAGCCTGCTGATTCATCATGATCACAAAGGTCTGCACTTTCCAAACCATTAACAAACTCCTAAGTCAGCTCGATGCCTAAGTCCTGCAAACACTAATGCGTGAAGCAATCAGCACTTAATTTCACTTTCTATCCCGCCCCCAGCACTTCATCCCACTGAAAACAGATCCCTTTCTTTCAGCCACCTGCTGCATAAAGCACAAAGCGCCCTCCATGCAGTTCAGCCACGCGCAGTCCTCCAGCAAACATGCATGCAGGCTGCTGAGCTCAGGCTGCCTGTTGATGCCACAACTGTAGCATTTCCTGAAACATGGGATTTGTGCTTTCAGGAGGAGGTTGTTCTTGCTGTTCTTCTACAGTCTTAATTCACTGCCGTATCTTTCACCACTACACCCTAACGCATTCTTTTTACCAGAGCAGAAATAAGGATTAAAGTGACAGTTGTTAGCCTCTGTGCTGCCCCAGGTATGTATGATGCAAACGCCACTTGGCTCTGGTGAGGCTGAAATGCTTTGTGAAGAGGAAGGCTGGCCATGCTGCACACAGAACAACTATTGCACCAATGGGCGAGAAATACAATCCTCATCTATTCGTTCAGAAGTGCTGAAGCAGATCACAAACACTGCTTCCTACAGGGTGACTGACTGAATTACAGCCCTGTGAGGGTCCCACAAAACTTCACAGATCTCAGGCTGATTGCCTACATCGGTAGGTGATTACTTCAGCAGGAGCTGTAAAACACAGGTGGCGTGTTTTTGTTGCATAAAAGATGAGGAAGTCCTGCTCCTGACTTCCCAGGATTGCTGATCTCTGACTTTTCCCTATCTTCAAAGAACTGGAAGACCAAAGGCAGGATCTTCTGTTTTATCCTGGCAGGGACACATGGCTACAATACCATGTAAATTTTTTTCCCCATCTTTCACTCTTCAGTTCTCAGGCTACACTGGAACAGCCAATGACCTCAGCCTACAAGCAGGGGTCACGGATTTGCCAAAAATGCAGAGAGAAACAAAACTGAACAGATATAGCACATCCTTGTGCAGGAGAGAAGCAGTGAATGCATTACATCTTCATCTGAATAACAGCTTTGGTCCTGTCTCACACAACATTCTCCTTTGGCAGCCGAGGGAAGAACGGTCTACGGAGCTGCTGATGACACAGATGGAGCTGGCTGGGCAGCTGCTCAGAGGGCAGCCTCTGGGGTTCAGCATCAGGAGAACGGAAGACACCAAATGGGAATCCACTGAGGTCCTTCCTGGGCCAACTTGTTTATTGCCAGCCTGGTTGGTCAGACAGAGCAGACAGCTGATAGTAGCACGTTGGACAGGACTGCAGGAAAATTCAAACAGGTCAGCAATGTGAAAAAAGGCCTGAAAATATCTAGGTGGAGCTTGATAAAGGCAAACGCAAAAGGCTACAGGGCAGAGAAGAGAACCAAATGCACAAAGGGAAGATGAGGAATAGCAGTCCAGGCTGAAGATCTGCAGGTAACTGTGGGTAAGCAGCTGAACATAAATGAATAGCTCCACGTTGCTGCACAGACGACGACCACCTCACTAGAAGTACAAACAGGAATACACTGGGCCAGGTGTGTGAAGCAATCCCTGCTGTGCTCACAGGCAGTTAGGTCACAGCTTCAAAAAAAAAAAAAATAAAATGGTTTACTGACAAATGTTTTGAGAAAGAGCAGTGCTGCACTCACTAAGGCAGGTACAACCTTGCTGTGAGGCAGCGGGATGGACTTTTTACCTTTCTCATCTCCTTCACTTTAAGAAGCACTCCTATACCTGTCCCATCACAGCTTCTCCCTGCCCAGCAATCCTAAAACCCACAGCTTTAGCTCTGACCAGGTAGGTACAATGCTTCAAAGAGAGTTGCAGCTTCTGTGCCTGTGCAAGTTATGGGGTGCTTGTGGGGTATTTATACCTACTGAGGTGAACCTTTAATTTGGAAAGGAAGTGCTTAAGTGAATGATTTGTTTTTTTCTCACTAACTAAAACAAGCAAGGAGACCCCAAACACCTGCAGGGAAGTCTCTGAACCAGACTACACGCTAAAGAACACAGGAATCCAAGTAAGCGAGGCTTTAGGGCTAAGCTGGGAGGGTGGCGCTGCCCCAGGGCGGAGAGTCCAGAAGAGCAGAACCTCTGGTCTGGTCCCAGCCTCTGTACAGCAGTGACACTTACAGCCTTCTCACAAAAAGCAGAGGGACAGGGACACAAGATAGTTTTCTTTAAGGCAGTGCTGTATTCCAGGGGGACACAGACAGCCAATAGAGAGCTCCACAACCCCAGCACACTGCAAGGGTGTCGGCAGACAAAACCCTGCAAGGGCAAGGAACCAGATGTAGCAGCAGCTGCAGGAGCAACAGGAACTACACGTACCTAACCTAGATGCAGAGCTGGAGGAGCGCTGCACGCAGAGCAGAGGGGAGCTGTGAAGCCAGGAAGACAAAGCTTACAGATACACACACACACAGTGGGTTTACTCACAGACCCAACAGCAAACAGTTTGGGGAGCAGGCAAACATGAAGCATTACTGTAACATGAATATAAATGATTAAGAAATTTCTGTTTCAACAGGAAGGTTATCAGCAGGGCAACTACAACAAACATCAGCGCACAAACAGCGGAGTAGCACAATGTGCTCTTCCAAATGCAGCCATGAGTAATTACAGCTACTAACTGCATCACTCCATGCATCCCGATGGTTGAGGCAGAATCACTGCTGCTAGAACGAATCCTTCAGAGTTAAAAGATTTGAATTGCCTGTCTGAAAGAGTACCAGACACTAATTGCCTCGGTGTTAACACAGCAATGGCATGAACAACTCAAGTTCCTCAGGGAGCGCAATGACTGCAATTAATCCACTATGACAAACCTTCTCCTTAGCAGAGCTGACGCTGAGAGGAAAGCCCCTGAACATCAGAGGCAAGTGTCAGGAGTTGATCTGGAGAGGGTCCTTCGGCACCAGCAGGTGCTGAAGGGAAATCAGAAGACAATGTGGAGCAAACAATGTCTCCAACCGGGAGCCTACGGCTCAGGCTGTACACAGGGCTCCCAGCCTTCACGAGAGCTCCTGCCACAGACTAGATAATGAAGTCTCAGGGCCAGCTAATTATGTGAGAGATGAAACCTTGAAAGCTGGAAGTGTTGCAATAAATTCAGAGATTTCACTATAGGAAACATAATGATTAGTCAGGATAACTTTGTAAAAACTCAGGGATTATAAATGCACATATATGCTTCCCCAGATTTACTTGGTCATAATCCTACACAAGGAGAACACAAAACATCAGAAAACCAGGAATTGTGAAGTTAATTTTGGCTGCATACCCCTGGCTCTGTCTGCTCCTGGGTGTATGTCATTTCCCCATACAGATGTGAGTAATAACCTCACGAAGCAAGACCATGCTCAAAAGCACTAAAGCTCAGCAGCAGCACTTGGGGCATTTGGTGACTGCTGACTCCTTCCCTTCATGCTGCGGGACTTGGTCCGGCCAGTTATCGACATAGGCAAGTTAGCTGACTGTGTGCAAACACAGTATGACTATGCAAAGACAGGCAACGCTATCATAATATATCCCTGACAATGGAAAACTGAGGTTCTGAAATGGATAATCCACTTCTTTCCCTTCCCCTTCCCCCCCCCCCCCCCCCCCCCCCCCCAAAAAAAAAGGTATTTTACTGCTATACCTGAGAAATAAGGTCTCATCATTTCCAACTGAGCAGTGAATCATTACATAAACTCAGACCATCTTATTTAAAACAAAACAAACACACTACAAGACCCAGTGGAGATACTGCAATTTAATATTTGCAGAAAGATCTGTAGCCCAAAATTCTGATCTACCAGACTAATTCACTTCCCTACATTGTCATAAACATGGAAAAAAAAATGACTCATGAAGATAAGGGCCTGGTTATGTACACTGCCAGAGCTCACGTGGGGCTTATGTAAAAATATTGAAATTCATGCTGCTACAAGTGGATGGGACCAAGAAGGGATCTGCTGCACCCTCAACACTCTTCATAGGGGTGGGAAACAACCCACGGTGGCCTTGTCAACAGATGTCTCATGGTAGAGCTACAGAGTCCTGTAACGTAACTACTTACATGACTTCACGTATGCCACTAAAGGACTCAGCACCTGGCACATGGATGACCACGTATGTAAGAGCAAGATGAAACTTTACCGAGTAATAACAAAATCAACATCACTATCCCAGATCAAACTACACATGCTTTCTATCAGAGTCAGTAGAGAGCTGTTCACAAAATTGCCACTTCACTAGGCCAAGAGCAGTCCTTAAAAATACAGAATTTCAATTAAGAGCAGGGATCCTGCAGGGCCAGCCCCACCTGAGCAGGCAGGAGAAGTCTCACTTCAGTGGTACATCACAACGCATTCAGTTTTATTATACAACTAACTAGGGTATTCAGAAGTGTGACCAAGCAATCCTCAAGCCTAACCATTTTTTCCTTAAAATACAAACAACATTACATTTAGAAGTGTTATAGGTTTCTGTTTTGCCTATAAAAACATATTGCAGGGCCCTGCCAGGAAGGCAGGTACACGAAGCAATGCAGGTCACTTCTCAGGAACTTTGTTTTCATTGAGTTTCTGCTCTCTTTTACCTTTGAATACAAGTTTTGAATTTGTGTTGTAACTTCCATGACTGGGAAAAAACAAAACAAAACAAAAACAAACAAAAAAAAACCAACACATGTTGAGGTAAGAAAGTGCTATAGTAGAACACAGTACAGAAAAACACATGAGATACAGAATTTGTAAGAAGCATGACCCAGCCAGCACTGTCATCTCGTGCCCTATTTAGGGAAACCTGGCAATTAACATTGGTGGGCAGGGACAGGGCAGAAGCTACATCCAGGAGGCCAGCAGGAACAGGATCCCGCAGCAGGAGTAACTGGGGCTGCAGGATGCTGTGCAGAAGCTCAGGTGTCTGCTACCCTGCACATCAGAAGAGATGCACCTTAACAACAAGTAGCATTTTTATAACCCCTCTCATTTCAGCCCTTTGAATAGTTTGCAAATAATTTCCCTCTGAAGTAAAAATAATTGCATGAAATGGAGGAATTGGCCTAATGGCAAAAGGAACCAGACTTCTGCATGAAGTGTGTGCTGCTCGAGCTCTGCCAGCACTGACACATATTTGGTGTTTCAGAAGTGTCCCCCAGCACCAGGCCCTGCACACCAGGATGAGTCAGGACAACTGGAAAGGAATCACCGAGTACGACATACAGAAATACACTGATTCGGCTGCAACATAACATTGTATGGTGTGGAGGCTGTAACATGCTGAAGGTGATGGGTTTGGCCCCTTTTCCCCCATAGCTCATTACCTTCCTGGGGTGCCTTGGAGTTGAAAGGACTCCAGCTTTCAACCTGCTCAAATCACTTCCTTATTTCCCTCTCTTCAAAGCATATCTGAAGTTCCCACCTGAAGCTGTAGGAAAGAACATGCTCTCACAAGAGCTCTTACAAAAGAATATTGCTCCTTCACATGCTCCGTCTCACTGCAGACTGGCTAGCACCTGTAGCAGCTGGGCAACGACTGTCTCTGTAGGGCTGGGCCCAAGGAGCTGGAGCAGGCACCCTGGTGTGCTCCACATGCCCAACTGATCTGCTCTTCAGAGGCTTTAACCTTTCTATACAGTTAAACCACACAGCACCTCAAGAATCAGCTATGATTTGTCTTGGGCTATTCCCAGACATAGCTGGGATATGTCTGTATCTTTTACTCCACTTATTTGCAGGATTTTGCACCATGCTGTGGGTGTCACTGAATCAATACTGAACTAGTCCAAAAGCACTGCACATATTTGCTCTGAATCCTTTTAATTTGAAGAAATATGATTTTTGAAGCAATGTGATTTACTAATGCTTCAAGTGCATCAAGGATGGGTGTATGGTCAGCAAAGAAGCTGGGTTAAAGCCAAACCCATAAAACAACCGTACAGCCAGAATTTACTCTTGCTTTACGGAGAGGGTTATTGGTCTCCAAGCATGATTCAATACAAAATGTTGCTGGATGTGTTACATGCTAGGTGGCATGTAATACCTTTAATTATTGGTGGATGTCTCGCTGTACTTTAGAACATACATCTTGGACTCGTGGCCCACCGTTTTGGATGTGACTGTGTGCACTCATCAGGAGCTGGGACCTGACCTCATGAGACTGCAGCAGCTCCTTATCCCAGCACAGGATAGCAGCAAGAACACAGCCAAGAAACAAAGCCCACAAAAGACAAAACAGTGTCAGATAAGCATAAAACAATTTATCTTTCGTGCTTCTCTACCTATTTGGATCACAAAAAAAATCCACCCCATGCTTTGTGCAACTTCTGTTTAGTCAAGCAAATTTGGTTTTAGAACTGTATCTAGATTCCAGCCTTCAATGTTTGGTTGTAAGCAAATAGGAAACACATTAATGAAGAGTTCTGGAAAACATTAACATTTACAACAAGCCACAGTCTGATCTTATTGGGGCTCTTCTGTTTGGCTGAGTTTTATGGGATAATTTCAAACAGATTCACTCCACCTGCATTTCAGGTGGGACAAAGGAATTGAAGGGGAATAAATAAGAAAGAACGTCCTGTTCACTTGGATTAATATTTTTAAAAAAGTGCTGCACACAGCTCTAGGTTGTCCTCTGGAATTAAAACTGCCACTAATGCCTCTGGTTTCAGCCAGTTTGTCAATCACCTGAACTATTTGCAAGAACCAAACCTTACATCTGGAACATAACAGTCAGAGAAAGAGCTGAACAAACGTGCATTCAGCTGCAGCCACTTCTAAAATTCCACATTCTCTGAATTACTACCTACACTATTTTCTTCTCCTTAAGTCTTGCTTCTTATGTTATATGAATGAAGAATCAGCACTCAGCTTTCCCTCCCTCCCCGCCATACAAAGGAACAATGCTTGCAGAGGTCTGTTCTGGCTACAGGAGATAGAATAATACTGGTTCTGAAAAGCAAGAGGAATATAGCCAATTCCAATGGCTCCCTTCAGTGCTATTGCACACAGGCATAAGAAAGCCCCTGGAATTTCTGGATCTCTATAAATCAAAGCAGTGATTGCTTCTAGTGAATATAAAGACATAAGAAATATTTATGGCATAATATAAACACCCACTGTACCTTCCCAATCACAGCACACCGAAGAAGAGAATTTAATATCACCTTTAGAGATTTTCAGATGATTGAAATTTGAATCACACTGCATTAGCAAGCACTTACATTACATTAACCTTACTACTTACAGATGTAATTAATACTCAGTACAAGTACAGTCAGAAGGGGAAAAAAACAAAATCATATAATTTAACAAATGCCAAATAAATATATCTGGATCTCCAAGATATTTCTCAAACAAGAAGAACTACAGCAAAAAAAAAAAAAAAAAGTCAGAGCTGGCAAGTTTTATAGAGTAATGCTTCTATCTGTCAGATAATCCATCAGAATTCAGGTATTATGGGTATTAGAAATTATTATGGTACTCCCTCAAACGGAGTTGAAAGAAAATACTATATACCGTTCTACACTTGAATGGGTTGAGTGATTATTGACTGATGACTGCAAACATGCACATCCAGAACTGTTCAGTGAATATATTTTAGGACTGTTTGCTCACTTTTGCTCATTTCATCTGTGAGCAGACAACTTTCTCACCTGTCATGCATTTGACTTTGCTGGAGAAACTGTGCAGAACCTTCTGGGAAAAAAATTGCTCTGAAAAGAGCAGACATTGGAATTACAGTAATTAGATCTAGAAAGAAGGGATAAAAGTGTTCATGCTGTTAAACAGGTAGCAATGCAATTGCTTCAGTGTTTGACTTGACAGCTCATTTTTAAGCTGAGCTGTACTGCTGCTATTATTTGAAAATAGCTGTCACTGTCAGATATTTTAATTTATTTGTAATTAACTCCAGTGTCACTCTAGGAGTAAACTAAACGCCCCGTGGAATACCAACACATGTGTAACAACAAATACATGACAATTTACATCTCCTCTTAGTCTAAATAAAATAACTCCAATTGAGGCCACTTTTCCTATTTTCCTTAATCCTGCAGGAGGACTGCTAGGATTACGTGACAGTACTGGTTTTACAGAGGCAATATAGAAATTCCACATGCGTTCCTTGCTTTTACCATTATCCAGCAAAACATGCTCAATATATATATGTCCTCTACTTTTATTCGATCTGATGTCAGCCTTAGCTAACCCATATTTTATAGATGGCCAAACAAACTCACATGGGAGTTTATGCTAGTATTTTATCATTGCTTGCACTTTGTGGACAAACTTGGCACTATCAGTGATCTAAGCAAGAATACACTCAATGACTTGGGGTGCATGTGTGTGTCCATTTTTTATTTTATTTTTTAAAATCTCATCTGGTTCATTAAGAAGTCTTTTCGTTTGAAATTGACAGAGATGCATACATCCCCTTACGATTAGATAATATGATCACCACAGTTCGCTTTACTGTTGAAATACAAATGCTTTCCTCACCTGGGAAAAGCCCTTAAGGAAAAGTTTCACATTGCTAAGGTGAAGAGATCAAATCTTTCAACTCAATACTTGAAAACAGAAACACTTCCCTCCAGGTTATTTTGTTTCTGGTTACTTTACTGAAGTGTTTGCAGCACCAAATACAGAAAAGTTTTCTTTGTTCTCCTGACATTCAAAATCTTTATTTCCATCTTGTCTTAAATTTACAAAGGTCGCAACAGATTTTCTTGTTTGTTTACTTTGTCTTGATATCCATATGAAATCATGCACCTAATTATCAGCTGTACTTCTATTACCCCAAGAGAGACTTTCCTTTTTCCATGCTGGCATTAAATTTATTTTCAAGAGAGAAAAAATGTATAATAAATACAAAACATTTAATCAAGAGAATTAGATAAAGTAATAAGGCAAAAAAAAAAAAAATCACAGCTTCAGATCCTCGCTGGCTATGGTAATATACTGAAAGCAAACAAAGGTCCTCAATAAAACATCAAGCCTTATTCCCTCCTTGCAGCCTGTTTGAATCTTAATAAAGACTTAATAATGATGAAGACAACATCGAGAAACCAGTGCTCCCCTTCCTGCTGCCTGCCTGCCGCTTACCTCCCTGAAACAGATTTAAAGACAAGTAAACAGGAGCCGGAAAACTTGCAAGTTCTCTTACCATCCGACAAGTCAATTAGCCCGAGGTAGTGCAAAAGTTTCAGAGAGGAGCACACCACCACCACAATGCCTAGAGTCTGCAGTCCCTCCGACTCGCCTTTAGTCCACATCCTCCGAGGCACCAGGCAGCACCTGCTGGCTGCCGGCACCCGGCTGGCAGGCATGGAAAGCTGCAAACTCCTCCGGTGGAGGCTTTCCTCCCCGCTGCTCAGCTGAGTGTGCAGCCCCTTCCCTCTCCCTCCCCCGGCCTCGCACTCCCTCTCTTTCTCAGGCTCTCCCCCTAGTTCTGCTTCTCTTCTCCTCTCTCCCCCCCGCTTGCCTTTCTTTTTTTTTTTTTTAATTAAAAAAACACCCAAGCAATTTCAGCATTTAGCAGTAATCTCGGGTTTTATTTTCTTTCACTTTAGGGTAATTCTCTCAAGAGTTTACTCTGCCCCTGAACAACTTAATGCAGGGCTCCTAACCTCAGCAACATCTCGCATGGTTTTCATTGTATACTTTTTTTTTTTTTAAACATATCTGTGATACCAGTCATCTTTTGCTTTGGGGATTTTCTCAGTAATCCTATCAATTCGGATGCTTTTTGCCAATGCCTCTTCTGTACTGCATAGGGGACTACAGCAGGTTGTAGGGGAGGAAAGGAAGGATCCTTCCCTTTCCTAATCCTCTTCCTCCATGACATTACCCCAGGACACTGAGGCAGCAAGACACGCAGCCGCAAGGCTGCAACATAATTAAAACCAGATTTTTCAACCACGCCGGTAGTGCAGGATGCTAGGATGTTCAGGGGAGCACGGAGAGGCAAGGCCCTTCCCCACCCCATGCTGCCAGCCCTGGGGCGAGCAGCAGCCCTAGGGCTTGGAGGAGCCGGGCCCGCTGCCACTGTGCAGCCATGCCCAGGGGCAGGACCTCAATGGGATTTTGTCCATCATACTAACCAAGGGATGCCCTCTGATCACACAGGCGTTCTGTGGAAGCCAGGGTGGAGGAGGTATGGAGTGCTCCCACATGCTTGAGTCATCAGGAACACTTGAATTGAGTTGGAGCTTTGTTTCCATGTGCAGGTGACCGATGAACAGCTCAAACAGCAGCAGAACACATTTGCAAGGGTGATGTGGGTTCCCTGCCACCGGCAGCTACCTAACCAGAGCTCCCCTCCCTGCTGGCACGGGGCTGTTACCACCCCAGGCACTGGGACTCCCCGGTGCGGGGCCACAGAAGCCCCAGGTTGTGCTTCCCTTCTGCAGAAGGGCTGCTGGTTGGCTGGCAGACACCAGACAAGGTTCCTCCATCCCTCCAGCTGTAAGCCCTACACTGACCTATCACCACGGTGTTTAGTTAAACCAAACCAGCTTTCTGCTGCTATTTAGTCATTTAAATAAACACAACTGATTAGGGAGTTGGCTACAGGTGCATAATCCGGTGACAAACCCTGCAGACCCAGAGCTGTGCTTCCCTTTTAAGAAATAATTTAATGATGAGCATCTTTCAACAAAAGCTCAGCTCCCCGCTTGGCCCATCAGGTACCACACCACCTGTTCTCTGCCACAGCACTGAGCTCATGCAAGAAATTGCTTCTGTGCTTTAAGCCCAAGAGTGAATCCTCAGTATCAAAACAGAGCACCACCAACTCTGGACAAGAAGCAGAAATATTAACTAAGAGCTTATGAGGTGTTTTATTTGAATCATGCCTGGATCAAAGAAAAACCCAAACTGAGTCAATGCCAAATAAATAGCTGGATTCAAAGTTGGGAGTTCTTTGGAGAACTATTCTACAGGCTAGAAAACATCCTGCAGAGCTGCAGCAGCCTTTGGAGTGATTTTTCCCAAGCAGTGGTATATCTGCTGTATAATACATACTGTTATTCTCACAGAGGGTAACTCCAGGGACTAAATGTTTCCAGCTAGAATCACGCAAAACTAGCAGCACAAACTCGAGTGCCCAGTTTTCTACTATAGCCAACAAAAACAAACTTTGCAGAGCAACAACTAGAAGAGCTTTTTTTTTTCTTTTTTTTTTTTTTTTTTTTTTTTTAGATATTTATGGATGAGGTTAAGCTTCCTAGTGAAGCAGTAATAGCTTTATTTTTGCAAAATGCTAAAAAAATGAGGAATTAAGCAGGTCTGTTTAAAATACCAGATGTCTTGATAATAGAGATAGATGGTCTCACTAATGCCTAGCCTAAGTATCTCTTGCACACAGCAAAAGGGGTTGAATGGCTCAATTAACTGGAAGGTTTGCGCTGGGTATGCACTGCCTGTGCCCTCTGGGAACACGAGTAAGAACTTCATCAAGATCAATCAAAATAACATATAATGAAAAGGATTTTGAGGTAATAAAAGAATTGCAATGGTGAATCATATCAATGACTTATGTGATCTATAAAAGGCTCTTTAAATCTGCTGGGGAAAAATACATCATGTGAAGGTGCAACAATCACAGCAAAATGGAGAATCACCTTCCCGTCGCAGAAGCTTCTCCCAGCAGCCAAGCTGTTTGGACCACATTTGTACTTTCAAGGAGGATTCATCTCCTTGCTTCATTTTAAAACAAATACAGCACGACAGGTTCTCATTACCCACACCTGTAAAAAGCCTCCAACGTTATTCTGTGATTAGCCTGGTATAAAACAAAATATTAAATTTGTCATTTTGATCGACTATTCCTTTGTTCTCGTGTTATGATAAAGAATAAACAGGAACATCTGATTGATTCTTCCTGTGCAGTTCATTATTTCAAATATCTCCAGAACACCTTTGTTTATGGATCTTCTTCCCATACCTGGCAGTCCTGAACACTCTTCCCACATGGCCACTGCCCATAAATCTATTTTCACTGCAGAGCTCTGAGGCTCTTCCCCTTCTGTTGTATTTTAGAAATGGCATAATGAGATCATTCACGGTACTGCAGGTAGCTGTAACACCAAAAATATTAAATTACTATTCCATGCATACTTATCCAATATAATTTGTGTGTGCATAAAGTTGGGGGGTTTATTGCTATTTTCATTTTCAACCAGGCAAACCAAAGTGAGAACCAGGTGTCTGAGTGATTTTAAGTCACCTAGACCTGAGCAAATGATATTGCTTAAATTTCAGTATTTTATCAGCCTGCCTTGGTCAACAGCTATTCATCTCCCCCCCTTTTGCCCCATGTGATTTGAGTTTTCTCATATTTCTCTGGCTCTGACTATCCCTAAGGAATTTGTACCTTCTGCAAATTACGTGGAGAGATAACTACAGACTATGATTGAATAAAAATATGCCATGAGTCAAGTTAATGAATCTAGCACCCCAGTAACTAATGGTTTAGGGTCCCAACCTACACCATGAGCCATCTCCAGCCAGACTAACAGCTGTTCACTGACAAAAGGCTCAGGTCCCAACCCATTTGCACTACCACAATCTCACCCCGACCCCTCTGCCCACAAATTACTTAGGCTTCATATCACATTTGTGTTTTCCAGCAGTTATTCAGCAGCCCAGAGTGTTTTTGGAAGTGCTGGCTAATTACCAGTTATTATTTTTGTCACTGGAGATGCATTCTGCGTAATGACAGGTCTGTGATGTCTCACTTTGGTTTGGTTTTAGTGCTGCACAGGGAGCTGGGAGCAAGGAGCTCCGTGCCTCAGCCTGCCATCTTCTCGCTGTGTCAGCTCAAGGAAGCAACCAGCAGACAAACCCTTGCCTGCCATAGTACACATTTCCCTGCCCTAACGAAGGCAGCTATAATCCCATCAGAATGTTTCCCCTTGGTTCACCTCTTCTGAGGCATGTGAAGGAGCCACTCTTTGCGCTATGCATGCTTCCCTGCTTGCTGGCCATGCAATGAAGCCAGCAGGTCTGAGGACCCACAGAGTTCATGCAGAGAAGCAGGAGGACCCCACACTTCTTCCCGTTAGAGGGATCGACCTTGGGATTCCCAGCTTATTATCCCAATTGGCCTCAACAGCTTCAGAAAGCACAGGAATACATTTCAGAGAAAGGCCCCAGAGATCAAATACCTCATTGTTGACTTTTTCTAGGCCACAGCGGGAAGCACAGACAAGAATATCCGGCCTTAAAGGTTCTGCACAGCGCTGAATGGAGCACTCGGCTTCACCCTGTACCTACCCCACTACAGCAGGAGCCAGCAGGTGCTAATGATGCACACGTAGCCTCCCATCGAGCTGTGAATGGTGAGTTGACCAGCAATGAATATAGAAACTGTGTAACCTCAGAGGACTAACTCAAACTGCAGTTTACATATGCACCATCTGAAATTGGGTGTAGAACAATTCATGTAAGGGTAACAGCCACCTTTGGTGATTCCATCATCAATTCCACTGGCAGGAATGTATAGAGGCTGTGCTTTTCTCCTTTTATTTACTACTCTATCGTTTCTCTAGATCTTTATACATAAACCCACATGGCAGCAAACCCAAAGCCCGGTGCCTCTCAAGGTGGCAGCTCACCAGCAGCCTTGCAGGGGGCACCGGCTGCTCTCAGCAGCTGCCCCACAAGCTCTCCAGCTCCGGACCTGCCCTCTGCAGGGCTGTTGGCTCGGCGTGGATGAAGCACCAGCGACTGAGCAGCGATGCCTGCTGCACCGTGAGGAAGCCAGGGAAAGGCTTCCGTGCTGCTGTCCTACTTTCCTGACTGGCAACAAAAGTTGAGGACACCTGCTGGGAGGGAAAGGAGGGTAGGGGAGAGGAAGTGGAAAGTTAAAAGGAGGCATAGCACAAGAGGGTATTTCAGGCCTGAAATAAGGAACACTGAGGTGATGTGACATGCAGACCCGATCTAGGAAGGAGGGGGCTTTACACAATCTGAAACTGGGCACAAAAATGAAACACCTGATGTCAGCTCAACCAGGGGTTGATTTCCCACCCGGCTGACCCATGCCAGGCCCCATCCCAGCTGGGTGCTTTCCCCAGAGCCCACGCTCGGAGGTGAGCACTCTCCCCACTCTCCCCAGCAGCAGGTCCATGTCACTGCCAGGAGCCAGGAGACTCAAAGGCTGAGCCTGCCACAAGCTGTACGTGCCCTGCAGCGGCAGCTTTGGCTTACTGGACTTCTGCACAAGCAAGAGGAGATGTGGCCCCTCCTTTGTGACACTGGCAATTGCTCTGCAGGGTCTCCAAGCAGTTCCGAGGCATAAAGCTGGAAGCCTCCACTGTCAAGTCTGGCTGCAGTGATTTTCTCATCACAGGTGGATTTTCCCCCATCATATTTATTTCCCATCAGACTGCCACAACTTCTATCTCAGTTTTATTAAAAGTGATGATTAATAACACAGAACCTTTGTTCTCAGACTTTTTTCTAATGGGCTGCATTTTTCCAGATTCACATTGACTTAAGTGCATGAGAATAACAAAGAACAGCTAGTCTAGTCTTTTTTTTCCCCCAAGGGCTCAGAAGATCGGGATTTTTTACCACAAGAAAACTGATGCAGGAAGAACCCCACAAAATAAGAATTTCTTAGCATGAACTATACCGAGTTATGTGATACAGCTGCTCCTGCTTACAGTTTCTGCAATAGCGAGTACCTTTCTTTTCCAATGCATGCCAGCTTGCTGATAACTGCTAAGACATTCCTTCCGACCAGGTCTTTTGCTTACTACATCCTAAGGAAGAAGGAAAAATCCCTGAGGGAAAAACACAGTGAAGGATGCAGCACTACATATGCTTTGCTCTCTCACTCATCTCCCTGGAGGATCTTCTCTTGGCATCAGTTATAGCAAGAGAAGAGGCAGTTACTGGGGTTTCTACTACAACTCTGTTCAGCTACAAGATGCCTGGAGACACCCTTGATGCCCCAGGAACGTCTCTGGAAGGACCAGCGGGTCCCCTCTGGGCCAGCCAGTGCCTGCAGCAGGAGCTGCCTCGCTGCCAGCTCCCCACTCAGCAGGCGGGGCAGGGCCTCACGCTCCGTAGGGATGGTGACCCCAGCACCACATCGCTCTCCTAGGGAGGAGGTATCTCCTAGCACCCGATCTAAGCCTCTGAAGCTGCCACGTACAGCCGCTAGCCCCTCTGCTGTGAAGCCAGGTATCTTCCAACAGTGCGTGCATGTGGTAACCTGCAAGCCACAAAGCCTTCCTCTCGTCCAGCTCCTACCCATGAAATACACAGGCTGCTCTTTGAAAGGCAGCATTTAAGGCTAATACATTTGAGAGTATTCTTTAGAGAAGGCTCCTGAACCTGGGCCAAGCCATTTTGCTGCTGACATTGCTGCCAAAACCTCTTCATTATCCTAAGAAGGGCTGGACTGCCAGCCAACAGCATGGACTCTCCTTCCCTACCTCACCACAGCATTTTCCACTAAGATGCAGGGAGCTCAGTTACCCGGCCTACCTTCCCCCCGCCAAGGTTCAGACTGCAAAACACGCAGAAGGGCTGTTTTCAGAGAGGAAGCATTGAGGCAGTCTTCCAGGCAGCAAGGAAGGAAGGTTCTGGTTGGGACTGTAGCCCTAAAGGTTGGTATGTACAGATGTTTGACTGCAGAATAGCATTAGAAACATCAGGAGCTGGGAAAGCACTTTTGAAGTGTTTCACCCATGTCCTGGCTACTCAGACTTGAAATGTGGTGCAGCCCACAGAGGCACACAGTGCCAGGAGGGGTGGATTTGGCACCTTAAAGATCATCAGCATTTCGTACCTGTCTTTAGGGAAACAGAACCCCAATAATCATGAAAGGCCAGAAGAGAAATTCAAGTTCGGAATTCTGAGAGCTTTGTTGGAACAGCTGCAGGCTTGGAGAACTGAGAAGAAAGCCAGGAAGCCTGGCTGTACGAGCAGTTAGTGTCCCTTGGAAAATCCACCCAACTACCCCCAGTGCCACAAGGTACAGCTCTCCTGGGGACACCAGTGCCAAGCTAGCACTGACCAGCAACTCCAACTTAGGTATCTGCTTCTCAACCCCTTATTTACCTTTTTCCCCTTATTTTCAAGTAGTGAACTGAATAAGCAGTCTATTTGGTACATTTCTCCAATGATGCTCCAGGGCAATATTAAACCATCTTCTTGTTCTCACATACGAATAAGATGAAACACTGCCCAGTAAAGATCACGTCACAGCTTCTGCCCTAGTTACAGCACGCGCATTCCAAGCCTAAGCATTGAACACTCCCCACTTGTAGAACGCTGCTCCTTTATCTATTAAACCATGTTTTCTCATCGCTTCTCATAACGTTCTGCACTTATTTTTAAATAGCCTCAAGCAATGAACACTTATATATGCCTTTCTAAATAACCCGAATTTTTCACTTAGCGATGTGCTGCAAGAGGAAATACCCTTAAACACTCATTGACTCTTCACTAGGATCTCATCTTCACTGCATCATCTACACATTACTTACATTTATTTTTTTTTTATCATCTGTAATTTGTATTTCCATTTTCCCCCCAGCTTGAAAGAAGGCTTAGTTTAATTGGTTATTTGCATAATTATTCTGAAAAATAAAGCGCTACAAAAATGGCTAATAGGAGATCAGAGTACTGTATTCATGAAGGAATTTCAAAACAGAGGAAAACTAACTGTATTTTATGTACAGCATCGTCGCAAATCACATCATCCCTGAAGCATTTGAAAACCTGGGCAAAGCAGCAAAATTCTCAGCAATTAATGCCTCGCAAGGCAACAGAAACCAAGAACAAAGCGGTCAATCTATAAAGCCAACGTCTTTCTGAAGTTGTGTTTTCTAAAGAAATAATATCAAGTTTGTAAAGTACAAACTTGTAAAGTACAAACAGACAACAAAAAGTAAAAAAGCAGTTGATGCTGTTTCTCTAAATGCATGGAAACTGAGAGAACTTTTGGAGGACGCCAAAAGAGAGGGGAAATGGCTTGGCTTCTGCGGGCACGGCTCCGGCTGTTCTGCTCCTCTAGTGGCCCCACTGGGTAAGTTCTGGGCACAGCACAGATGGAAAATGCTCCTGACCAACAAAGAGCTTGAAATAAAGGCAGTAATGCAAGTGCATGCGACAGGAACTACAGAAAGGATGCGATGCTAAAGCTAAATGGTAGCCTGGGATAAATGACCTCCTTCAAGCCTCTGCCCTTCTGTGTATTTAAAAGCAAACTGGACCCTGGCGATGGAGCCAGCTTCCTACTCACTGCCACCAGTCGCACAGCAGAAGAGCAAAGGAAAGCACCAAGCTACCCGCATCTACTTGTATTTGCAGTTCCCCAGCACAGACAAGGGGAAAAAAGCCATGAGCGAACCCCAGCGAGCAGATTTAAACTCGGAAATTAAGCTGAAATTCAAGGGCAAAAGCAAACCAAGGGAAATTTATGACTGTCACATTGGGGAAAGGGCAGCACAGGCAGAAGAATGATTTGTACACAGCTCATCCCAGCCCTGTAAATATTCATATTTGGAGGTGCATTACAGATTGTACACGCTCCAGCAGTCACAACACCCCTCCAGTAACCCGCATTCCTCCTGAGTAGCACCATGCACCCATCACATTCCTAGTCGAAGGTTACAGCAGACACACGGGGGAGGGCACGGATTCGTTTCCTCAAAGTCCTCCACACGCACATCTCCAGCACTAGTGTTTTTTCTCAGGGAGCATAATACACTTGTGCTCTTACTGAAAGAAACATCCACCAGCACAGGACAGGCTTATCGCAGAGGTGCCAATACTCTGGAGCGAGAGTTGCTCATCCCTTGGGCTACCAGCAGCATCAGGTGGGACCGGTACAGGCTCCATCACACACAGCTGAGGAGCTCCCGGAGCACTGCCCCTCAGCACCAGAGGTCTCTGCCCAGAAGGAGGAGCAGCCAGAGCACTGCAGCAGCCCCAACACCAACGTGGGCGCTGTGAGTCAGACATCAAGTCAGCTTGCTCTTCTGCCCTCCTGTATACATGTACATACAGTTATTGCACGGCAATCTACGTACATCATCCATACTATGCCAATTCTTCATGGAAAACAATCACACACAGCATGCAAGGAACTAAGGTGAAAGGCCCAAGTTCATTCAGAGCGGTGCTGGTCCAGTTCCAACATCCACCTAAGTTCTGTTCACTTCCAGCACAAGAAGATCATTGCGTTTTGGGCCGTATTACTGGGTATCCAAGAGCTTTTAAAGGAAAAGTTGGAAGACGTCCTTATCAAGTAACCACATATTTCCAGGGTGGTCCATAGTATTCTGTAGAGATTTTAATAAGCCTCTGCCTCTACATAAATACACTCCCGTCAGTTTGCTGACTGGAACATATTCTCCCCAAGGGAGAGGAATATGATAGCAGACACCGCTCAGCCCTCCCTCTCTCCCCTCAGTTTTGACTGCAGCTTATTAATTGCAAGGTATGCTCTTGTGAAAAAAAATTTACAATATTTAATCACCATTATTAAACTAGATACCAGCTTGGACAAATCATTGAACGCTTCACTGATGTTTCACGGCCGCTCAACCACACCTCCTTCCCCCAAATCTAGCAATGACGCCAAACTATGTCTGGAGGTACTGGAGATGCTCATTTAATCTAAAATGCAAAACACCCTTTGGTACATTGAAAAATCCTCGTGTAGAGCCTTCTCTATCCTGCAGCATTTTACATGCACACCGAGTAGCTACTTATAATTAATTTGTTAACCATTGCCAAGCCATGTACTACAAGAAGTTTGTTTTGATACAAGATCTAACTTTCAGCTAGAGCTTACAAAATTTCAAGTATTGTTATGAACGCTAGAGATACAACCACACATTTCTGCCATTTCCAGAGCAGAAAAGAGATGGCAAAACACCACAGCACTTAACAGTTGCCCCAACAAGCAAGTACTGGGCAGTATCCCTCTTCCAGATGGCCTGGAAAACCGAAGGACACTTCTCAGCTTGCAAAAAACACAAGCATGAAAGGAAGCCATTTGGCAAACAAAGGAAGGCAGAAGTTCTGCAGCTCCAGCAGACCACAGTCATTCTGTCACTGTAAGCTTAGGGGAGGTCGAGCTCTTCGGTGATGGGTATTCAGCCATTTAAGCAGCTGCAGAGGTTTAGTTTGCTTGAGATAATCCACGCTAAGAACATACCTTTTTTTCCACCCTCCATTCCCACTTTTGCTTGTTTTCAACTATTCAGCTACGAGAAGAGGTGGGCCTCAGGCTGGGGAGGGCCTACAACGCAGCTGGAACAGAGGTGCAGCTTGCCCAGTTCCCATCTTCCTGCCTCGCTGTGCCGTTTTAGCTGCATGCCCTTCTTACAGGGAGGATGGGTTTTAGATTAAAATACGAGCATTTGAACCGTAAGGCATTCATCATGGAGGAACCCATACATCACACATCCTTTTGGAAGGAAAAGCCCACAAATATATAATATTTGAATATATGAAGCTCTGTGAGCCTGAAAACAGTTTGCAAGGCTGCAAATCGCCCAGTTCCACAAGTGCACTAATCCCATTTCAGTTGCTGGCTTCAGTGCTATCAAGGCAGAAACACAAAAAAGCACTTGATTTCATATAAGTACATCAGAAAAATTTCATGGACGCTGCTAAATAATTGATCTGCACAGGAAGGAATTTTCTAGTGTCTAGTTTGCTGCACAGATTGCAAAGCTCCAACCTTTTGTGCTAACGTGCACAGAAATACGGCTCCCTGCGCACTCCTCCTGAATACCAAGCAGGCAGTCTGTAGCTGGTAGGAAATAAGCTCACACACACATCCAAGCACTAGCAAGCATTAATATTTAGGTTTATTCAGACCCAGGCATAAACTTGTTACCAGTGGGAAACATATACATCTTCCTGAACAGCAGAAGAGCGTCTGGAGAGTCAGTTAGAAGAGAAAGCATCTTCTCAGCACATAGTCTCAAACCTACTAAAAATTTCACTGTTATAATTCTAGAAAGAGAAGGTGAAGTTAGCGTATTTACTCACTACAGTCGGTTCAGTTTATGCAGTAACTGCGCTCGGAAGGGGCATTAGGCAGCGCAGCCTTGGAAGTGCCCCGCACCAGGCAGGAACAAAGCGGCAGCTGAGGGTGCCGATTAGCTCTTGTTTATGGGAGCGCTAACTGCACAGACACTCAACTGCCTCTCAGAGCACAACATCATTTGAGGCTTTGCTTTTGGTCTCTTTGCTATGACTCCAAAGCACAGAGACAGTGGAATTAACTGCATCACAAAAACAGAGCTGACAAATCTTATGCAAGAGCTTTACTTGAAGGGAAAGCCACCCCATGCACAGGTGAAGGACTGCAACTTGCATGGCAATGAACTGAACCTGAGTTTGAGCCTTCACAGGAGAAATTCCTTCAATACCTCTCCTTCAGTGGGGAGGAAGGCGAGGATACAGACTCCCACATGCACAGCCACAGAGGAGTGGCCTAAATAAACCCTTCACATTTCACATCAAAACAATTCAGTTATCTGAGGCCCCACTGGGATTAGGCGGGGACTGGTCACAGGTCCCCCAGAACCAGCAATGGGACCTGGATGGGAGGCACACAAGGTCCTCACCTGCACGCCCATATTCTGTCTGGATGGCCTTACAGCATCTGCAGTAATGGTTTGGTTCGGTTATAGGGCTGTATCTCTGCCCCCTTTATTTTTCTCTCGGTACATCTGCGCCAGCACCACTTTGATAATGAATGGACATTTTCTCCTTGATGTTCTAAGCTCGCACGTCTGAAATGCTGCTCTGCATCACCACCCTGTTGGCACCCCTCAGTTACCCCACAAACACTGATAAGAGCTCAGTAGCTGCCTGTGCCTGCTCCTAACAGCCCACAGAGTCACGATGAGACAGAAGAGGGGTGCCAGCCTGGGACCCTGGAAACCTTGCTCTGCTGGGGTGCAGTGAAACCACGGCCAGGGCATGGAGACCAAGCTGCCCCAGGGAGGAGCTGTGTGTGCACCCTGAGCTCTGGGCCTGGCTCCCCCATTTGTGAGGCACGGCCCCAGAGGGCTCTTACAGCACAAGCCCACTGCCGGCTGCGGCACACTAGGAGGTGACACTGTGGGGGCACTTTGTGTTGAAGCAGGACAAGCAAGACAGTACCTGGGCAGATGAAGTGATGTTAAGTGCACAATACAACTAATTGCAGCCATTAAACAACCATTGTCATCAACCCAACCTTAGTTCAAGAAAGTAACTGTGTCACAGAAACTCAGTAAGGTGAACTCCGGCATCGCAGAGCTCGGCAAATCACTGCTGACTCCTGCACAAGCAGCCAAGGGCACGTGTCTTCCAGAAAGTCCCTTGGGATTAGATGAGCTCCCTTACCCAAGTCTCCTTGGCATAACTTTGAAAAAGACTTCTTGCAGAACAGTTTTGCCTGCGTACACCCACGCATCCCCTTGTTTTACCAGCAGGTCAGAAATAAATGTTTTCTGTTCACTGCATTTCGGGGACTGCCCACACCGGCGTGCCCAGTAAGAAGCCAGCTGCCAGGCACGTCGTGGTATGGGTCTGCTGTGACTTTAGGGGAGACGCAGACCAACATTTCCATTTTAATAAAGACATCAGTTACAAAAGGTGCCACTGAGGGAAAGTACTTACAGTAATGGGGAATTAACAAGTCCCTGTAATTAGCCAATTAGTTATCTTGGATCCAATTCATTAAGAAGCCGCACGTCCTCATTTCATTCATTTCTCCTCCCACTTTCTGCTTTCCAGCCAGGACTGGTGGCACAGAAGGCAGGAGAGGTGAGGCCCAGCAGCAGACACTGAGCTCGGCTGCTGCAGCCCCCAGGCACGCTGTGCTGCTGACCCACACAGCACGGTCACCCCTGCTCCCCGGGAACTGGGGGAACCCTCTGCTGGCAGGTTCGCCTGGAGCCAGCTGCTGTTACACACGACGTGGAGGACTCGGTATCCTGAACATGGTGGTAGCCATCCAGGAACCAGCCCAGAACAAGGCAGCACCTGGTGGCACATGTTTCTGCATGGGGAAACCCACTTGGGTATCAACACACCCAGGCTGCAACACCTAGGGGTGTCTTAAAGAGCTTCCCCAAGGCCCTATCTGCCAACCCCACATACATTCAGTACTTACAGAAATCAGCAAAGAGAAGAGAGCAGGGACAGGAAGCTGCAAGACACGCACCTTTGTCTGTGTATTGTCAGATTCAGGCTCAAATACTGGAGCTTTGGAGCTCTGGAGTTTTATTGGAGTTTTCAAAGCCTGTAAGTACAGCAGCGACTCAGCCCTGCCTCAAAGTCACCGACAGAGAGAATTCCCTCTCACAGCAAATGTTCTTAGGGATCAGCTCAAGCTCTCTGCCTCCTTTCTCAGCATTAAAGGAAAAATGCAAAAATGCTGGGTTTGGTTTCATTTCTGCTTGTAAATCAAGCCACAAAGTCTGCCTCAGCCTCTGTTAACTAGGAAAGCATCCACTGGCTGTACTCTGTACAGGCACTGCAATTCGGTGTTCTTTTAGGATTACTTCACGAGAAGCAAATTGACACAAAGGTCCCCATTTCCCAGCTATAATTAAATGGAAATAATTCCCAAGAACTTCCCCTCTGCAGTAAATCCATGGATATCTTTTCCTCTTACAGGTGACAGTTTGTAGGTGATGTTGCCTAAATGGGCTTTAAATACACAGAGCATAAAAACTTAGCAAATGGCTAAGAGATGAGTGTCCACACAACACAAGAAATACATTAATAGGGGCAAAAGAAAAAAGTGGGCTAATGCTTCAGTTAGAAATTCATCTTATTTTAATGTCAACCAGGAGATAATTGCCACTATTACAGAGCTTCCACCTTTAGCTTTGGCATACTTTACAGAGAAAATCCTAGCAGGGAGACAGAGACAGCAAGAGAACTTTGCCCAGAGCCCTGCGGGGAAGCAGCCAGGAGCAGCGGTGAGGACCCCTGAGTGCAGCACGCTGCCCTCCTCCCACTGTCTCACCTGAACCCCACAACTGAAATTGGTCGGGTTTACACATGATCCTGCCCTCATTTTGTTCACTCTTAACTTCGATTCTGCTTGGAGTGACTTGTGCACTGAGGTCTACTCTTTTGTTCCTTCAGCCCTTCAAAACCACCAATCTGAAAGCTTCGCCATTCCTTGGCTGCCAGGGAACTCTAATCCTCTGCACAGCTTCAAAACAGAGAAGAACAATATGCAGGGTGGGGGTGAGACTAAGGGCAGGAGGAACCAGTGAAAATTGAATAATCAATCAAGACTGAAAAGCAAAGAGAAGCATCAGAAAAATAGCCAGTTTACCCATGCCATGTGTGCCAGCCAAACTCGTGTTGATTATTCTTCTAACCCTCGAGATGCCTGCCTTTGTTAGGAGAAGTGTGTCAATTTACTGAGCCAGCCTTGAGGAAAAAATGCCTTTCAAAGTCAGGTAAAGGAAAGTTAAAAATAGGGAGATCACCTACTACAGCTGCAGTAAAACCACAGCCTTCAAAAATCGGGAGAGATGCAAAGCATTTATCCACATCCCAATCATTCCAGAGGTAGGAGCACAACCAAGTGCCAGGCACTCCTGGTTTAAACCCACAGTTACCCAACAAAAGCTGTCATTGCCCTGTGTGTGTTACTGGGGGACAGACAGCGACAAAACAAAGGTCAGCACGTGGCTGTCCCTGCAGGATCTCATTTCAAGGGGTCACTTTGCCATGCCACTGAACAAAGATTGCAGTTGCTCACAACTCTTGAGCGAGACAGGCAGGTCAGAGCTGGCTAAGGATTACAGGGCATTTCTTAAGGTCTTTGGCTTTTCCTCAGCTGCCTACAAAGTCATTCTGACTCTCTAAAGTCAGGGAAAAAAAACAACAAAACAAACAAAACCACAACAATGAAACAAGACAATTATGGGGAAAAACAAAAACGAAAAACACCAACCCACAGAACCACCAACACTGGAGACTGCTGAAAGGGGAATAAACACTACAGGAGAAAGTAGCATTATACTTTTATCTCAGGGCTGAGTGTTGTGTTGAGCTCATGCAAAACCCACAAATCCTTCTCTGAACAATAGAAGGCTTTAACTTCATTGGGAAGCTACTCGTTGGAGCGAAATAAAGAGAATTTGCAAATTCTGTTTTCTCTTTAGAAGACTTTTGGAGTGAGTTCTGGTACAATACAGGCAAGCACACGCTAAGTGGATTAGCAATGATGATTCCTTCAGCTCTAAGGACAAGCTTGTGCCAAGAGCTGTACCAACACATCTCCCAGAGAGTGGCGAGCAAGCTCAGCTCATTTTAGATGACTGAGGCAGCAGTCACTTCAGCAAAGGAAAAAGGTTGTCCTAAAACACAAACATGGTATGTCTGCAGTGGTTTGCTTCTCCTCCTTGGAAGCACATGCAGGGTAGAAGCACCCTGAGGCAGCACAAGGCGCACGCACGCAGGCTGAGGGAGGTTTCCCATTTCCAGCAAGCTGGGTGTTTTGTACCATTATGGTAGCGTTTAAGAGAGCCGTCATCCGTGTATCAAGTGTACCAACCAGTCCCGCCTGCAGAGTTTAAGACAATGGATTTGAACTGGAGGAAATCTGAAAAAACGAAGCGCTCTTGTTAGGCACATCAGCAAGGTTTCTGTCCTTCGTTTTTTATTAAATGAAAGTATTAGAGAGGGAGAGAACACACATCAGGAGGTGTTTAAATTTACTTATAAAGATAATCCAACTGCATATTCTCAGCAACGTTACAATAGGATCTAAAACTTGGTCACTTGATTCATACCAATAGGGAACTGCCTGTCTCCAAACCTCTGTTATTCAATCCTCGGGATCAAACAGTTACTTCCACCCATTCAATGCAGCAGGTCAGTATCGCATTCAAAACAGAAAAAGTTGCCTTTGGGACAGAAGAACACAACTCTCATGCAGTTGTTCCTCAACTCACATGTATTTTTGGGTACCCCCAATACAGAAGTACATTTGAACAGGTCAAGTTATGACTTTAAGAAAGGTCTAATGATGTTCAGTTTCCTAAAGCAAGTCAGAGCTGCTCTCTGCCAGAGGCCTGGATGCTCAGAGCCATCTATTCCATCATCCTGCAGTTTTCAGCACCCCACTTACACTGCAGCTTTAGCAGCATGCTGTAAAATTAAACACATACCTCTAAGTTGGTGATTTTAAAACATACTAATACCTCAGCCATAGGAATTTGAAGCCCATTTCACAGTAAGCCGGGCCCTTGCCTACAACAGCTATGCACTCTGTGGGTGTGCACAAGGTATTTTAAGTCCCTTTACAACAATATTTTGTGCTGCTACAAGTCTAAAGGCCTTGAAAAGCCATGCCTTAGATGCACAGATGTCACGCCACCAGGATTTGCTCAGTGACACACCAGAAGATTTCTCTGCACTGTGCTTCTCAGAGAAGTGGCCCAGTATAATTCTCGGGTCATTTGTAAGCGCTGTTCACTACAGTGTCTGCATTTCTCATTACAGGTCTTATCACAAGCTCTCTCTGTCATTTTTTAACTAGCCTAAGAAAATAAATAAATAAAACTGGCTTTACACCAGCCCTTAAAACCAGGAAATTAATTCTGGACTCCTGAGTTACAATCGAGAACATCATAAAATAAAGCAGGCTACAACCAGACAATGGTGCTAATGTCTGTGGAGTGACAAGCTCCAGGGTAGTAACTGGAGATCCATGATTTCTCACTGCGCCACAGAAAGCAACACTCTAATTGACAGAAGTAGGCAGTCTGTAACTAAGTGGCATTTCAGCATCAGTATAAATGCACAATTAATTAACGCATATTTGAAAAGCAATACTTTTCCTTTTGCACGGAGAATTTTAAAGTCCTATGTAGGGAGAGAATAAAATAGCTGTAGCTGGGAAGCCCAGCGTAGCAGATTTAACAGCCTTCACTCAGACGCATTATAAAGCTATTAAATGTCTGCCATTCAGGTAATTATGGGAGGCTTGCCACATCTTTTGCTGTCTCCCAGCCAAGATGTGAAGAAAAGGAGAGGTGAAAAAATGGGAGGGGAAGTTAATGGATCCAGCCGAAGAGCTTTTCTCCGTAATTACATCTGATTGGAAAATTGTCTGCTTCAAAGAACAGAAACCTGAAGCTTTATTAGTAAGAGGAGATCTCAAGTTTCTAATTAACAGAAAACAGAAGTACCACGCATTTCACATCATATGTTCTTGTCACACAGCCCCCGTTCTAAAACGATTCTCCAAAGGACTAATTTGCCCATGACATGGCAGAGGGGGGACAGGGAATCTTCCAAACAAAATAAACCCAGTGCCTTTGGCAGTGCAGCTGGGCCTGTGCAGAAATCCAACTGCTGAACTGACCAGCTAACTACCCTAAAGCCACCCATCGCTGCCCTCCATCTCTGTGCACCAGGAGCTGCCCTGCACTGTGGCTGGCCAGGCAGAACCAAAGGATGTGTCTGGAGCAGTCCCAGGGGAACCACGCTGCCTGTTGACACCCAAACACAGCAGGGAGCGGACACGTGCCTCAGACAGCCCCATTTCCCTGCATCTGGCTGTGAACTTCTGTACCCGGTGCTGAGCTTGCTCTGGGGAGTCTCAGCCCCACCTGTACCCAAAATAACACTTAAGAACCAGCGACAGACCTTGCACCAATTCACAGGATGCCCTAACTTGACCTAGGCCCCAGTTTTTAACTTTCTATCCCATTTTTGCAGGCTCTTAAGTCTGTCAGCATTAGAAGTGGCAGAAAAGATGTTATGTACATTTTCGTGCTAGATGTGAGTTCATGCAGAAAGCGATCTCACAAACAAGGAACTGAGGGAAAATACCAGTATAAACCCTTCCTAGCCAGTTGGGCTGCTCCCTGTATCGCAAGCAATGGGCTCAGCCCATCAGCAGCGCAGAAGTGTCCCATGCTGCTTTCCACCAGTAACCCATCCTAACGGGCTGGGCACACATCTCAGAGTCCAAATGATCATTCCCTTGCAGGTGAAGGTGAGATCCAACCCCAATAGCATCTCCCTGCAGCCCGGTGTCACAGGGCACCCACACTCTGCTAGGGACGCTGGCACTGGGCACGCAGCCACACCTGGCCAGCACAGCACAGCGCTGGCCATGCATGCCCCAGTGGGTTTCACAGCCCTTGGGGGGTTCTAGAGGATGAAGTACAAGATACATGCTGCTGACAACAGGAACTTCTGAGAACTGATGCCAGTCACTGCAGATGCGGGAAATACCGCAAAGCAAGCGGTGGGCACAGAGAACAGAGCTGAGAGCACTTCTGGAGCAATATGCCATGCCTCTGTGGGGCAGAAGAGCACCACAAATGAGGAGTGGTGTCAAAGAGGTTGCACCAAGGTCCCCCAAAGCTGGAACCATAACTACGTACCGATTATGAGGGACAGACAATGCTGTCTGTAATACACAAAGAGGAGGCAAAGACCTGCTCCTATCCTCTTGGAGTAGCTGAAAACCACCACCAAAGTGTCAGGGTGGGAAGACTGAACTGAAAGCAGGTCACAGAGGAGGGCTAATGGACTTGGCACAGGTGGGAACAAGACTTCACAGAATCACAGAATTTCTAGGTTGGAAGAGACCTCCAAGATCATCGAGTCCAACCTCTGGCCTAACACCAACCAGTCCTCCACTAAACCATATCCCTAAGCTCTACATCTAAACATCTTTTAAAGACCTCCAGGGATGGTGACTCCACCACTTCCCTGGGCAGCCTGTTCCAATGTCTAACAACCCTTTCGGTAAAGAAGTTCTTCCTAAGATTCAACCTAAAACTCCCCTGGCACAACTTAAGCCCATTCCCCCTCGTCCTGTCACCAGGCACGTGGGAGAACAGGCCAACCCCCACCTCGCTACAGCCTCCTTTGAGGTATCTGTAGAGAGCGATAAGGTCACCCCTGAGCCTCCTCTTCTCCAGGCTGAACAAGCCCAGCTCCCTCAGCCGCTCCTCGTAGGACTTGTTCTCCAGGCCCCTCACCAGCTTCGTCGCCCTCCTCTGGACCCGCTCAAGCACCTCGATGTCCTTCTTGTAGCGAGGGGCCCAAAACTGAACACAGTACTCGAGGTGCGGCCTCACCAGAGCCGAGTACAGGGGGACGATCACCTCCCTAGCCCTGCTGGTCACACTGTTTCTGATACAAGCCAGGATGCCGTTGGCCTTCTTGGCCACCTGAGCACACTGCTGGCTCATATTCAGCCGACTGTCCACCATCACTCCCAGGTCCTTCTCTGCCTGGCAGCTCTCCAACCATTCCTCTCCCAGCCTGTAGCTCTGCTTGGGGTTGTTGCACCCCAGGTGCAGGACCCGGCACTTGGCCTTGTTGAACTTCATGCAGTTGACCTCAGCCCATCGGTGCAGCCTATCCAGATCCTCCTGCAGAGCCTTCCTACCCTCGAGCAGATCGACACACGCACCTAGCTTGGTGTCATCTGCAAACTTACTGAGGGTGCACTCGATCCCCTCATCCAGATCATCGATGAAGATGTTAAAGAGGACTGGCCCCAGCACCGAGCCCTGGGGAACGCCACTAGTGACTGGCCTCCAACTGGACTTGACTCCATTCACCACGACTCTTTGGGCCTGGCTATCCAGCCAGTTTCTAACCCAATGAAGCGTGCGCCAGTCCAAGCCAAGAGCAGCCAGTTTCTTGAGGAGAATATTGTGGGGAACGGTGTCAAAAGCCTTACTGAAGTCAAAGTAAACCACATCCACAGCCTTTCCCTCGTCCACCAAGCGCGTCACTTTGTCATAGAAAAAACTTGGTTCCTGCAAACCCATTCATGACAGCAGGGCAAGACAAAGACTAACTGAACGTGACTGGATTTAAGTCAGAAAATTCTGTATGCATTTGAAACTCTGCACTATATTAACAATTGCAGTTTTAATTACCGTGTTGGCTGGGGAAGGGAACCTTGATGAGCTGCACTCTTTAGAGCATTCCTAAGTAGCTGCTGTGTGCGTAGGCTCTTGAAACTTGATGCTGAGAAGGAAACTTCTGCTAGGGCTCCAAGTGATCACCGAAGGACACAACTCTTTGACTGGCCTCAAAAATTTGGCAACTCACAATTGGAGGACTAATTTGCCTGTCCTCTCAGAGATGGCCATCCACCTGCCCCTCGATCACAAATTTTTTTCTTTCCAGAGAGGAGCTGTAACATACAATTTCACCTTCAAGGTAGCAGTTCTGCTATTCAAATACAGAATTACTTCAATTTTGCTGATCTCATTCAAGAGCTGAGGGGACCATAAACCACACGTACACTTCAGCTTAAGTCTGACTTTATGAGGTTTATGGCACTGAGCACAAATCTACCATGCTGACACTGGTATGTCTTGTTGAAGAGCCTTGCTGAAAGGCCTAGCAAAACACAAGCCCAGATATTTCCACGTGATCTCTTTGCTGACATTATCAGCATGAGCATGTATTTTATCCAGCTGTAGAAGCAGGGAGAGAACAACTCCCCTGGACAGTGACAACTGGAGTAAGACCAACTTATTTCACAGATGGTAAATCCAGCAGTTAGCTGGTAATGACAGAACCAACATCTAATTTATCACCTACAAGGCCAATTAAAGCCTGTCTCTACTACATGCCCAGTGGAAACCAGAGTTACACAGAGGGCAGGTCTCATTCCCTGTTATATGCAGCACACAGTGTAATACAGCCTGTAAGCTCTCTTTATCCCTGCTGGAACGTTCCTTAAGTCATCTCATTTCATTCGAATAAGCCAGGAAAGCCTAACTTATTCCATGATAAATACAGTATCCACTTTAAAAGACCCCAGTTCTATTAAATATTCCATTTTGCAACTTCACCACCTCAATCTTCTTGTGGAAGACTGAGACTTGGTTTGTTTTGGTCTTGCTGACACTGCCAAAACAGCTGAGGCTGGCAGGCACTGCTCAGAGCAGGGCTAAGCACAGCAGGCTGCTCAGAGTAGCTTACTGTCAGGTTTTGACCACTTCCAAGAATGGAGACTGAGAGATGACTGGAGACTGTATTTTACAGGTTGAGTTAGCTAGAGAGAAGCAGATGACACACCATGGATGTCTTGCTGTCTCAAACTGCACAGGCAGTCTTACCTGAATTCATAATCCTAAATTATCGTCAAGAAGCTTAAGCACCTAGAGAGCACTGAGCAGTCCACTTGCAGCAGTATTGTAACCAGCAGCCACAGGGCATTCATCTGCAAGTCCCACAGGGACAGACCAAGTACAGGTAAGACTTTTTTTTTGAAAGGTGGCCTAATAACTGCAAAGTATATTTATCAGTTTTTATAGTTCTATTCTGCAAAATGGTAAAACAGGGAAGACTTTGATGTTCTGGCAGGGATGCTCATGATAATGTGAAGAAGTCAGACAGCTTTGCTTCCCAAATCTGCCTCCCCAGAAGAAAGGAAAGTACCACACCACAGCACCTGGATACAGACCCAAGGGGATGGTTGAGGTTTCTGAATCCATGCTCTGCATAGACTTTAAACTCTGTTTTTACAGCACTATAACCACATTTCTGCATTTTCATGCACCAGTATAGATATTTCAGCTTGTCAGTGTTTCTACTTGATCAGCGTGACCCATGGTGTGCCAGCCACTATGACCTCAAAACCACTGGGGTCAACAACCAACCTGCTGCTAACTCAACAGCTGCCTGGTTACCTTACATGATCCCATTTGCTATTTAGGCTCATAAATACTGTAAAAAGATCATAGATGCTTTCTGAAATGTTCTTGCACTCTATTTCATAAGACAGTTTGATTCAGTGGTATGGGAACAGAACATTAATCATTCAGCACAAGTTGGATTCAACTGTGTATTTATCATTCTCCACATCTAATTTGAAGGCCAAAACCTATGTAAATCTCTCAAATATGCTCTCATAATTCACAATTTAAGAAGTGCAGAACCTGCTTTCTGTCTTTTACTGAATTTATCTAGGTGCTTTGACTTTAAGGTCTTGTAATAACATCAAATGGAAAGACCTTGACTTATGACTTAATTAAATATCATTGTAGTAGTTCACTAATTGAATCAAATAAAACAGAGAAAAGGTTACAAAATTCCTATAACCTTATCACAAAAACAGTATTTTCAGAAAACTTGAGCACTTTCAGCTAACTCTTAACAAAAAAAAAAATCCATCAGCTTTTCATCATCTGGAACCAAAGCCTGGAGGAGAGTTTTGTATTAGAAAGGCACCACTTCATTGTTAAAGACAATACAAATAAGAAAGTCAAGAAAAAGCTGTAATTAAGAAGTCAACAAGTTTCACAGAGCAACAAGATTTTCTCAGCTGCCACTCAACATTTAGGTAGCTAGATCTATAAAAGGCATGAACTTAAAAGAAAAAGCTAACACTTTGTGGCTAAATCTAAACAGCCTGGACAGAGAAATGAGTTCTCTTGGAGCAGATGTGGCTTTGTGTCCTTCTGCCCTGCTGACAGACTTCAGACGAGCATGAGACACTGCTAGCCCCCAATTCTGGCCAAGGAGTCCAGAAGCCTCAAGCAAACATTTCAACTTCCTGTTGATGCAAGTTATTCATTCTATTCTCTGAAGTGAATTCTTTAAGTGAATAAACACCACTATCTTTACCAGAAAGGAACTGTTGTGGAACAAAACATGTGACTTAAAAGGTTTAAAAATAAATTCCTCCATCACATGAAGCTGGTTCCCTTCTCGTTAGGTTTGCCAAATGTGGCAGTGCATTCCCCTGGGTATCAGTATGGGTGCAGCACGGCAAGAAACGGTGTGCTGTCATCCCTTACACTTCCCATATTTGCAAGGCAAACACATCCATATCACAAGGAAGGACTTTTCCAGACCTATATTATCAAAAACATTATATTTCTTCCAATTCCTATTTTATAGAAAGATTTTTTTTGACAAAAATTCTTGGTTGTCTATCTTTATCATAGCAGGGTTAATAGACCTCATGAGCAAGAACTACAGTATGGATAAAACCCATATGTAGGAACAAGATTTGGAGGGGATAGCAAAAAGATCTGACAGTCTGTACAGCTCTTTATTATTCTCCTGGTGTCCTGGAGAATAATAAGTGCTAAACAATGCATAGCATTAGTTCTCTCCATAATTACAAACCAAATTAAAATGGTGTTTACTAGAGGGCTGATGCTTTAATTAAGAAGAAAACATTTCATAACTAAGACTCAGCCATGAAATGCAATTACACAAGCCTTCAGAGACAGCAGAAGTTTTGGTCAGCTCTTAGAGCAGGGAGGTTCAGCTTGGAGTCCTCCAGCAGCCTCTATTATTCAACACGCATTTCCTTGCACAGGGCAGCCTGTTCCACTCATGGAAGCCTGCTGCAAAGTTGATATTAAGCTCATTTTTTCAGTCTGGATAGCTGTTTTATTTTTCTTAATACATTGCCTAAGTGTCTAATAAATACACCTTTTTAAAAATGTGTTCTGCCTCAGCACGTTCCAGTTAATTATTCCATAACAGTCAGGGCTCAGAAAAGAAATGCATGCATAGTAGTGTGATTAAAAGTCAACATGATAATAGTGCCCTGCAAGTTGTAGTGCTAATTGGATTTCTTAATTGGCTTGGATCGAAAGGATTCGGTTCTATTTTCACTGACAGAAAAAGAAATGAGACAAAATGAGGAAGAGATTGATCCAAATACCTAAATGTGTGACAGATACTCCTACACACCTCACAAGCAACCTTGGACAAGTCATTTATGTCCCCAAGGAGCTAAAACTTAGATTCCGACAACCACTTAACAACAAAAACAGTACTCACAGCCCAATTCCAGTACTACTAGAACTTCTGCTAAAGCCTTCACCAACTAGATAAAAGCTTGTGGTTGTCACAAGAAAGCTGCAGAAGCCCAAATGAGCCAAGCCACAATGACACCCAAGCATGAGGATACAAATACAACAAAAGCAGGGTACTGCTTTCATGTAAGTACTAGCTACTATGGTCACAGTAAAAACAATAACACTCTGAAGACAGAACTTGAGCAGTATCTCCTTTCTGACTCCTCACCTTCTAAAGCTGATCTATACCTGATTTTTCAGGGACAAGCAACCACAGCTCCAGACCCAAACTGAGGGAACAGAAACTTGCTGTTTCTCTCAGCACATCTCAGACCTGAACACAGAAGCTCCTTCTGCAGTTCTTCATCACCTACACAAAGGAAGGCAAGCCTAGGAAGGACACAGCTGGACATCAGTGCTACACACCTTGGTCATCAATGCACCACCACTGTGATCAACTTCTGTGGGCGAGGAATTAACCTCCTGTTTTAAAGGTGAAAGATTGATACTCCAGAAAAAAAATAAATTAAAAAGGAATACAAAGTCTCCAATTTAATCCTTAAACTTCAGAAAGATTCTGAAACCCAGTGGGAGAGGCTCCTAGCTCCACCTGTTCACATGGATGCTACACTGCACCTCCCCTAAAGCCAAAGCAAAGCTGCACTCAACCCACCCAAACTGATAATGAGGAGTTCACCTCTATTTCATACCTTTTGGGAACATATCCTTCCCCCACATTGTGGGAAGGGAAAAAAACATCCTAACACATCCTTGACCAGAAGGACTCGCATATGAAAATGCTATACCCCAGTATGAGAGTGCTGAGCTATCTGCTCCCACAGAGTAAAAATAAATCTGTTATCAAGCAGACTGATTGCACATTAAAAGATTTGCTGAATCGGAATACACTGGAAACAAGTAGGTTCTGTTGAAAAGAAGCCATGCTTTGTTTCAAGCAGAATTGCATTATTGATTTTCTTGAGGTCTGTGGTTAATCTGAATACAGAATTATTTGACGGCACTGAAATGAGAGTTTACATTATTGGGTAGCGTGGCACTTTTGGTGACAGCTGAATTGAGATTTCAGAATTAGAAATGGTTTCCATCCATTGCTGCAAACAGAATAAACTCCAACTTGCTTTCTGAACAAGTCTGCACAGAACATATGCTGAACAAAAGGAACTTGCATCTTTGAGAGAATGCACATAAACTGGTAAGAGGAAAGCAAAGAATGGGAATTAAAGGTCTTTCATCTGTCCTCAGCCCAGGCACAACAGCATGTCTGTGCTGCATCCCCACCCGCAGCCACGACCTGCACCAGCCCTGCTCTGTAGGGCCCATCAGGAGATTTCTGTACCTGTTGTCTCTGAGCAACATGCTGCATGCGTTGGGGAAGACTCTCCGGCTACCTTCATTTGGATACAGCCCTTACATTAAAAAAAAAAAAAAAAAAAAAAAAATCTGTTCCCTAAACCCACAGAGCAGGAAAGACTTTAGAGACAGCAGTCAGGTCACTGATTGTTTTTCTCCCTTCCCACTGCACAGAACACATACAGGATTAAGTCACTTGCCTTCCTCCCTTCACTCACTGAAACCTCCTAGCGTGTTTTCCTTCACAGCCCTTCTGATACTATATGTCTGTATCACTGTTCTTTTCCTCCCCTCCAGCTGCTGTACCAAGAGAAAGAGAGCAACTCCTGTGGGCCACTGCACGACCACCAGCTAACACGTAACAGCTCGGAGCCAGGCTCCATGCAAGCATGTTCACTACAGCCCCCAAGAGATGCCATGTTTTAGACAGCGGTCAACTAACGTGGGTGAACACCAACTGTGCTTCCAGGCCTTGAGCAATCCCTGGTAACGCCCTACAGAACTGCCTGCGACTGCACTTCTCCGATCCATTCAGATCTTGGAAAGAGCTTCCTTTTCCATTCTAAACAGAGAAAAAACAGCCATTTATTTTATGCTCAGGTCTCTGGAATCAAACAAAGCTCTTATTTTTTGCAGCTCTGAGCTTGGTGTGTGTGTGTGTGTGTATATACGTACATATAAATATATATCAAGAGAGAAGCATGCTTTGAGGGGTGCCCTGCATGTCACAAAGCTGAGGCAGCAATGAGTACTCGCACTGCAGCAAGCGACTGGTGCTGCTGCCTCCGTTGCAGCAGGACCCAGGGCAAGTGTGAGCAGGGAGAAGGACTGACCCTGCTTGCACCCCTCTGGGGGGAGCAGCCAGCCTGGCTCCCTTAGCTTGCTGCTCCTCACCCCTCTGCTCCCGCCTGCCCCTTGCACCAGGGCCACAGCAGTCAGCCTGCCTGCGCTGCCTCTGCTTCTCCTTTTTGCTCCCAGACAAGCAAAGCCACATACAAAACACCCATCTTTTTCCCCCTTCTTCCTTTCCTCCCCCCAACAGCCATATAAATCTCTTTTCAATAACATCTACCTGGTCAGCAGAATTTCAAGTGCAGCTCTACATTTCACTCCCCGACAGACTCCCTAATCCTTCCAACCGCCAGCCCTGAGGAATTACCACCTTAAAAGTCTCACTCACGTCTAGCACAAGTTCTGCTGCTGACAGCACAACACTGTCAGTATTGGGCACACGCAGGCAGCATGATGGGGGGACACAGCACACTTGTGTCCGTGAGCCAGGAGATGCCAGGAGAGCCGCGTGGTGCTGCCAGGCACTTGTGGCAGATGAACATGGGTCAAGTCAGGGAGTTATTGGCATCTCCTGGGGGCACAGGAAGAAATTAAAACGTAGCAATAGGCATCATGGGATTATGGGCTGCAAAAGATTTTTTCCTTCAGTAGGATGGAACAGTGCTTCCTCCTGATGGTGCCTCTGTTATTCTGGGTATGCTAGAGCCGGCACATTGACACGTTACTTGTCTGATAGAGGCTTCGTGCAAGAGGGAAGACAGATCATCAGTGCACGGAGAGGGGAGGCGGTGCTGGCACCTGCCCCTCTGGCACCTGCAAGAAGTGTCATGAGGAAAGCTCCAGCATCGATTCTTCTCTTTGGCATGCACTGATAGATGCAAAATACAAGCCACAAAACTGTTATTTTTAAAAATGATACCTGCAAATGCATATGGACCACAGTCAATTCAGAAGAGTTTTACCACATGTTTTTACAAAAGTAGAATTTGTTAATGTTTGTAACGGTACTAGAGCTTGTGAAGGGTATTAGAGCTGACAACTTACTTTTCAAGCTTGCTGTCAATAGAATTTTATCACTCTTTAAAAGCTAAAATTGCCATGTAAGAACAGGAAACCAGTGCTTCAAGGCAACTCTTCTTAAGTAGGTCTGCTTAGACCATACCACACCTGGACAGTTTCCTGCTGGGAGTTATTTCACACACTCACTAGACCAATTACTTCCCAGGAACTCATGCAAATGCACACAGGCGGTAGTGAGCCACCTAGCTCCAGCACTTCGTTTGTACATGCGTAGGAAAGCAATTCTGATGTTATACTCATCTCTAAACGTGCTCATGGTCAGATTTATCTTTAGGTAACCAAGAAAGAAAATCTGCTTGGAGATAACTCTGCTGTAATGTTTGCAGTGCTATTTACAGGACAGCTGACCATTTCCGAGTCAAAAGCTCTGCTTCTGTAGTGCTGGAAGGGCATCTGGCCTTAAATACTCAAGGGATATTATACCTGCAGAAAGGAAAACCCAAGAATCAGCCCAGCCCCAGCTGTCATGGCCACCCCCAGTGGCCAACTGCCATGAAAACTACTTCAGAAAGCCTGGCTCAGTCCAGCTGTCTGAAATTCAGAAGATAAGCCTTACTTCTCTACAACAGGAATAAATGGTGCGGTGCATTTGAAATGGAATTTTGGGGTGGTTTTTTTTTTTTTTTTTTTTTTTGTTTTTTTTTAAATGCAAATTCTCATCAAAAGCTCCATTCTCAAACACATTTCATGGTTGAGTCACGCTGAGAAGCGCTTCTTATCTTTCGAAGCTGCAGCCTGTCGGGCTGAACGAAAGGCATGCGGTTCTCTGCCAAGTGCTGCGGCGCAGGGAGGAGAGCGAGCAGTGTGTGGGGCTGGCCCTGGCCTGGTCGGCACCACGGCGAGGCTGCACGCAGCCCATCTGCACCGGGACCCCTCATGTGGTGTGGGCAAGGTGAATTAGCTGGGGACAAAAGCTGAGGTTCAAGGTAGAGGTGTTTAAGCTGCTAAAGCCAATAAAAATCCAAGTCATCCCATCTGCTATTTTAATTTAAATTAACCAGCCACGTGTGGCCATCTTTAATTAAGACTCCTCTTTCTGGAGCTGCATCTATCAGCTGCAGTACCGTTTCGGCTGCGGTTTAATTAAGCTAAATGACTCAGCGTAAGGCAGAGATCGTGGTAAGGCACATTATAAGTCCACCTGTTAGAAAATGTAATAAAGGCAAGGCCTGGATTTTCAAGAGAAGAGGAACAATTTCAAGATTTCACAGACAGAAACAGAGTGAGGACTTCCTCTTATTCTACTCCTCAATCTTATATAATGTTGCAGGATTCTTTTTGTTCTCCTCATGTTCACCTATATGATGAACACCACAACATGGTCAGTTTTCTCCTGTGCACTGCGCAAGATGAAGAGATGATTTAAAAAATACAGGTAGCTTTCTGATGAGGAGGAGGAGGAGGCTGGAACTGAGGCAGGTGCAACGAAGCATCTGACACACCAAGAATCTTGGCCTGCATCATCTGCTTCAAAGCCTGCTCTTCAGGGGTTTGACAGAGCAAGGATTAAACTCATCTGCTACAAATTAGACATAGACAAAAAGTGTATTCAGTGGTTGGCTATTAATCAGATATTTCTTTAGTATTTATCTATTTCTTCCTTTCCCTGAAGAAGTAGTTCTATATGAATCTAGGGAATTTTACAAAAGCAGTGGGTTCTAGGTGATTAAGAAAACATTTTGAGAAAAACCTATTTTTATTACCCACCTTTTCAATTTTTCTAAACAAAGCATTTTTTAGTTTTGCAATAGATGACTGTGCTACTAAGTTTAGAACTTATATTGCTTTGCTCCCTTTCCTTTATATCCCTGCTATATCCTTCGTGAACAGAATCAACAAGCAGACCATCAATATCAGTGCTCAGAGCAGTCTGCTGACTTACAGAGCAACTTCTGCAGCACTGTTTTTTATCCCTGATAAAAATTGAGCTTCTTGCAAAGGCTCTTGAGTTAAGGAGCATTTTCCAAATGGCTTTTCCCTGCAACACGTAGATTTTTTGTTTTATTTAAATAGTCAATTAAGAAATCATTAATTTCCTTATGAGTGAAATATCATGTAGTCACATTCAATTTGCATGATCTTCTAAGCATAATTCAGTACAAACAACTCAGAGATCCATGTGGATATTCACAGCATAAACCCTGAATAATTGGTTAGTGATGGCAAAGCACTGGAAGAGCAGAAATGGCAAATACCCTCATCTATCTGTCCGTTTTGTTTGAACTTCCCAGGGGCTCCAATAACAGAAGCACCTTGCTGAGCAAATGAAATTGCTAGTTTCTCTATTAAAACAAGTCATGTAAAGTGCACTAGAACAAAAATCATAACAGAACAAGCAATAAAACATAACAAGTTGGAAAACGAAATGCAGCTTTCCATCATTTATCAGCAGTCCTGGCTATCAGGGGAGGTCCCAGTCAACTGGCAGCCAGCAAACGTAACGCCCATCTGCAAGAAGGGCCGGAGGGCAGACCCAGGAAACTACAGGCCTGTCAGTTTGACCTCAGTGCCATGGAAGCTCATGGAGCAGATTATCTTGAGTGTCATCACGCGGCACTTGCAAGGCAAGCAGGCGATCAGGCCCAGTCAGCATGGGTTTATGAAAGGCAGGTCCTGCTCGATAAACCTGATCTCCCTCTATGACAAAGTGACACGCTTGGTGGACAAGGGAAAGGCTGTGGATGTGGTCTACCTTGACTTCAGCAAGGCTTTTGACACCGTTCCCCACAATATTCTCCTCAAGAAACTGGCTTGGACTGGCATATGCTTCAACAAGTTAAAAACTGGCTGGGTAGCCGGGCCCAAAGAGTCGTGGTGAATGGAGTCAAGTCCAGCTGGAGGCCGGTCACTAGTGGCATCCCCCAGGGCTCGGTACTGGGGCCAGTCCTCTTTAATATCTTTATTGATGATCTGGATGAGGGGATCGAGTGCACCCTCAGTAAGTTTGCAGATGACACCAAGCTAGGTGCGTGTGTCGATCTGCTCGAGGGTAGGAAGGCTCTGCAGGAGGATCTGGATAGGCTGCACCGATGGGCTGAGGTCAACTGTATGAAGTTCAACAAGGCCAAGTGCCGGGTCCTGCACCTAGGGCGCAACAACCCCAAGCAGAGCTACAGGCTGGGAGAGGAGTGGTTGGAGAGCTGCCAGGCAGAGAAGGACCTGGGAGTGATGGTGGACAGTCGGCTGAATATGAGCCAGCAGTGTGCTCAGGTGGCCAAGAAGGCCAACGGCATCCTGGCTTGTATAAGAAGCAGTGTGGCCAGCAGGGCTAGGGAGGTGATCGTCCCCCTGTACTCGGCTCTGGTGAGGCCGCACCTCGAGTACTGTGTTCAGTTTTGGGCCCCTCGCTACAAGAAGGACATGGAGGTGCTTGAGCGGGTCCAGAGAAGGGCGACGAAGCTGGTGAGGGGCCTGGAGAGCAAGTCCTACGAGGAGTGGCTGAGGGAGCTGGGCTTGTTCGGCTCAGGGGGTGACCTTATTGCACTCCACAGGTACCTTAAAGGAGGCTGTAGCGAGGTGGGGGTTGGCCTGTTCTCCCACGTGCCTGGTGACAGGACAAGGGGGAATGGACTAAAGTTGTGCCAGGGGAGTTTTAGGTTAGATGTTAGGAAGAACTTCTTTACTGAAAGGGTTGTGAGGCATTGGGATGGGCTGCCCAGAGAGGTGGTGGAGTCACCATCCCTGGAGGTCTTTAAAAGACACTTAGATGTAGAGCTCAGTGATATGGTTTAGTGGAGGACTGGTTGGTGTTAGGTCAGAGGTTGGACTAGGTGATCTTGGAGGTCTCTTCCAACCTAGATGATTCTGTGGTGTAGAACCTAAGTACTTTTGCTGAAAAAGTGCCATAGAGATGATTACTTTAAAAAAAGTCAGATGCTACAAGAATCTTAACTAATGAATAAATACACATTTTTGTTAGAAATGTTTTTTGGGGGGGGTTCCTAGATAACAATAGACAATACTAAAATACTGGTTTCTTTGCAGTGTTTTGAGAACTCCAGAAGTTAAGCTTGTAAACGAGCACAGAAGAGAGATCTTACGTTGTTCGGGTGATGATTTCCTCCTGGGGCGATGTACACCCAGCAGCCCCCAGCCCTGTCCCAGTGCTGTCCCCACCTGAGCAGCACAAAGGACCTAGGCTAAACCCAGGCTTGACCCATGCTGCTCCCAAGCCTGGAGGCTTCTGCTGGTTCAGGGCAGCATCAAGGAGAGCACACAGGTCCAGGGCCAGCCAGCTAAAGTATTTGTTTTGTCCACCACAACTAACAAACTTCAGTGCATTGAGTTTAAGCTCTCTTATTTAGCTAAATCTTTATTTTAATAACATACCTCCTCTTAGGCACACCTCTTGAAGGCTAAGATTACACACCTCTTGTTTTCTTCCATACAATCTCTCTGTACCGCATTATTCACCTAAATACTATTATACAGTATTTCTGCCTGCATGCCTGGTTTGCACACATAGTAGACATGGAATCAAATTTGTACGTCAGGTTATGAAGCTTCTTCACCTTTCACAGGTATCAATTTCCCCTTCCCTTCAACTAAACACATCAAAGTCCTCCTAACCAAAAAGAAAAGAAAGTCTCTAAGAAAAACTTTAAAGAGCAAAGTATTCAATACCTCTTTCCACCAAAAACTGTATTCCTTGCCTCCTCCCACTTCAGAGAGTGGATGCTAGCAGACATCTGTTCCTGTGGACTGTATTTTATCACAGAAGCGTGTTTCTTTTATCAACCTTTACACTTCCCCGTTTTCAGTTTTGCATTCTGAAGCCTCTGTTAGTTGAAGCTCCCCCAAGAATTTATTTATTTATTTTTTAAATGATAGCTACTCAAAAGCAAAAATTCAGAATGAAGCCTCACGCAGTGCTCCCTGTAAGAAGCTCCTGCAGCAGTGCACATTACGTGCTTTGAGAGCACTGGGTTTCAGTGCCCAGAGCTGGGTTTGCCCTGCACGAGCTGCTCTGCACGAGGGCTCAGCCTTGGAGCAAGCGCACGGGCTGAGCTCACGGCTGCCCTCACTACTGCAGCCTGCCATCAGCTGCTCACCACAGGCACATCACCACCTCAGCACAGCTTTGGTCACACCGGCGTCAGGCCCATACAGAAGCTCTTCTCAAAGGGCTCTCCATAGCTGGCTGCGCTTTCCAGGGAGCTCTCCCATGGCCAGCTGCTCGCCCCTTCACAGGTGGCACACCAGCAGCAGGACAGCCACCCTTCCAAGGGGATTCCCTCTGCTCTTGCCCCAGAGGCAATGAGTGCTCCCCTTCAGGCCCGCTCCCCAGCCCCATAAGCCACATTTCTAGGTTGAAAACACAATCTGTTTTGTATAAAAGGCAAGCAATTAGGCAATTTTATATACAACAGATTGATAGGAACTAGCTTATTAGCACTGCATTCAGCAGAGGCGAGGCAGCTGAAGAGGACTGATTAGCAGCTTCCTGGATGTTTGGTCACTCCCCCTCCCACAATTAAAGCCACCGAGTGTCCAGGAGCTGACAGAATAATTAACTTCTTAGACCAGACATGCAGAACCACCATAAAGCTTCGGATGACATTACATGTAACCCAGTTGGTTCAAAATATGTTCTACAGCATTATCTTACTTGTACTGCAACCACAGAGCACTTAAATCACAATTCCTGTGAGGTTACGCACCCCTTATTTAGTCACAATTTCTCTAGTGACACCAAGCGATGGCCCCATTCCCTGACCACAGCAAAACACCGACGGAGGGGTTGTTAGCAGCACTGAGGCACCAGGACAGGCATTGAGCTCTGAACCCACTCAAGAAGGTCTCAGACTTATTTGAGTCCAGGCTGGAGAAATCCATCATACCTGAGCATCTCAGAAATGCAGCAAAGGCCCGGAACACATTAGGATATGCAAATACAGTAAGGTTGGGTCAGGTTTTTTTCCATTTCCTTCTTTTCCTGTAGCTCACCTAATAGAAACTGAAATAAATCCAGGTATCAGGGGAGCCTGAGGAAGAGATTTATGCGAAAATGAGTGGCAATAGCTGGAGCTTTTTTCAGCCTGCAATTCTGACAGATTCACACAGCGCAGTGTGACAGCTTCTCTAACTACATGTAGATCTGGATGCAAACACTGAGGCTTAATTATTTTAAAACAATCTTTTAGACCAACTAAGCAGAGGAAGGATAAATACAGACAAGCATTTAGACACAGAATTTTAACCAGTTCTGTAAGTGAAATCCCCTCCACTTTTATTTTTAATTTCAGTAGTATTTCAACTATGGTGATTCAACACCGATATAACAAAAGGTAATCTGAGAGCTTTTCCCTAAGTACACTTCTCCCTTTTCCTTAAGGAATTGCCTCCTTTTCCAGAAGGTAGTGCCCTGGGAGCTGTTGGTGCTGCAGAAGGAACTCTTCCTTCCGTCAGGGAAGAGGAGAAGCCTTACAGCAGCTCCTATAAAGTCACTTGGTAAAAATCCTCTTACTCATCTGGCTCAGCACCAGCCCCAATCCTGTGATTTGAGCAGCCTCCACATAGCTTCCCAGGGCCTGGGGATGTGCATAACCAACAAGAGCCTATTGCACACAACAGATGAGTTTTACTATGGCTCGTGCCCGGGAGCCCCGTGCCACACTGCACAGCCATGCCGACACCTGCCCACAGCCACAGCTTCCCTGGCCCACGGAGAACTGTGACATCGAGGTCCCTCCTCTGTGCTCCACAGGAGAAGAAGGAGCTGGTGCTTGCAAATAGAGTATGTGTAGAAAGCAATGATCCCTTTGATTTTTTAAAAACAAACCCCAGCTACATGCATCTCAGTGCTTATTGTTAATCATTACTAATTCATTTTGGATGCGCTGCATTATAAGAGCAAAGCCATGCACTATTCATGAGCATTTGGAATGTAGGATGAGGTCCTCACACACTGCCTGAGAAGGATGAAAATGTTGGGGCTCCCTTTTAATGGGGAGGCTTGGCTTTGTACCCCAGGAGCAGAGCAGCAAACCCTCCTGCCGGCACACTGCTTGTACGTGCAGCCCCCAGAAAACACTGCCCTGGGGAACAAGGCCCCATTTGGAAGTGCTCACAGACCTGCAGCACGTTTCATCTTCCTCAAAGGTTACTTGGTGGAGGCTGAACAGGACAAAGTGGCTTTTAATACAAGCTGCCCTGCAGACAGCACCTCGTGACTGAGGCTCCCCTTCTCTTTTCCCCAAAGAAGGGGCAGGGCATTACCCCAACTAACATAAGGAACCAGTAACACTGCGCTGTCCTTCCACACCCTCCGCAGGGCCTGCCAGCCCTTCACAGAGCAGCTACAGGGCTCCCCGCGCCTGCAAGCTCTCCTTCTGCCTGCAAGTGGAAGCAGTGACCAAGTCTTCTGCCTTCAGGAGAAAACACAGCTGACCAAAAACTAGTTTCTGACCCTCTGACCAAATATCTGCTTTCATCAAAATATCACATCCAGAATTACTATGTTCTTAATGTCATCGGGAATATTCGATAGCTGTGTTTTTAGAAAATTACAGTTTGCTCTCAGGTCATTTTGATGCAGCCCGATCTTGGCTATGATATTGCTTCCCTGACAGCAATTAACTAAGGGCAGCAATATAATTTACCCATTTTTAAATTACTGTGCAGAAACATCGCACAGAGGACCACACAAAGCATGAGATTTAGCAGTGACCTGGGAGCTCAATCATTAGACACACAAGGGGGCATATTCTCTTCGCTCTGAGTACGTTTCACATTAATGCTAATAGCACATTGAGAAGAAAATATACTCCATAAACTTTCATTACTCACTTTCTCCCTTGCTCTTTGACAAATGAGTTGCTGATGTAGACTCAGAGGTAGGTAATACATCCCCTGCTTTCTGTGCCAAGTGCCGGAGAAAAACAGAAAGGCTTTTCCTCACTAGTGCAGACACTCCTACAGCTCACGCTGTGTTTTTGATTACATCCTGCTTTTAAGCTGTTCAGTCCCACTCGGTATCTGAGTGGGAGACTCGCATATACACTAACAAACACTGCCAGAAAGGACAGGCCTCTTTCTTCCCTCTGCTGCTGGCCCCATGCTGCCGCCCCCTGCTTTGCACCAGCTATGGTGCTTGTCTGATGCCTTAGAGCCAATTCACTCCAGTTACTGAGCAGGACAAAAGCTAGATTTCTTTTCTAGCCTAGCAGACAAGCTGGGTGTCCCTGAACTACTTCTCACTCTCAAGAAGAGAGACTTTTTTCTAGTCAGTTTGTGTAATGGTGACATTCCAAGTGTTTAATTACTTTCTGGCCATTCACACTGCCAAAACGCTTCTCAGTAAGACACAGCATTTCTTTCATGTCCTAAACCAACTGCGAAAAAGCTGCCACATGTCACTACACCAGTGGCCAAGCACTGCTGATGAGTAAGGTAGCTCTGAACAAGGAAAGATACTGCTTGAAGAAAAAAAAAAATTTGCAGGTGTTGTTACCACCTGGTTTGGGTACCATCACACTTCACACAAAGGGGAGAGCAAGTCCCTCACGCCTGCCCACGATGACTGCTGGCTGTGAGGTTGTGATGTCTCCATGAGGAACACTGAGAAGCAGAAGGAACGTGTGGGATGAGACAGGTGCCAGAGCCGCAGATGGAGCAGCAGTTCCTGCTAGCAGGGCAAACAGGACCAGCTCCTGGAGGGCACCCAGGGAGCAGGGGCCCTGCTGTGCTCGGTTTCACAGGGCAGCCCCTGCCTGCTCCCCCTCACCTCTTCCCTGCGGAGGGACAGGAGCTGCAGACAGAGGCGCTTGGCTCCACGCTGTTTCTGCCAGTTCTGTCCCTGTTGTCCCCACGCCTGCTCTTTGCCCCTGCCTCCCTTTCTTTTCCTTGCTCAGCTGCCAACGGGGATGTTCCGGGGGAAAGAGAGGTGGGGAGAGCACACCTGGCCCAAACCGCCTGCATTTGCCTCAGAGCTGGGAGAACTGGCTGGCTGTGAACAGCCACGGGAACACACACGAGTACACCAAAATCACGGCCAGCAGAGGGCAAAACAAGCCTGAAGGTACCTCGGCAGTACGGCCCCGTGCCCCCGCTCCTCCATCACCCCCAGCACTCCCTCCTCTAGCTCCAGCTGGCCGCACACGTTGCTGTTACTGAACACAGCAGCCTCGCAATAGCAAAACGCGGCTTTACCCACAGCAAGGAGACAAATCGGATCCGACTTTCTGAACCTGATTGCCTGCTGTCTAAGCGGCTTTCAACACGCTGGAAAGACCTGCAGGACAGGCAGGCACAGCAGGACACCCCATCCTCTGCCAGGAGTTGCTGCTTCCAAAGCCTCCAGCAACCCCCCCCCCGGGAGCCAGGGTGCGCCCCCAGGCAGCAGCTCACACAGGGGCTTGGGTCCTTCCCACCGAGCTTCTACCGCCACTAAAACAAAACAAAGAAAACTTCCTTTTTTTTTTTTTTTTTTTTTTTTTTTTTTTTTGAGTTAGCAAGGCATTTACGAAGTGGTTACTTAAAGCCCTTTTAGTTCCCTTGAGAACTATCAAGGGTTTGGATTAAGAACTCAGTACTGAAAACACAGAGGCCTAAAACAGCTTCACAACCTTACACATTTTTTTTTCTGAAGTACCATCCCCATTCCACCTGGCCTAGGTGCCACACTGAAGTTTAGCAGGAAACCAAACCTAAGCAGGACATGGAGGTCAGCCTCAGAGCACTCCTGCTCCCTACAAGCCTGACCCACATACACAGCCAGGGCACACAACCCAGAGCTCCTCCTAGACTAAAGCAGTCAGCGAGTCTACTCACAGACAAGGACCAGAGTAAGGAGAAAGCAGTACACAGGAAGGTTCCAGAAACACCTGCCTTTTGAGACATGCACATGAGAAATTCTAACTTACAGACACCTGAAGAAATAAATTGACTACTAGACAGATGATCTTAGCAAAAAATAACTAAGATCCACATACCTAAACCAGGACACATCTAAACATTCTTACAGGCCATCCAGGAGCACCACAGCAGAGGGACATCACACTTACCCCTTGGAGCTTTTTCTCCACATCCAGCCTCCCTTACGTCAGGGCTCAGCTCAGGTACTCACCCCGCAGCAGGAATTTCTCCTACCAAGAGGCCGTATTTCACACAGAAATATTTTTTTTCCAAGCAGAGATGTTGCATAACAAATGAATCAAAATAATAAGGCTAATGCTACAGCAACAAATGTAACTAACATTTAACAGAAGACTACACACCACCAGAATACCCTCACAGTCAGGCACACCACCCTCTACGAACATGGGCTCAGTACCTCAGGTTTAACGGAGCAGCTGCAGATAAACTACCAGCAGGTGGGCTGAGGTTTGGGATTTGCTCCTTGGCAGCCAAGCCCTCACCTGAGCCAGGCTCCGCTCACAGCAGCTGGAGCTGATGAGAGCCTGAGCTTGGGGCACAGAGATGGGGCAGCCCCTCACAAGCAGTGCCTCGCAGTGTGGGTGACCCTAATGCCCCGTGTCTCACCCAGGGACTGCCTTCCCAAGTACAGAATACCTTTTCCATCTGGATTCGGCTTGCACGCTGGCAGTGTGTTGCACGCATTTAAAACATGAGAAGGAGAGAGAGAGACAGAGAGTGTGTCCAGGCACGCAGGTTGCTTCACTTTGTCAGAGGGTGAGCCCCCAGGCCTGGGCAGCAGCCAGGGGAGCTGTGCTGTGCCCCAGCCCAGCCCCCTCACTGGGCACCTCCTCACCAGCAGATGTGCCAGAGCAGAGGGCAGAACAGGCTCCAGCCAGCAGCCTGCATAGAAAGGAAAACTTTTTTAGATGACTACTGCTGTTTGCTACCACATACAAAGGTTCCTCTTAAAATTCACCTGCTTTGTGTGAGCTGGTAGCAAGTGCTGCCTTCGGACAGGCTGTGAGTCCCGTGGCTTCACAAGCAGTTTCCATGCTGAGCTGGTCCTCACAAACCAGCAGTAAAACAGCAGGAGCTGGTGCTGTCTGGTGTTGAAGGTTTATTTTTCCAAAGCAGCAGTCAAACTTGTTGCTTTTAATGAAATAATTTGACTTTTAGAGGTAGCAATACCCGTAATGTTTCTGAAAGGTTAAGGACTTCAAAAAGCAGGCTATTCTTTTCAGGTGTTGCTATTAACGGGAACTTTTTTTTTTTTAAATCTTGTTTGAGTTTCTTCAGCAGCTATTTTAAGGAGACATTCCATAGTCTATCTGGCACTCAGATCGATTCAAATCAGTGTTAAACCAATCACTTTCACCAACAATGCATTTGCTCCAAATTGGAAAGTGAGCATCTCTTTTATTTAATCACTGAGACAGCTCTTGTAAGGTGATGTTCTGTCTTCGGATACAGTACATGTGCCAGGAATTAACTGGAAACTACTTTTAAATATTCAGTATTCTCTGTGATACTATCAATGATCAAAGATGCTGAGAAATTCTACTTACTAATTAATAATCCAGGCTTTAAGCCACAGATAAGGAGCAACCAGAAATAGGAAACTGTTATTCATGAAACATACATCACCATTTTCCATTTCCTTTCCCACCCAGCTAATAACAAGCAGTAATAAACCATGGTACAAAACCAAAACAAAACAAGCAAACAAACAAAAAAACAAACTTATTGGGGGAAAAAAAAAACACACCAAAGTGGCTTATTTAGTCAATTGATAGTAATAGCATAAAAATATTACATAAACTTCAGTTTTCTGACTAATTGCTGTAATGTAGAAGGCATGAAACTAAGAAAAAAAAAGGGGGGGGCGAAGAGATTCATAATATTTTTAATGGTAAAACCTGCAAGGGAAATTGCAAGTTGTATTCTAACGTTTATTGATGTTCATGAACACGAACAGCAATTTTTTGCAAGCTGTATAAAGTTTTATCATGGATCATTCACATACAAATATTTACTTTCTCACTGGACATTTTTCTTCGAATGAATGCTAAAATGTGTACTGAAGCAGAAGGTTATAAGTTAATTGCTATTGTCATTTCTACTCAATTACAGCCTACACTAAAGCTGTCATGCATTACAGGCAAGAGAGAGAGAAACACCACCACTAATGGTGAATTTCCTGGCTTCTATCACTGTGTCAAAACATTATCATTCTGTAATCACTGCCTTTCATGCAAAATAGCTCAAATGCAGCAAAATCCTGATGCAAAGTGTTTTTTTAAACATCAGCTTAGTGACAGCAAGGAGCAGGATGAAGCACTTCAGCACTACTGAAGTTTCCAGCAAGCTGCTATACCTGGAGGAACTTCCAACCTAAGCGTGGGTGTGCTTCATTGCGTGGGGTGAGAGGCTCCTCTGAGGCTTTCGAGAGGCAGCAAGGATGTCCTGGGAAAGGCAAAGAGGAGAACTGATGCTGTGCCACGGGAACCAGGCACTTCTCCATGATGGGTATTCACTTCCATGAAGTGAATTCATGGTATCTGAAACTCAATGAACATTAAAACTGTTTATTCTGTGGCAAACCCCAAGTATCTGGAAAAGATCTGGACCAGAACACCTCTCGGGGTGAGACATATATTCTAGGAAGGGAGGACACCTGCTCAAACTACGTTCATAGAGAAGGAACTTCACCCTGACGACAGGTAAGAGCTCCAGCCTCTTGCGAAAGGAATTTCCTTCTCAGATTCTACAGATTTAGCTCGTGGTTTTCTTACACCAGGCTAGACTCGTCTTACTATTCTGTGAACTACCTTAAGTTCTAAAACAAGCTGAAATGAAATGTTACACATACTTAACTTCGGTAGTTTCTTTTTGGCTAGGACTAGTGAAAGGTGTTAAATTTCTGAATAATTTTGACGGTTCTGATTCATAGATATTTTACAGAAAAAAATGGACACCAATTCCACAGCTGAATCTGTTGCTGCATTCCCAAACCAATGCATTTTTTTCCTATTTATGGCTGTTCAGCCCTGAAACAAAGTAATCTGAGAGAGAGTGCAGGGGGAGAAGACATCAGTTTTTTAATGGATCACAACAGCAGATGATTACTCATCGATGTTATTGTCTTAATAGATCCACAGCTATCCAAAGCTACAGTCATTAAACAGCAGCTCAATGCCCCAACCCAACTCTGCATGGATCACACAGTTTCACGCATGGACATTTTTGTAGGGCATTTACAAATCTCACAGATGGAAACTTTAGTAGCATTTGTTATTTCTAATCGCATGAGGTGAGTACACACAGGTACCATACCCCTGATCACGTGCAACCTCGCTCCACACAGCAGGCTCTGCTCCGATCTGCAGACCTTTGTATGACTCCTTCAGATTTCCTTTCTGCAGAAACCACTACTGCTCACAGCACAATTTCAGTGAGACGCAGGCACTCTTCTAAGAAGCAGGGTTTATTATAGATCTATTTGTATGTCTCAGCAGCTCTCTCCCCTTAAGTAACTCAGACATGATCCTTTCCCTGGAAACGAAGCGTGGAAGTGCCAGAAACTATTCACAGCTTGATGATTGCATTTCCTTGGGTGTGTGAGCCAAATTACCAGGAGTGTTGTGAATACATAGAAACCTCATTTACAAATTAGGCTGTTGTAAAACAGATCCAAAAAGACACATCTGTGTATTCTCTGCATTATAAATACTTGCGTTGCCTAAAACTACTTGTTCCTTTGGGTACTGGGCAATATTCATTAATAATGAGGTTTTCGTAGATACTTCTATCTAACAAAAAAGCACGGCCATTTACAAATTATTATTTCTTCTGTTTCTGAAATGTCCCAGGAATATCTGTGTCAAGCCATGAAACCCTTACCAGACTCCTGGGTATGGAAACCAGAGCAGGAGGGGAGAGCACGAAGCCCCATACTGGTCCCAGCCTGGGGATCAGAGCATGCCCAGTACCGACCATTTCCTGTTCACATTTCAGGGGAAGCCTCCTCACTTGCAGGCAATGATAACAGAGATAAATGTTACATTCCCCCACTGGTCTTAAAAGCAACACTGAGTTTTCAAGCTACTTGCTGTAATACCAAACAAAAGCAAAACTCACAAATCCAACTGAATGATTGAGGACTTGCATTAAAACTAGTTAACGAGCAAACTTCCCCAAAGTATTAATTTATGGCGCTTATAGCTGTGACTACCAAATCCTCTGAGTACTCTGCACACAGAGATTAGAGTCTGCAAAGCCAGTGTGAGTTAGTGTTTAGTTACTAACTCATTAAAATACATAGAATTGACATGGGTGAATTTCCTTGTCTGCTTTCAAAGTCCCAGCTTTCATGTTTATGCTACCCAGCTTTAATGCATGACTCAACAGACATCCAGGGAGGCGAGTTTTTAAACATTTTGTTCCTCACTTAGGATCAGATTTTGTCACCAACACTCCATTTCTTACGGATGGCAGGATGAGTAGCTGGAATCAATTTCATTGTTAAGATCCACTGTTTTGTTTGAATTAATTCTCGGATTAATGAGTAATTTGTTTACTCGTTTAGAAGGGACAATGGGCACCAGAACTTTCAGGAGAAAGTTGTAATTACAGACAACAGCTGTTTTATTCACACTATTGAAGAAAATTTAAGCCTAGTGTATCTGGGTGAAAATCCTTTGAAGGCTTTTACTGAGAAAGCACTCAAACATATGTTTAATTGAGATAGCCCCTTGGATTTTACAGATCCGTGCTGTGACTACATATATACCCACATTAGCACTAATCTTCAGAGATGACAAGTGAAATGAATTATCTTCTCTGTACTTTTTTTTTTTTTAAAGGCAAAAGTCACAAATAGCATCATTCTGTGTTTGTTTATGCTGCTTGATGAGTTTTGTTTAAAACTTGCTGAGGACAGCAAGCCGGTCAGCCCTCGAGGCCCCGCGGGTGGAGCTTATCCCCTGGGGACCCCAGTCCTCTCCTCCCTCAGCTCAGGGACACAAACGTGGCTGGGGGTGTTCACCAGCAATGGTAAATCACCCCCTTAGAAATTATTACAACTCAATCAATATCTCATTGCAATTTCAAGAAAAACTTCTCTGGTTAAAAACTCACCCAGGTGCTGAAAGCTGCCTTCTTGCTGCCGGAACTGTTCAATGGGGAATTCCAACGATTTGTTTGGAAGAAACAGAACTGACTTTTCTTTACAGCGTCACGAGCGTCACATCATTTTATGTTTCTGTATTTGAGTTTCTGATGGCCGCTAATATCCTGCGAAAGCCTTTGTATTACCTTAACCTGAGAAAAGCCATTGCTATCCAGAAACAACTGAAAACCAGCTTACCTTCCTCTAGAGCAACGCCTCCTTCGCCGCATTCCCACAGCTTGCTTCCAGGCTGGGCCACCTCGTGCTCCAGTGCCCCTCTGACCTGCCTGTTCCCAAACAGCTCAGGGGTGCCAGGTTTTGCTCTCCCACCCTTCCCGTTTCAGCCTGAACTTTTCTCTTGACTAAAACACATCCTTTTTGAACGCAGCAGGGCACAGAGAAACTAAGATGTCTGTCAGTGTCCTGCCTCACCATGCACGCATGTGGCAGCACCACTGTGAGGGGAGACGAGGCTGCCCCTGCCTCCCTCGGACAGTTCTGGAATGTTCCAAAGGGATGCAGAAGGTTCTGGATGGAACCTGAGGGTCCCAGCCGGCTCTGGAACATTCCAGAGGGTTCCAGAAAGTTCAAGCAGGTTCAGGAACATTCTGCATGGTTCCAGAGGGTTCTGGGAGGGCCCAGCTGAACCCAGCAGCTGGGCGGGGGGCTCCTGAGGGAAGGGACATAAGAAAGGGCAAAACCCTGCTGGGGGGTGTGGGCTGAGAAAGGCAGTGTGAGGTACACCCATGTGAGGGTGGCTGTCCGCCTGCTGGCCAAGGCAAACCCACCACAATCACAGAAATGAGGCGTTTTAGGATGAAAAGTTAGTCTCTTGTTTCATTTTTCTCAGTGTTCAGCAGAGCTAAAACTATTGGTGTATTTAAGAACAGCAGAGAAGAGGAGGGATAACAATCTCTTTACATATACATTCAGAAAAACAATATATTTCTAGTAACACATCATGGTTTGTATTAATACTCCATTTCACCAGAGGGATGAAAAGGAAGCCAATGTTCTCCTGGTGTTGGCACCCATTTGGATACCATTACACATTATCTCCTGTCACAAGACTCTCTTAAAACATAAAAAAATCGAAACTCCCTGTAGACAAGCATTTGCTTTTCCAGGTGAGTTCTTCCCAGTCAGGACAGGCTCAGGCATGGCTTCTGGTCTTGTTCAAAACTTTCTCATGAATCAGCAATTGGCAATGTACCACCTCAGTCCAGCCAGCCAGCCAGACCTTAACCTTTGTAAAATTAAAAATATTGTAATTTCAAAAATCTTAAACAATTAATTAGTTGGCTCATCTTTCTTACACAAATGTTGCCAAGATTGCAAACCAGGGAGAGCAGGAAATGCCCGTCCCGCTGCAGAACACTGAAAGGTCACGGCAGCCTCCGCTGCCTCCTTCCATAGGCACCAGGAGAGACGTGACGGGTAGGCAGGATGGCAGAGCCTGCAGCAGAGCAGAGAGTGACACTTCAAACCATTTTTATGACAGGCGGTGTTTCAGTAAATAGAAACGTTCCTGTCTGGAAGCACACTGTGTGGTCTTCCAACCTGAGTCCTCTCTGCTCTGCTTCCTCTCACCAGCTGGCGACAGCAAGATGAATGTCTGCACGGCCAGTAGCTGTAGGTCTCTGCTGATGACAAGAACGAGTTTGCTGTTACATGCCTTTTTCTCACCAATTTCATGTTGGCTCACAGAAAAAACAGAGCCAGTTACGTGTGTGGGAAAACCAAACTGCTCAAACAGAACATAACATGTGCTGCAGAGGACACCACAGGCCATGTTCTCCCCAAACATCTGACCAAGAAATCTAATTTAAAAAAAAAAAAAAAAGTTACTGGAACTTATCTTCAATTTCAATGACAAACATTTAATTACCCTACAGTTAAATCAGTTGGAAACAACACTAAATAATAATGTACCTTTATGAGGGCCCCCAGAAGGTCTAATATGGAATTGAAATCATCAGTGGAAATGGGAGGTTCTTGTCCCAGCCGACATGTGTAACCAAACGTTAAAAACTGGGAACTAAATTGAGTGTTGAGTGTCTATTTCATGGGATCTTAAAGTCAGATTAAAACTCAGCAATATCTTATCTGAGTGTCTACAATGTTTATCTCTCATATATGAAATCTGACCAGTTACTTTAGCAATATCTGCACAGGCTTATGTACCACATTAGTTGAATCTTTGCAGATGATGTGGGAGCTCAACAGCCATGTGAAATTCTTGGTAATAATTTGTTCAAAATGGTGTTTAAAGATAAAAAAATCTAGACTTTTGTGGAACCAATTAATTATGTTATGCACAACTTCTTCCTTAAGACACAATTAAAGTTGGTAATTGATTTTTGTATTTGCATGCAACTTACATTTGAGAGAATATTTTAATTTAAATAAGCTTTTCACCATTGAAATACATTAGCGCAATGTTAATGATTTAGCAGTGAGACCTTCAGCTGCAGGATTGTAGTTTATCAGTAATATCTGTCAATCAATTATATTTTAGAAGGAGGCCATATTAGATGTTTGTGACCTGCATCCTTCAATTTATCTGACCCTCTCCCTTATCAGACTTTGCTTGTAATTGCTTGTAGCTGGGATTTTTAAGGCTATCTACCTGCATCAGGATGCCACAGAAAACAGGAAATGAAAGAAAAAAATAAAAAATCTCAAGTCAAAACAAGCTCCTATGCGTTTGATCATGGGTAGGAGTAAAACACATTGTTTTCTCTGTAGAAAGTCAGAGAAGATTAAGGAGGCAACATCTTGCTGTGCAATTACAAAACAAAAACAAAAACATAGGACTGCATGGGTAAGAGATCAATTGGGAAGTTTAATTATTGTATTTTCTAACTTTCTGAGAGCCTGTTTTTACAATTTCTGGGACTTCTGCACTGTGCCACACAGCACATGCTCACACAAACGTTACGGGCTGTTGTTAGCAACATTCAGAAACCAAACCCCCTTCTGAGGGCATGATGCTCTCCTGTCTCCTGTCTTGCAGTTACAGAGCTGGATGCCGTGGGCTTCCCTGCGCCCACCCCAGCAGGTCCCCTGCTTCCCCTTCCTTTCCCTCTCATGGTGCCTTCTGGCTCCCCCACCAGACTTTTCTCTAGCAGGTCATCCCACCTGGGGGCTCCTTTTTCCAGATTTGTGCCAATACTTCCTCCAGTATCGTTCCTGAATTTAACTGCTGCTAAGATCTTAGCCATTTAAACCCTCACTCTACCTCCACTCCCCCATCACCCTCATGGCTCTGAGAGCCCCTCGAGCCAGGAAACCTCTTTTTCTCTTGTCCATCACGCAGGCTTCCCTTCTGCCCAGTCCTGGCCCTGCATCTACGCATTTTGCTGCATTTCCAGCTGCTCCCTGAACTGCTGGAGCCAACCCTCATCCCTGTCACAAGACTTCAGTCCAGTGCAGCTTCCAGAGCAAGAAGCATCTTGGGGTGCCCTCAGTGTGTCTGAAATACAGGTGTGAGGCACTTCGGGTCACAAACCCCCAAGATAATCCACATTCAAAGGTGATGATGCCTTTGTCTAAATATATGGCCCTTCAGTTTTGACAGGTTTAAGTGGCATGAAGTTTTTCAAACTGGGTTTACTACCTAGCTTCATTTCTAGTATACTAACCCAAAGTATATAAATTCTCAGCGAGTAAAATGACTGACAGGGTTTACAAAGAATGGTGGCTCTGAAGTACTGCACTGTCTCATGGTTCGAAGAAGCAATTACAATTGATATAGCTGGGAGAACAAATAATCCCAAAGCGGAAAGCATGCTTTTAGTTTTCAACGTAAACAAACAAACAAAAACACATAAAAATTATGTGATAACATACAGATCTAAATCATACAAGCTGTTTCTGCTTCTATGTAATTTTGTCGCATTGCTTAATAGGAAACATTCAAAGTGAAGAGCTGTCACAAACTTCCACTGAATCTGCATCTCATCCTCTGTCATTAATTAGCACAACTGCAAAGCTGCATCTATTACAAGCTTCTAAAAGATTAAAATATGCCATTTACTATGTTCTTCTTTTGACCAGCAAGTTTGCTCTGCAAATACAGCAACTTGGTTCCTGTGGAGAACAGACTACGCAGAGAGGTTGCTACTTCTGTGCCATGACCTTCTCTATTTCCAAAGTTTTGCTTTGCAGCAGAAATTTGTCATCACAGCACTAATTCCAGCTATTGTCCCAAAGTGTCCCATTTGCAGCTGAAACATCACAGTTGCCCTTCTGAATTAACCTTCCCAGATTAACTCGAGGTCACTTCATTGTCTCCTTCAGCATCAGTTAGCCACTTCCCTTCGTACTCCCTAGAATCTCACAGTACTTCCAGTTCCCACCAGGTTTTATTTCCCTTCACACATCCTCAAAAGCCCTTTTATCTATCTATCTATCTATCTATCTATCTATCTATCTATCTATCTATCTATTTATTTATTTATCTATTTATTTACATTTCCAGACAATTCTCCCCTAACTGATCCTCTTGTCTTCTGGTTTCCTTGTTCCTGTAGGTCTTCACTGAGGTTTTCCTTCTGCTTATGCCTTTCATGCTGCAGACAGCTGCCCAAGCTCTTTAAAACGGCAGGCTGCAGCTGGTGGTGTGTCCTACCCTTTTCAGTTTGGTGTCATCTGTTACAACAAAAAGTTTTGCCAGAAACATCTTTGCAGATATTAACTTCTAACATTTTCTGATATGGGATGGCTGGTTAGACAGATTAAAAAAATAAATAAATTGAATAGTGGCTAATTGACTAGCTCAGAGTAAAGGAAAGATTTGCTAAAGATATCCCAAAGTAGTTTTGGTTCATTTGTTTGCTTTGACTTCAAATAAAAGCATGCTGTTATAGAAAAGTGTCACAGAGTTCACAGTCAATGTCGGCAAATCCTATAATGAAGTCTGCTGTATTTGCATATGCAATTAATACTGCATATGGTAGCACTTGGTTTGTTAGTTCTTCCTTTAAACAGCGTTCAGTAATCTGCACTTCAAGGAGTAACACACCATGCCAAGCTTTTAAAGTGCTTTACGAACATATTTCATTGATCTTCAGCAACTTCTAGGGGTGCACATTATCATCCTTACTCTACCAATAGATAAAACATTGCACAGAAAATTAATGTACATTTTTTTCAAGGCATTTTGTGCTTAACCCTTAATAAGGCCTAGAAACATGGGTGTAACATCAAGATCCCTGAAAGAAACCGAAAAGGTCCAAACGCTGGCAATAGAAACAGCTAAGGCATGGGAAGATTTCTACATGAGGAGAGATCGGATGGTCTAGACCTAGTTAAAAGAGAATGAATGAACATATGGGCGAGGAGATACAAGCAACCAGGACACAACTTGCCAATGCCTCTTCCCTCTTCATCATGATTTAATGAAAATCTGCAAGTGGAGATGCACTGAAATTCAGAGGCAGGCCATTTAAAAAGAAATAATGCTGCGTACAGCTCATACAGCCCCACAACCGTAACATCTCTGTGGGGCAAGAAGGGGCTCCAAACGCACCTGTGCTCCAAATAAACGCAGCACCCCTTTCTCCTCCATCACCCTGCAAAAGCATGCAGAGGGAAGACACATCATTACACCACGCTTGCAGAAATACATTGCTGGAAGCACGCCTGCTTTAGGTTGTTAACCAATAATAAGCTGTGCAGGGTTCGGAGAGCACCTCCCAGATGGCTAACTCAGAGCTGCTGGGGAGAGGTTTTTTTATTTTTTTTTTGTTTTGTTTTGTTTTAACCCTAAAACTTCCAAGGTTTCCTGCTTGTGCCTCTGTAACATTCACTGCAAGTCACCAGGTAACAGAGGAGAAACAGGAGAGGAACATGACTGGCTGCATCCATGCTTTTGGAAGAACTGCAGGAACAGAGCAGGCTTGCAGCCAGGGCTGAGCAGCACGCTCTTTGCAGGCAACTTTTCCAAGTGCCCTGAAGAAGGTGCTCAGGACTGCTGCCATGGGAGCTGTAAGGAGGGCAGTGACTTTGTTGCTGAAAGTATTTTGCTTCCGAAATCAACAGGAAGATTATCTGAAAGATGCGCATCTGAAATCCATGCTGGAGAAGAAGGTGCTAGCTGAGAAAAAAGAGAGCAGGGCTCCTCATTATAGTAGAAAGTTTACTAATTAGAACTGCCGGTTCCTGGGAATGAGGAATGAGGTTTTCTGTTTTTGTAAGCCTTTAACAACAAGGAAAGCTGCACCTAGGAAGGGATTATACACACACATCCCAGGAAAAAAATAATATTGCCAGCAAGGTCGTCAATTTCAATATTATTTTTTCACATAGGATGTGGAAAACTGAGCTAGAAAAGGAGTCATCTGGACTGGATTCTACCCAGAAGTATGGAAAGTGATAAAATCAATGACATGGGACTAGATTTTTTAATAGGGAAGGAACAGGTTAGAGGATGCTTAGGTTTTGCAATTGGCTGCGCCTGATACAATTCATGCTCTGCTGATGAAATCTCAGGGCTCTTAGCAGATATTGGCAATGCTGAAGTACAGGGATAAGGTGCAGAAGGCTGAAACTGGATAAACACACTTCCTGTCTTTACAAAAGGCAGAGGATGGGGAGATGGGGAATTAGATACCTATCAGCTTAGCTTCAGTTCCTAGAAACAAATAAAACCAAACAATGGGTAAGCAGAGAGAAAATCACAAAGAAAATGAGTGGCTGCTCGATTGGATCTGTTCAGAGTAATTGGTGTCAAACCAATCTCATTTCCTTCAATAGGAAGATAATAGATTTTGTGCCACATCTTGATTTCTCTAAAGCTTTTCACAGGGTTTCATATCAGTTTCTTGTATGTGAGCTAAGAAAACAAAGGGGAGGGGGAGTGGGGGGAATGCAGACCTGCTTGAAAAACTACTCAGAGCAGTGTCAAAGGTTCATTCACAAAACAGAAGAAATAAAAAATCTGAGCTTCATGGGGGCTGTCTTAGGTCTGTCATCAATCATTATGAATGGCAGCTGAATGAGTGTACTTACTAGATTTGCAAATAATACCAAGCTGGGAACGGGGCAAATAGGTTGAGGATCAAATATGGCCTTCAAAATGGTCTTAAAAGTAGAAATTGAAGTCCTAAAATAAATACCAGGACTCCATTCAAAAAGAAAAAAAAAAAAAGCAGAAATCTATCCCTATGCTGTAATAATCATCTGCACAAATGTAGGGGAGAGAAATCTTACTGGTATTAAATCTCCATTAAAAATTGGGAGCTGTGTTAAGCATCAAAACAGTACGTTGCAAAAACCAGGCAAATACTCTTCTAGAAGTACAGCCACAGAGACAGCTTGCAAGACAAATGAAATAGCCCCTCTACTCTTTTCCACGCTGTGAAGATCTCAGCTGGAGTACAACATCTATTCTGGGTCATGCACACCCAGAAAGATATGAGCCAATTAAAGGAAGTCCAAAGCAGAGAGAATGATCAATAGTCTAATAAACAAGACCTGAACAACCTGAGGTTGCTCAGGAAAGGACAGACTGAAAAGAGACGACAAGTACACAAAAGACCGTGCTGAGGAAGAGGTTAATCTGTTCTGCATGTCCTCAGTGGATAGAAGTAACGAGCTTCAGGTTTTGCAGGGAAGAATCAATTTGGTCTGAGGAAAAAGCTTTCCACTAGAGAAGGTAACAAAGCACCAAAATAAATTGCCTAGAGAGACTGAGGACAGTCTGTGTTGGGAGGGCGCTTCATGAAGGAGTCACAGAACAGCTGCCAGGGAGCTGCCCTGGGGCAGACGGGTGCATCAAATTGGGTCCAGAGGGGTCTCTGCTATCGCAGTGCCTCTGCTGCCTCGTGCCCGCTCAGCAGCCTGCCAGCTCACTGTCATAGCAAAACGGAGAGCTCATCACAAGCAGATCCCCTGCATTTGGTATGCAAACTTCAACTAAAAGGGTAGCTTCAAGCTGAAGCTTTCCTTCTGAAGCCCTTCAACACCTCGATACCCTGTACATCTACAGTGCCCTAAGTGCTAAAGCTCTATGGGCTTTAGCATTAGTAAGTATTTGGGGGCGTTGGGAAATGGCACGGATAAAATTCCCAGCAGGAATGTGCAAGGTCACACAGAAAGTCAGCGACAGAACACATAGCAGTGTCCTCTGCCTCAGACACCCTTGCTGTTGCCAGCTGCTCGCCCTCCCCTCCGCTATTTTCGTACAGATGTACAACATTCATTAACCTTCTCACCAGACCAGAAAGCTAAATTCCATGTCCACCTTCCCGAGCTGCTCAGAAACTTATTGGTTTCTTGTTCTCATGCATAAATTTAGAACCAGTTTAATTTTCTGGGCAGTAAATTGTTAATTATCAGAGCCCAGGCAATCAAGCTAGATGCTACAGAACTGCTAGCTCTGGAGCAGCCAGTTGCCACTTTGAGACGTGCCCATCCTGAATCCCCTCTGCTGGAATTAGCACTCACTTCCCAGCCCAGGAAACAGAAAAAAAAGGTGTGGTGGGAATCGTTCACAAGCGGGCACCTGGGGGCTGTGACCAGAAAGGGCTGGGCTCTGACATGAGCATCGTCCTGTCCCAGGTCCCTGGAGGAGATGAGCTCCTAGCTGGGTCTGGAGTCAGCTGGCAGAGCCCCTGGGGCTGACCGTGCTCTCTGCTCCCCCTACCCCCCTCTCCCACTTGCATCACCCATGTCCTGGTTTATGGTGGAGGGCGGCTGTCACACCCCTTCACTTTTCTGAGAGATTTCTTTATAATTTGCATGCGTGTGTCTTTGCGTAATGGCATGCTGGGGAGTTCAAAGCTGTTTTCTCACTTTGAAAGTAGTCCTTGCGTGTAAGCTGTCCCGAGTCTGATGTGCACCAGGCTTGTATTTTTGTTCTTGATTGAGTACTGCTGCACTGTATTCCTTTTAAAACTCCAGCTATTCTGGGAGAGGTGTATAATTTAATATGTTCAATAGATTTCTTGTCAGGCATTCATGTACGACTTCCTTCATCTCACACTCAGATGTTTGATTTTCCACAGTAATTGGATTTGCCGCATTTGTGTTTACTTTTACGACCTATGGTAAATGATACTTTTTTAGCCAGGGACTACTAAAGCTTTTGCCAGAGCCTCCAGTAACCTACCATGGAAGTTTTTGCTGAAACCTCAGTGTCAATTTTCAGTGTCAATTTTTGCTGAATTCTCAGTGTCAATGCAAAATCCTTTTTACATAGGGTGTTAACGTACACGTAATATAGTCTGAACACTACATTAAAAGAAAGCTCTTCCTTACAAGAGTGGCTGTGGGCACACAGCACAACGTTATTAGCTTACTGTATGGTCAGATGCACAGCTATCTAACGTATTGACAGTGAGCCAGGTCCTGGGTGTCCAAGCAGAGACCAGGAAGAACAATTTTGCTTACAGGAACCATCTAAAGCCCGTTCACAGGCAGAACTGGCCTCCCTGCGAAGGCAATGTGAGAAATCCGAAGATATGGTGCTGGGGAGACCTCCAAAGCCTCCTGCAGGGACACAGCCAGTGTCCCAGGGAACTTGGAGCCATGAAGCTGGTCTAGGACTGCAGAAAACAAAAGCTGTGAGAAGGTGAGAGCTGTATGGCATCACATGCCTCGTCACAGTCCTCTGCCAGTAAAGCTGAAATCTAGAGAAACAATCTCCTCAGCAAGCACTGAGACCTGCTGAGAGCAGGTGGGAGACCTCCTAGCAGGGTGGGGAGGGCTGCCAGCCCCTAACTAGGCAGGACAGAGGCCAGGAGTAATGCCAGGTTAAAAGACTCATGTCTTTAACTTCAGGAAAGCACACACAGGGCACACTTTTTAATTTGTGTTTGGTGCTTGCATCGGTGGTCCTCAAGTTTCTCATACAAGTCCTAGCACATTTGTTTTCTTTCTTCTCTCCCCAATCACACGCATGCTGTATTTGGTGTTGTCAGTTGTGCTCAGGACTCACTGGAGCTGCTTTCAGCCCTTTCCTTTTGTATTTAAAACACCCAGCCGTGATTTCTAAGCAGCCGAGCTCAAAAAGATGCTTTTACAATTAAGAAGCAGAAGGTCACACAGCTGCAGGGAGCGATACCGCATCCTGCAGGAGGTGGAAAGGAGCACAAAGGCCCCGGTGCAGGCTGCCCAGCCGCTGCTCTCGTGCAGGATGCGGAGCAGGCAGCCGGGCTGTGTGTGCACAGCGATGCTGCCAGCCTGCTCCCAGCAGAGCCCTCCACGGGCTTCTCCCACCAGCTTCACAGAGGCCAGCTGGGGGCAGGAACTTGTTCCTCGCTGCATTCCCTACTCATCATTACACTGCGTGGTCTGCGGGGACTCCCAGGGTACGGGCCTCAAGTTTTCTAAATATGAAGACTAAAACCGAGGGCAGTGAGTGTCCAGGAGGCGGTGAGGAGCATCAGAGGGTGCGCAGCAGTTCCAGCAGCCAGCAATCCTCCTGGCAACAACTGCAGGTACACAGCACCAGCTGCTAACTGCAGCCAGCCCGTCCTCAGTCCTGTTATCCTGGCAAGTTTTTGAGTTATATTAGACTGGCTGAGCAGCTCGCTTGCTGTCCTAGACCACCCCTGAAAGATAGCTCTGAGTCTCATGCAGCACATAGCACCGGGACAATCCGACAGAACTACAGAAAAAAGACTTCCTCTTTTTCCTTGCTACTGGAGCATTTTCCCACCCTACAGTCGATGCGTACTGTACAGTGAAATTTTCACAAGAATGAGCCAGGAAAAGAAAAACCACACAACTTTCTGAAGATGTCAGAATTAGGGCATCTCAGCATTGTTGGGATGTTTATTGAATTCATATTTTTCCTCCTCATCAAATGACACAAGAGAATAAATTCTTTAAGAATAGTAACAATACAGAGGTCAGGACAAAAGGCAAAAAAGGGGACAATTTTGACGACTGGTAAAATCCTTTGAATCCAGGAGAACTGATCTCCGAAGCAATTTTAAGCACAGAAGCATCCAGTTAGGACAGAAGTGGGTCAGGTGTTTAATGGAAAAGCACAGACTAAAGCAAAAAGGTTTTTTCCACTTCACAGTACAGCAATCTTGGATTGAATAGCAAGCCCAAAGCTAGAGGTTTGTGAGATACAGGAATGTCGATACGAACTCTGCACTAGCTGGTTAGGGGAGTCCAGCGAGCACCCCAGAGAGATGCCGTCTGTCACGGTGGGCTCCTGCGAACTGTGGGGCACAGAAGCTCCCCTGGCCTCTCAGAGAGACCTGAACTGATGAAGACAGGCATTCCTGTCGGCTCTCTGCATCTCGCATGCAGTTTCTGCCTGCCTTGTCCTGTGGCAGGACTTTCCAGCAGTATGTATGTAGGTGGGAGGAGGTACAAGCTGACCTGGAGCCAGGCACCACTGCCGGCACGTTCACAGCAGCTCCACCGATGTGACAGCTTGTGGTGACACTCAGATCTCACCCCTTCTCGTGCTGACACCATCGCCCCTGGGGATGCACATATACTTGCAGTTCCTGCCTGAGAAAAGAATGGTTTCGTGATGTCTGGAGATGGACCAGGAAGACAAAACTCAGGCTGTTTCAGCCGTGAGCTTCTTCTTTAAGTTCTCCCAGCTCCTCTTAAGCTTTGAAGTGTTCCTACAGAGCCTGCTAGGACAATGTGTCCCAAGATGCCTGCTCGTGCTCAGTGGTATCACCAGATAAATACGAGTAAGTTAACGTAGACAGGACGAGAGCAGGCATCACTGGTGAGCCTCAGAGCCTGCAGCACTCAGCCTGGCTGCCCTCACAGTGTGTTAGCTGCAGCTCTACAGCACCAAGCTGCTCCCTAACCCCTAGCTCAAGGACCTTGGGCTCTGGGGCAGAAGTTTCTACAGCTGGAACGTGATGTTTTTGCTATTTGCAAGGAGTTTTGTATTATTACTATTATTTTTAATGCCTCTGTTTGGTGCTTAGGCAAAGAAGCCACCCTGCATGCAGTAGAAGGGACAGTCACAAACAGGAACGGAGCAGCCACAGAGCATAATGACAGTGTGTACGGGCTTCTGGCTTCTCCGACACCAAAAAGTATGTTATACAGAAGATATATGTTATACAAACTGCTTCATTATCTCACAAAATAAGAATATAGAGTGGTTTGATAATACCTATGTTAAGTGGGATTTTTAACGGCTGTAGAATCTCTGTGCAGTATTATGTTAAGGGCCAATAAGTTAATCTTACATTGCCCAGTGTGTGCACACTGTCTGGAAGCTGTGCAGATACGCTCACAACAACCACTGCCTTAATGCAGCATTTCCAGTTTCAGGAGAAAACCCGTGTGAAGAACAGTGTGAGAGTTGTGCATTATTTGTGCAATGATTCTGGATGGCTGTTTGTTTCCCTGCTTTGGCACAGGATGCTAGACGTGCTACCTCCTGCCCTGACTTCTCTGAGAGACCAGAGGAAACCTGAGCTGAGTTACCCCGAGCACCACCAGCTCTACCTCTCTGCCAGACTGAAGCCCTCAGCATGGGACAGAGCTGTGAAAAATGAAGGAAATTGGCTTGGAGTTCTGTTTAAAAAGGAGCCTGATGAATGGGAACAGAAAGGAGCCTGAGATCCTTTGGGCTGCATCTCACAGCCTGATGCTGGCAAGTGCTTGGGTAAGGGGGGCTGCCGAGCAGGGCAAGGCGAGGTGAGGCTGCTTCCCAAGAGGCAGTCACTGATTGACCCGAGGCTCCAGCTGACGTGTCCCAAAGCTAGACACTTCGTTTCCAAGAGACTAAGCTATCTAGCTTTCCATTTAAAAATGCCCTCAGTGGTGGAGGCTCTTCCAAGGAATTAAACAAAACCTTTCAAACTGAAGGAGCCAGAGGAAGGAGCCACAGAGCTGACACAAAGTGTTTGGAGCATCGCCTCTTGGGAGGAAAGAAGGAAATGATGCTCACTGCTGGTTAAATGCAATGCATCCTTGTTGTTTGTGCTGCCAGGAGCCATCTGGCCTTCAGTTACAAAGTGCTTACCCTTTGGTCTCCCCTGGTACCTGCAGAAGGTTACTCTCCCTGCCACCTTTTCTCCCTCCAGCCCTGAGCTGCCCGATGAGAAGACGCCAGGAACATCTAGGCAGTGTGTGAGAACCAGGCTTTATCTCTCCCCAGAACCAATCCCACTCCTATCAGAAATGCCAGAGCCTCTCACCCTCCTTGCTGATGTCCCCTATCTAGGATGTTTGGTAAATTGGGACAGCAGCTGATGCAAACACAGACTGCCTGCCAGAATAAAAATCACCTTTTTGCTCGATGGAGGGGATGACCAAGAGCGACAGCACTGTGGCAATGGGGGAAATCAACTCTGCTCAGTCACTGTGATACAAGACAACACTGAAAACTGCATTTAGTAGACAGAAATGTTGTAATGTCTTTAGAACTTAGGTAGTAATAGGAGTCAGAGAAAGACTTCATTCTTGCCCATTCTGCTCTGTCTGTAGTGCAGGCTCCTCCCCACCAAAGAGAAGAGCTACATTCTTCTGCCCTAGCCTGCTTTGCTGCCTTCTTTGTCTTGACAGCTTTTTACACATTGAGAGATCTTATTTTGATACTTTCTGCACCTGAAGGAAATGAGCATGCCCAAAGAATTCACTGGATCTGAGAAAGGTGGGGCTCTATGTTTACCTGGGAAACTTGCGCACTTTCTTTGGAAAAAAATTTGCAATTGCAGGAGATGAGCAGAAATATCCTGCTGATATTACAAATCAAGAGCGATGTAAGATTAGTGGGAAAAAGGTAGGATCCTCATTGTGCATGAAACCCATCAAGTCCCCCGTGACGATCTCTCAGCCAACTTCTAAGGAGTGAATTAGATGATCACTACGGTGAGTCTGTCAGTGGTGGCAGAGCGAAGAGAGAGGTTTATAATGTGCACAGCAGTACATAATAGTGTGCCCTGTTAGCAAATTCATAGGGCTTCATCTCTACTGATTTGGTACCTTTCCATTTAAAAGTTCCATGTGTTTTATGCTCAACGTTAACCTTGTAGGAAACTGAATCTGGTCATTACTTTTAACTCCATTTTACATATAAGTAAATCAAATACGCAGAGAAAAAGACATTTTGTCTGTCCCAGCATCAACGTGGAGAAGTGAGAATAGAAACTCTGACAGCCCTGCCATGGTTAGGATGTGGAACCCCTGGCAGACAGCAGCAAAGAGGCTTGTTTCTGTTCAGAAAGTCCTCGTCTCTTGCTTATTCTGTGCTCACAGAGAGGGGCACAGTCCTGTTAGCTCACTGCAGTGTGCACAGGTGGTTTGCAGGCCAGAGCCCCTCTCTGTGAATATAAACACTTCCTAAGGAAAGCCAAGAACAGGCAACAGGCAAAAATCCCAAAGCTGGCCCAGAGAACTGGGTACTTGCTACAAACAGCTCACACCGGCTGCACCACTCCAGCTTAACCCCAAAACGTTTTCACTCAGGACACCAAGTCACACCACCCCTGCTGCCCTCCTTCAGATCGTCTGTGACAACTTTGTGGTGACCAGGAGCAGGAGGGCAGGTTGGGGGGCGTGCTGCGGGCACAGGAGGCCGGGCCCCAGGTGCGTACCGAGCACCACCAAGGACGAGAGGAGAGGCAGCAGACAACTGTGCTGGAACTGCCAGGGTAACAGAACGAAAATATCACAGCCCTGATAATGATTTTCTTTCAGCCTGGGAGCGTGTGACAGCTGGCCAGCTCTGCAGCGAGCATCTCACCGCTCGCAAAGGACACAGGGCTGCCGTGGCTGTTATTCTGGACGATGCTGCTTGGGCTCAGCCTGCCCACGGGCAGTCCTGTTCCAGCACAAGGACAGCCCTCTGAGCTCAGTCAGGGACGTTGCCGTGATGGATTTTTGCTTTCTTTCTTTCTTTTTTTTTTTTTTTTTTTTTTAAGAGGAAGAACGGTCACAGATGGGCCTGAAAGGGCGAACCTTGAGTGTGGGCAACAGAAAACACAAAATCAGAGCTTTCAGTCCATTCTGTGGCCATGCATTTGCAGCACTCCCCTTCTGGTGCATAAACAAGCTGGTGCAGCCCGAGGCGTCCTGCTCACCATCACAGGCCGCAGCTGGCCACCCAGCAGCCCAGCACACTGCAGCTGGGGCATTTGGGCCCCTGCCACAAGAGCTCAGCAGCTGGCGGTGCAAAACTCTGACCCAAGAGCCAGGGGCTGCCCTACAAGCGAGCAACGTACAGGAAGCAAGCCTGGGCCTAGACTTACAAAGGGGCCTTCTTAAAGTGAGTAAAATGGAAAATGAAGAGGAGCTGAGAGCCCAGCAACAGCCAGCAGGGTCTGTGCACACCTGCAGTGGCTCCTACTTGTGCAGAGGAGCACCAGCTCTGTGCTGTGGCAGGGGCAGACACGCTGCCCTCCCCAGAGCAGCCAGGAGCACATCATGCAGCACTTCACCCTGCCAGGAGCGGCCTCCTCAGTGCCCAGACGGGTGGCTGGAGCCCTACCTTGCTGAAGCAGCTGCTTGAAGCCAGCACACAGAGGTCCCTGTAAGGGCTAAGGCTTGGTGCATTCAGTAGTTATGATTACGGCAGCGTTGGTGGGGCTGACAGAGCATGTGAGTAATGCAAGGCACAGGAGGAAACTTGGGAGAACAGCGGGTGATACCTGAGATCTGTTAATACAAGCACGTGCTCTTGGTGCAAATTACTCACATTTGGTCCAGGCTGGCCCATGGTGATCTTCTGTCTTTAACAAAAATGGTTTACCAGCCTAAACATTTATTTAGTAGCTGGGAGAGGATACGAATCATTCACACCATCAGAGCTCTGTCCTTTCCAACAGCAGAAGAGACGGGCATCATGCTCAGTGAAAAAGTACAAGTTTGGGTTTTGACAGCCCAGAATGAAATTTGAGTTTGATGCTCCCTGCTAAGCCGTAGCCAGAGAGCAGGGGTCTTTGAACGGGAGCTGTGGCTCCTCATCACCAGGAGACAGCAAACCTCATGTAACAGGGAAGCCACTGCCTGGGCTGTCAGGGGAAACTTCACTCCTTCCCTCTGCCCCAGAACAAATCCTGGCATCCCAGAAACCACAGGCTGAAGCTGAAAGACAGTAATTTTCCCCAGGAACATCTAGTTGTTGAGCAGCTGCTACAGAAACTGTTCTCCGCTACATTTTAATACAAATGGAGCAGATGGAGAATGGCTTGGGAGGATTTGTTGGTTTTTTTTTTTTTTTTTTTTTGCAAACTTTTTAATATTGTTTCCGAACCATTTTTTGATGCAGACAACAGTTCAGGAAAACTCTGAAGACCTCCCCTTTGCTCAGTTACATGACAGGTGGTTTGGGCTAATGCTTTTGCAAAGCAGTTTACAAGTCTGAGTGCTCCACAAGATGCTCAGCAGCACAAAGTCTGCTCAGCACATTCTCCTCAGCACATTCTCCTCTCCAGATGCCTACGAGCATTAGTTTAAGAGCAAAAGGACTGCTAGATCTGAGAACTCAACCCCCACGGTTAGCATCTCCTTTCAGTAACCAACCTTCAGAAGAAGAAATTCATCGCTGCCTGGATGGTGTTTCACGAAGTTGAGCCCGTTTCTGCCCATGGTCATTCTGGTCCTTCTCCTCCATTAAATAAATTACAGATTTTTGCACCCATACTTGTAAGAGTCACTTGGAAAACCTCTATACAGGTAGTACTGATGAACATAACAATCACAGTGTTTCAACACATGGGCAGCATGGTATTGGGGCACTTTTGCAGCATAAACGAGGCCCACAGCCACTACAAGAGCTACGAACTGCAGCGATGGGTGACGCGGGACAAAGGCTCCTTCCAGCCTCTTCAGCTGCTTGCTGGCAGTCCGTGTGCTCTGCTCGAGGCGTAGTACGCACTGCTGCATGCACCCCACACATGTTTGCTCTGCTGACAGTGGGACCACAGGATTTTAGTTTTGTGCTAGGATAAGCCGGCCTTGAGGCATTTACACTGTAGTGGCAGTGCAGATTCCTCAGCAGTAGCACACAACGAGAGTCCTACGGGGTCAAGCGGGGCTACTAATATAAATAAAAGCCAACACCAGTTAAAACTTTTTCCTAGTAGAATATTAAGTATAATTTCTTTGTATAACAACTAGCGTGCAAGGAATAAAAATTATTGTATCAAATAGTCAGTAGTCTCTGCTGAAAAATAATGTGTCAACCTGATTTAAGCCACCTTAACATGAAAATAAGGCAAGCAGCAGCCTCCGCAAGGACACGAACTTCATTACAGTATGTATGTGCTGCACGTTCCTACACAGGGTCAGCACTGCAGAAGCAACGGGGATGAAGCTATAATTATGTATATGTTCAAACTATGGAGGATGAATGTGCCAACTTCACCTGAAGTCCTAGTAAATAAGTAAAGTTTATCTCACTCAGCATAATCCACAAAATTTATCTTTTCCAGCATAATCCACAAAGTAGCTCCAACCTTGTGCTCTGTATTTTAATCTAAACTCCATCAGAGAACAGCTAGACATCATTATGATGTGCCCTGAATTACTCCAATATCCCAAATTTCCCCCTCCCTAGGGGCTAAGGGTACCAGACGAGCAGTTCCTCCCCTGGGACACGAACACAGCTCCCAGCTCTGCGAGGGGACGTGACACCAGCAGGATGCAGCCGCCCAAACACAAGCAGCTGTCTCTCCTAAGGCTTCCTTCTCCAATGCTCGCTCTCTCTCTCTTTTTTCTTTAACCCAAGTTTATAAATAGCATCTGCCCTTCAAATGCATGCAGGCAGACAACAAAAGGATCCCAAAAAAACAGGTGCTCAGAAGGACTGATTCAGTATGGACCTTGCTGGAGCTGCCAATGGGAAATTAACTGGACATGAGGCACCGTAAAACACTTCTCTGTACCAGGAGCACCCAGATTACCGAAGACTCATAAAAGCAAAAATAAATGCATTTTTCTGTAGCCATCCTGTCTTGCTTGCACAATTTCATCATTTCCATAGACCTTGCAAAGCTTGAGCTGGTAAATACAGCAATCGCAAATCTATTGCCCTAGCTTCAAAATGCCATTTCACGATGCTGTGCAACAATTATTGCTGGGCACCTCCTAATTAGTCCAAACATCTAAGAGGTTAAGGGAAAATAATCAAAGCAGCAGGAAGTAAGAGAAACACACACACATACACGAGAAGTAAAAACTAAAGCAAACAACCAACGGACCGAAAGTTTTACAACTTTTTTTCCTCCAGTAAATACTTGCTGCTAGTCTCCAAGGTTCTTTGAACCTTGTTCTAAATTTTGTCAAGTAATTAATATGAGACGAGCAGGCTGTCATGAGCTTTGAAGCAGAAAGGAGTAATTGTTCGGCATCTGTGGGGAGCTGAAGGTTACTTTAATACCTGCGTATTACTCGCTCGCCATGAAAAACGACCCTCGAGTTTCCATAAAAAGCAGCTGTTTGATGTATATCACATTCAGGAACATTTAGACTACATTGTAAATCTACTCTTCCTATTAAACAGTGAGTCTATCTGCACAGACATGTTTTGATTTATGGAGCTCGCTGTCTAAAATTCATCCCTTCTGCCTCTATGTACCATCTCCACGTTTCTACATGAATTACACTGTTTATAAAAACAGAGAGGTAACGAGAATTAAAGCATCTCCGGCAGTCAGCTCCCTCAAACTATCTTCAGCAAAGCATATTTACATTTCTATCAGCAGTGTTTTTGTAAAGCATTCCCGAGACTAGAGAGGAAGACCGGGCAGATTTGTTACTGATAAATATTCTGGTAAATCCTGATAGAAACATTCATCCAAATAAGCTCAGTAAGATTTTTGGATTTTCTGTTAATAACAGCCAAAAGCTAAGAATCAGCCATGACATTTCCAGCAATTAGAACAAATTGAGAAGCTACAAGGATAAACTTACTAAAATGCAAAGCCTTCTTTCATTCAGAGCTCCAGGACGCAAGCTGCTGTTTACTAAAGCATTCGGATCTGTACTGAAGTTCTTGAAACAATCTCAAACAGGCAAAGAATCATTTAAGATTATATGACATTTGTTTTCAGAGCTGCAGTGAAAGCTACAATGCTATTCTGACACAGAAAATACAATGCATTTGTCTAAAGAAAGCATCTGAAAGTTATCTGAGCTCCTCTGATAGTCAAACACTGCACATGCACAGATTAAAGTATAATGCTCTGCAGCAAATGGCTTTCAGAATAAAATATTTTCTATTTCTTATCATCCTACCTTCATAATTTCCTTCTAGGAGACCCAGATGCTCAAGAGCCTTCACAAATCCAACAATGATCACCAGTACAACAATCATTTCAAGTCCCTCCAAGTTCATCTTGAAAAATTATTCACGTAAAAGCATCTTTTCTCAGGGAGCGTCCTGACTTCGGAGTTAGACTTTAATTAAAAAGCCCTCCTAGCCCAAGACATGCCACACGACCAGATAAATACAATGCCAAGGAAGCCCAGCATATTCCCACCATAAAACATTTCTATTGACAGCAAGATGAACACAGGAATGTAAGGAAGTCAAATCTTACCATGTCTGCATCACTTGCCTGCCTGGATACAGATGTTTCAGTCTCTAAGGCAACAGAATATACAGTAACCACTTTGTTTTGCATTTCCTCTCAGTCACAGCCAAAATTCACCAAATCTGCCTGGTATCTGGTAAAGCCTGATGCTGCTTTTTCCACACTGAATTACAGGTTTAGGGAGATCCCGTGCTGAAACAACACCCGGGGAAAAGTGCAAACACAACCTTTGCTCGATCCTACAGTGAACTTGAGCAAACTCACAGCAAAATCATTTCATTTAGGAAATGACCCACTGCTGCATTTCCCTGTTGGGGGACATCCATCTGGGTGCAGTTACAGCCTGTTAGCAACACACTCAATTTGCTTGCTTTCCCCCACTGCAGACATGTTTTACAGCAAATCCAGGCACTTGGTACAACAGCAAACAGGGTACGGGGGGACTTGCTAGGGGGAAACACATTTTGAAGCTGTGGGGACATGTGGGAGACAAAGGAGCCTTGCTGGGGGTCAGCTGTGGCTCCCTGGGCACGTTCGGGATGAGAGGAGGGCAGGGAGGAGAGCGGGGACACTGTGCCTGGGGCACTGCGAGCACTTGGTGTTCCCACTGACATTGCTCCCAGGCCCCCGGCCCTGGCAATTAGGGACAGGATCTCTGAAGGACCCGAGCAAGCTGACAGCAGATGTGAGCACGCCTGCACTCGGCTCTCCCAAAGCCCTCCTGCAATCCTGGCCCCGTGTCCCAGCGGCTCCATTACTTGGCCTGCTGTGGGCACCTCTGGGGCACGGCCAGGAACCAGGCCCACGGAGCCTCCTGAAAGCCCTACGCGGTCTCTGTTCACTTCAGCAATACTTGGCTGTGCTGTGGTGTCTTGCTAACGGCCCGAATGAAGCTCTGCTACCCGTGTGATTGTTCCAAGGTATGAATATTGCAGACGTGCTCCTCCATCATTAATACAATTAACATCCCCAGCAGCTACAGCTTTTGTCAGTATCCCATGCAAAAACAAACCTTGCCTTTTTCCCTTCTCCATCAAACTTCAGTTGAGGACCTCACAGCTCCCTCCCCAGGGGAGGTTCAGCAGCTGCTGAGGTATCAAATCCATGGACATGGAACCAGCTCTGGGACAGCCCGAACGGGAGGTGTGATAACGCACAACAACAAATAATGTTTTAGTGCAGAAGGGAAAAGGAGGAGACACCACCTGATGGAAATGGACTGGGATGGAGGGGAAAAAGGAGGAAATGACTTTAGCCTAGGTTTGGCCAAGTTTAAAACCCCTGTTCCTAAGTAAAAGTGAGATGAACTGGGGGACGTGATGCCAATAAGAATTCAAAATTAATTTTGGTTCTCAGGGATATCTCACAGCCCAGTGAGCTTGTACTGTTCTGTTTGCTGCTGCTGTTAGCTGAGCTCCCAACGTAACTGATTACCAACTAGGAATTTATATTTCTTGTCAAAAAACTACTTTGTAGAAAATAAAATGCTCCTCAGAAATGGATTTTTTTTTTGACTTTGGCTGTGCTTCCAGAGCTGCCCAGCCTCCTGGTGTGGTGGCACCGCCACCCTCCCTGCCTGGGCTGGGGGGCAAAGCCCAAGCCCCACATCAGCCCGGGCAGGGCAGGAGCTCTGGCAGGGAGCTCTTGCACCCCAAAACATGGAGAAGGGACTTCCACAGGCTCTCCCTTCCTTTCGGGAAGCTTTCCTTACCAAATTATTGGTGTCTCTGCACCCCACTGCTCAGAGGCTCTTTGAAAGGTTTCCTCTTTTTTCATGCACAGCAATTTTTAAACCTCGGAGCGCTTCCCTGCTGTTGCCTGGCCAGCCCGAGCCACCAGTAAGTGCCTTTGGGGTCGAGGGAAGAGGAGCCCACTCAAATATACTCCAATGAAAACTGATTTAGCTTGGACGTGCCGACAGAGCAAAGCTGCAGGCTGTGTGCTTCATGCCAGCTACCTCCTCCCGGCAATATATCGCGTCTGTAACAAACCTCAATATAATTCGCCATCACTCTTGTTTGAGCTTCAGCAATTCAAACTACTGACAGCATTTCTCTGGCTGGGCTCCCTGGGAGATGCTCCTGGAGATGCTCCCACTCCCTGTCTGCTATTGGTAAGCTTGAAGTGGTGCAGAACCGGGCATGCAGGGGGCTGGCATGCAGGGTGCGAGGTGTGGGGCTGGCAGCACGGGCGGACGGCTCATGGCACTGCCCGCCTGTGCCCCACTGAACACCGACAGATCTCCAAGCTAACTCTCACACACCTCGGACAGCAGTGACTGGGAAATCTATCAGGAGAGCGCCAAGACAGCCAGCTAATCTGCCAGTTAAATGTTCCTGGGCAGCTAACCTCAAGGGCAAGTCTGTTTGACCCCACTGTCCCGGTTTGCAGGCCAGATACCCTATTCTTCCCCTACACAAACCTTTATTTATTTATTTATTAATCCCTGGAAACTTGGCTAAGTCCAAAGAGGAGGAGAAGACCTGCCCAGCAGCACAGCAGCACTCTGGCCAGGGTAGGAACCAACAGAATTACACCTGCGGGCACCTGCCAACAGGGCAGAGCACTGCACGTCCTGCAGCCTTTTGCAAAGCCACTGCACCGCACAGCCACACCGCTAGCTCGGGGCAGGGATTCCCAAACCGATCCCCGTGCTCCTGCTCCTCGCGTCTCTCGTAGCTTCTCTAGACAGTACCCAGTTCTCTAGACAGCAGTCCTGCTGCAGCAGACTCCTGCTGATCCATCATTTTATTAATAGCATGATTACAGTATAAATATTTCATTCCGTGGTGTGTAGGAGGCTTCATTATGCCTCGGTATCTTTGCATGCATATCTTCTTTAAATACAGCTCTGTTAAAACTTATGGCAAACGTGTCAGCTCCAGCTCTTTCAATATTTCCTTTAATGCTTTCAGTATTTTCTCAAATGCTAATAATGTTAAATTCCAGGCCAATTTATTCAGTGAAAAAAATCCACATCCATTTATTTTATAATGGAGTCATACAAAAAGATGCAGTGAGAATCTAATGCAGATGGGAATTAAGTCTTTGAAAAAATGACTGTTGTTATTTTCCTACTTTATTTGCTATGTAAGGAGCAGCGTGGGAGCACTGGTTAGGTTTTCAGGGCAGTATTTTCACCTTTCAATGTTTCACCAATACACTTGGCCACACACTTTTTTTTTTTTCTCAGAGAACTAACCACGTCCTTCATACAAACATTATTAGCGCTGCTCAATGTTTTAATCCAGGACCAAACAGCAGTATGAAAGCTGAATTACACCTTTAATACAGCAAGTGCCACTCTTCTGGCTGTCCTCCATCCCATAAGAGGCAATGCAAAACACTTGCAAAGCGTTGTAAAGTTTTACCACCCCCAGGGTCTGCCAGCAGCTCACACGTTTATTCATTATTTTTACAGTTCTGATCTCGGCAGCTCTGTGGGTTTCTCAGTTTAAATAAATGATAAAATATTAAATTAGGACATCTCGGGTAGAGATCTAATATTCAGGTGAACACTGAGGAGAAATTTCAGCTCGAGTCACTTAAAATTATGCTTTGATTAGGGTTCAATGATACCAGTGGTCTCTGAAGTGATTACAAGACCCACATTTGCTTCCAAAGCAATGGTTAATTAACATCAGCACTGAGCTTCTGGTTACAGCAAGGTGCATTTTCTACAGAGGCTGTTTGAACCTGCCTCAGAAGTGAAATCCCATGGCTTTGGGCGTGTGTACCCATGGCAGGAGCGTGCAAAATCAGTAGCTCAGAAGGGCTGCAGCCGCTGGGAGGCGGCACCCGGCACCCAACCAAGCATTTCCGAGGGCTCTGCTGTGTCCTGCACCCAGGCTGCAGGCAGGGCACGGGCTGCCCGGAGCGATGGAGAGACCCGGCTCGGGTCCCTGAGGCTGTGCTGGCAGCCCACAGTGATGTTCCCCAGCCTCCCACCCACCCGAAGCCGTTCTGCTCTCCTGGATCTGGCACGAGGGCAGATAACAGCGGGCACAGCACGCAGCCCAACCTCTGCCATTAAAATGAATTCATGTGTGAGGGTGACCTTGAAGCCTCCTCATGTAAAAACCCATCACTGTTCCAGAGGAAGCATGAAATCAAGACAAAGACAGGCAGCTGCCACAGGCTGGTACGTGCTGGTTGCAGAAGTGCTCACGGGTTCTCCCTTCCTTCCCCGAAGCTTTGGTCCAGCTGGGGACAGCACCCTGCTAGGGCTTCCTCAGCTCCCTCAGCTGAAGGACAATGAGAGCCGGGCCACAGCCAAACCAGCAAACACCGTGACTGCCTTTTTGAACAAAAAAGCCCGTTCTTAGCCCACAACAACATACAGATTGTCAAAAACAAACAAACAAACAAATTACAAACAAACAAACAAACAAAAAAACAGGATCTGGTTTTAATCTTTAACTTAAAGTAACGTGAAGTGCTCACCTCCCTGTGTTCATTTCAGCAAACCAACATCGTGGTGGCTAAATCCCATGCCTGGATGGCAGCGGGGCCCTGCCAGCAGCCAGGCACGGTGCCACGCTGCCCTCCCAGGGACTGGGTGCAGCCGGGCCGCAGTGCCTGACCTGGGGCTGCTGCCACTCATTTGTGAAGCTGCCTGGTAGCGTTCGTACATCAATTGCCTTCACTTTCTGTTTCTAACTATAACAATTTCATATCTAGCTCTCTTTACATCATTCAGAAAGCTTTGCAACTTGAGAAACCCACTGAAAAGCCTCTTCTGCACATACTTTATTGAGCCATTTAGTACCTACAGCTACTGGTGTCAGACATAGAACCGAGTTACCCACCACATTACTGATGAGCTGCTGATAGCACTCTGCTATCACCCGGACAGCTAGTTAATATGATATTTAACCTGCCTATTCAAAATATATTTTCAACCCTAATAGTCGATCGATAGCTTGAAGACAGTTGCAACTTCAGCTTTCTGGTTAGACAAAACACTGCAAGACGTAAAGCATTTCACAACAATGAATGAAGCAATTGCACTCTCCTTCCAAAGGATAAAGGCAAACAGGTTTAAGGGTGGAAATAGTTCTTTACGTATGATTGGTAGATACTGTTATTTCAATTATGGAAGTTCACGCTTCAAACACCTAGAGTGAATCTTAATGGAAAAGAAACAACATAAAGCATCCAATATTGCCTACAAGCAGATCGGCTCCCCCAGAGCTGATAATTAGTTGTTCAAAGCACTTGGCGTTTGATTTAGGTTTGTCCAGTTTATGGCAGAAAGTCCAAAGACTGCTGGCAGCTGTGGGACTGTTTACAGGGGAGGCCCTGCCCTGGCCCAGGGAAACTGAGTCTGTCCTGTGAGATGGGAACTCGGGGGGTGCTGGTGCTGGGGATAAACCACGGAGCAGCTGAGAATCCTCTGGCTTGGGAAGTCTCACCAAATATATCAGTCTTGGTGTACTTTTAAACTGGTACCAAAACCAGGGCCACAGAAATGTCCTGGGCAGCACCGCCTTGGTGTTGCTTCCAGATCTGCTCCAAGCTCCTGGCGATTCCATTTTACCAGTGAATCCAGAATACCGCTTCCTTTTTGCAGGAATCAAACCTTATACTCGACCACTGCTCACTCAAACAGCAACTTTAGCTGATGTCATGTCAGACCACACTCATTAAGACCTCAGGAAAGGTTATCCATTACTGGAGGAAAAGGACAGATTTGTTTAGAGCCACTGTTCTGAAAGACGTCTCACATTTGAAGGCAGCCTGTTGTATTTGCAGCATTTCCCTTTTATCGTAGCCCTGAACAGAACATTTAAGAAATGAAGATGCAACCTGCTGCTTGACAAGCAGGCTTAGCAGAAAGCTTCCTAGCTTGTCCTGAGTGTTGGAAGCACTCAGTTCTCCACAGCATTTTCCATTAGGCTTGCTTAGCAAGTAAGACCTTTTCAAAGTGACTCAGTGGTGCATTTCAGCTTTCTCCCTTCTCTTTGCAGAAATTAGAGCTGTAAATTGAGCTGTGCAGGAGATATTAAAGTATGCCCTCTGCAGCTTAGCAGGTCACAGAAATTCACATCCCAGGCTCGCACACCACACAGTAATTGCACCGCCACGGCCCCGGGCATTTTCCAACTGCTCCAAGCAAGGCTCAAGCGGGGCGCCTCGTCCTGCACCTTTGCAGGAGTGACAAGGCTGCACCCACCAGGCTGCTAGAGATGACTTATGGAGATAGATTACAAAAATAAATATTTATAAATTGACTCAGGAAAAGGTGTTAACTGCCCATTTATATTTAAAGGACATAAATAGCAAGGAGGCAGAGAAAGTGCTGTAAGGGTTTACGGAGCATAACTAAAAATGCAGTGCAGCAGTGCCGAAGGAAAGCAGGGGTTTGATAGGGGTTTTCATACACAGACAGGGCTCCAACTCGGACCCACAGAATTACACCACCAGAGTACTCTGTATCCAAGCTAATGAGGATTTCCTGAAATATTCAATGAAGTCTGCACCCACTGATGAGGGACACAAAAATGCACTTCACTGAGATCATTTACTTTTGGAAGGCTGACTCACCTCTCCTTGTCTTGTGGCACTCTGCGTGGGGCATACTTTGAGATGTGGGAGCGTGCGATGGAGGCTCTCTGCTGCAGATGCCAGAACAAAATCCCAGGGAAACGAGAGACCTAATTCCATGCAGCGAGGCTCAGCACACGTCCCTCCAGCGTGGGGGAAACCTGAATGCGGCGTTTGATCTTTTTTGGTACAGAGCAGTGAATGACACGGGGCCCCTAGAACATTCTCTATGAACATCAGATGAAAAGTGTGCAAACACTGTCAGCAACCCAGCTTTACACATATCTTACAGAGGAACTGGGCTATAGTTTGCTGTGCCAACTGCTGGTACGGGCCTGCAGGGAAGAAGAGGCTCCCAGAAAGAATGCACTAACTAGGGTAGCTTATTTTTAGGTCTCTTTAGGTCCTAAGAGACTGCAAATAACTAAGATATTCTGTACTGGATAATACATGTAATTCCTTATGATGACAATGTTTCTGTTTTTTCTAATGACAGCTGTCCAATTTCTTCACACATGGAAGGCAAATCATGTCTTCAGAGTTCAGAAGTTGACAAGGAATTAACTTCTAAGTTAAAGGCATGAGAGAGGTAAATCATTCAGGGTTTCCTCACTCCCACGCTCTCCCTGGGGGTTACTCTGAGCAGCCACATTCGCTGCTTGGAGGCAGTGCTCAGGAGTGAACAAGGAGACGTGAGGAAGCACTGAAACCCTCATTATTGCCACAAACTCCTGTCACAAACACAAGCGCCTGAGGGCTTAAACAAACCTTCCCCGTCACACCAGCGCAGGCTGGGATCTCTTTGCTATCCCCGTTCATGAGATTTCTTCTTCCTCACAGCCCCTGCGCCGCCGCCTCGGCCACCCGGCACCGCTCGGGGTGCACACACTGCTGCCTGCTGGTGGGCCAGGGCCCAGCACCTCCAAGGTGTCCCAGCTCCACCGAGGTGTCCCACCCTCAGGTTCCCCACATCCCACGGGGGGACATAGGACACCTCCCGTTTTCCTGAATTCGTCCTTAGCACAGCAATTGTCACTGAACAAACACACAGTATTGAGTTAATTCAAAACAGACACCAGAATCAGACAGGATGAAGGTGACAGGAAAGGAAAGAGAACTAAATCTGATTTTCTCATTTCTAAAACCAAACTCAACAGGCTTCAGAGAGCCCACGGACTCGCAACCCTCGCGTAACCTGACAGCACTGGGCTAGACACAGGACAGGGAGCTGCTGGGACTCCCCAGCCTTGCTCTTATGGCACACAGTGGGTGACCTTCAAGCTCCCCACTTCGTCATGGACTGATTACCTTGAATTCTACCACAAACCCCGCTTTCTCCTCCCAAAGCAGTGGTTGGCCTCACAGCTCTGGTGGTGCTAATAGCTCTGATAGGCCAAGTGCCATGTCCTGGCCTTGACTAAATTACAGACAAGCCGTTAACTCGGAGTGAAAATCCTTTGCATTTGGTGAGGCAAAGTTTAGTGCTTCCGTACACGGTGCTTATAGTTAAGACACGTACCAACAACCAAGCTTTCCTGCAGCACCTACGTGTGTCAGTGTGCAGGGCTCGTTGACACTGCTCATCTCAGACCAAATCCAACAATGGAAGATCACTTCTAGCGATCTCCAACAGATACAGACATCCAGAGGATCTAGAAAAACTGTAAAGAATAAGGAAATCATGTTTTGTCACAATGTTGGCTCACAGCGGCAATTTATTCACCTGTTAATGGCTCTAACAAAGGAGGAGGGACAAACATCACGGGGCTACAGGCAGGGCTGCACACTGCAGTACCAGAGGGAGATGCTGACAGACGAAACTAGTTACGATGGGGTACTTGAACTCACAGAAGACAATATGCTGCACCACGGAAAAGAACAGATGCATTGTCTTTCAGGGCCCCTCTGCACAAGAAAAGACAAATTTTAAAGAGATTGAAGCTGATGTTTTGCATGTATGAGACTGTTGGTAAATGGCCAACCTGCCTGCTGCCTGAGGCTTCACAGACACGCTGCCTTTGGCCATGCTTTCCCGGTGCAAGGCACAACACTTTTCTCAGTGTGCAGCACTTGTCTGTTTACTGCTGCACATTTTCCCCATGGCAAAATACTGCATTTATTGTGAGCACACCACTGGTGAGCCAGACACTGATAACAGCTTGAGCAGCATGAGTGCACGTGCAGCCGTGCCTTGGGGTTCTCCATTTTCACTGGAAGTGACACTACAACCGAACCAGAAAGCAGATGGGTGGTAATGGGATCATTTCCAAACATCGCCGATATCCATTGGTTGTAAGGATACTGCCATGCAGGAGGCAGCGGCACCAAAATCTTTTGTCTTACATACTCTACTTTCCACTTTTTTAGAGAGGGATAATTTCAGACTTAGATGCTGAAAGAGATCTGAAATACAGGAACCTACCGAAGCAAAGCTGAGCTAGCAGGATGAGGAGGTCTAACAAACCAGGGACTACCTGATTTAGAATTTCTGGAGGGAATCTCAACTTGCTGTCAGGAAGGAAGGCCCTGTCACACATAGCTGGCAGGGTTTGCATTCCTGTTATGGCCTAACTTCAGGAGATAGCGTTGCACAGGGCCACGAGGTGCCATCCATTCTCCTCAGAAGACCAGCAATGATGCTGTGAACTAAATAGATGTCAACCCGGTATAGGAAGTTTTTATTCCCTCACAAACCCTGGTGCAACGTTAGCCCCTTGTGAATGGGACTGAAGCTCTGTAAAACTTACCCAGTGCTTGAGAAGGACACAGGAATTTACAGCTGTACCTCACAACAAACATCAGAACAAAACAGATTTGTTTCTGAGTTTGGCAAGAACTGAGCTGTGTCTGTCTTCATGACGTGGCATTTAATACACGTGTGTGCAATGAGGAAGAAGTTATTTTAAAAACCCGTGTATTCCCCACTACAGAAATGACTGCTGAGCGTTCAGCTTACACCTCAGGGAAGGAAACATTTGAAGAACAGATGGTAAAATGGGGTTCCAACTGAAAGTTCCAATTTTTACATAAATTACTAAACGGAAATCTTAAGAATAATTTGCTTTGTCTTTCAGACATTTGTTATTGCCAGAATCATGTTGTGGGCTTCATAAATCAGTGGCTACCTGGGAACCCTGACGTATGTACCTCTGTCCATCATCAGTACAAACATACAGAGAGAAAGAGAAAAATTATTTCAGGGAGAATTCTTTTGTCAGGATTTTTCTATTTATTTTTTAATTTGTGACACAAGGAACACATTGTTATCACAGAACGGTTTGGGCTGGAAGGGACTTTACAGCCCATCTAATTCCATCCTTCTGCCACGGCAGGGACACCTCCCCCAGCCCCATCCAGCCTGGCCTTGGGCACTGCCAGGCATGGGGCACCCCCAGCTCCCTGGGCCAGGGCCTCACCACCCTCAGAGTAAAGAATTTCTTCCTGGTATCTAATCTAAACCTACCCTCTTTCAGTTTAAAGCCATTCCCATTTGTTCTACCTCTGCACCCCCCGACAAAGAGTCTCTCCCCAGCTCTCCTGAAGGCCCTGGGGTGCTGGCAGGCCGCTGTATGGGCTCCCAGGAAAAGGAACATTGAGAAATGATGCAAAGCAGTGCAAGATAGGAACAAGTCTCCAGAAAACAAAACCTAACAAAACATTACCACCAAAAAAGTGCCCTGTTTTTCTCCTACACAGTCTATTTCACACCAAACGTAAGCCATTTAACTCCAGAGCACCAAGAATCTCTACCTTGTGTGGAAAGGCATGCAGAGAGCAGTTTTGTTGCATGCGAGATAAGCTGCTTTAGCAGCTACTGAAATGCAGCTGAAAACCAGAAGTAGCCTGAAGTTTCCTCTCTTTTTCTTGTTTTCTTTTTCTTTGCTAAAGTTGGTTACTTTATATTTCAGCTGAAGGTGAAAGGGCAAAGCATTTCCACTGCCGCATTACTGCTGAGGCACTGCCTCAGCGGGTATCAGCGATTTTCCACCTAGAAAGGCCCCGGGGAGCTGACTGGCATTTCAGGGGCCAGAATGGCTGAGCCTGCTCAGAGATTCCAAGTACTCTGTTCTCCAGCATCTTCCATCATACCAGTGCTTTCAAGACCAAGCCTACCAAATACACAAATACGGGAGGAAAAGCGTGAAATCCTGGCTCTGTGGCTGCAGCTGAGCAAACATTTCTATCTTGTATTTCCTTTGATTCAAGATCAGAGAAGTCTATAGGCATGGATGCAAGCACGGTCTCCAAACCCGTGGGTACCTGAAGACCTGCAGTAAAAGGAAAAGCGCTCAACACTTGCAGTACACAGGGCTATCGTTAAACCACCACTGAGCAGCAGGATTCTCTTTATGAATAAATATAGCCTTTATATTTACTGTTTTGATATTAAATAGAAGAAATAAACTTACTCATTTTTAATACAAAAATTACAACTATCTCAAAAGTAGGAATCCACCTCACCTCTTCTCTCCGCTAAGTTCAGCCTTGTAGCTTTCCCACCACTGATATCCCAGGAACCTGATATCCCAGGTTCCTGGGATATCAGATGAGACTTGAGATGAGATGGGATCAAGTCTCATCTCAAGCCTTTCCTGCCTACGTTTATCCAGGAACAATAGGTTCTGACTTGTTCCCTTTCTTACTGAAACAATGACAATGAGGATTTTGCCATCAACATGAAGATGTAAAGGACAAACTAAAGGCTGTCACAGCAGATTTTGGAGTGCAATAAAGCAATCGATCCTCAGAGCAAACCCCACCAGCTGAGCTGGGGGAATGCTTCCCATAACAATTTGCTTTCCCACAAAGGAATCCCACGTACACATACTCCCAATGCTCCTTGTTTCAAGGCCTATCAAGGTCTAAACATGCAGTGCAGCTTTCTACTGACACCACGCAGAGGAGTTACTGCTGAAGACAGCTGCCAGCCCCAGTCTTCTGTTTTTCAGGATTCAGTTTGCTTAAGGCAGAAGATTTTCCTTTGCATGCTAAAGGTTAGCCCGAGGGCAGCAAGGGAATACAGCTCTTCTTGAGAGGCTTACAGAAGAGGTATGTTTTCTAAAATGAAATTCTAAACCCTATTAAATTCTACCACGGTGCTGATTTCTGAGACACACGGGGGTAAACAATAGCTACATTTGGACAGCATTTTCAAAAGCAGTCATTTTTACCTTAGCTCCTAAACCCCTCAGCATCATTTTGGCAGTAAATGTAAGGACCATATTGCATGCTATGACCTGAATATTAATTTTGACTCCAGTGGCTCTAGAGAAGGCTATTTTTTTGTGCATTTCTTTAAATCTGAGCTTCTTTCCAAAATGCCACTTATAACTTAGATTACATCAGATGTTTATTTTTAAGGCATTATTTTTGATTTATCAGTATTCATAGTCACATCTATTAACTTCTGACATGCTTACATCTAAAAAGCCTTGGAAGAGGCATTTATACATTTCAAACAGAAATGCTGAAATACAAGCCTGCCTTTTATTGCAATGAGACATGATGGATGGCTCTTTCACATCTAACCCCTCGCCCATTAATAGTTCCAGAGTGCCTTAAAATATGAGGAAATACTACACGGCCTTGTTACACTGCAGCATATTTTTTCCCATTGATAATGCTCAATGTGCCTGATTCATAGTGATCCTTATCACTCTGGGAGGCAATGAATAAATTGGTTAAAGTATGTGGGGACTGCTCCTTGTGCACAACTCCCCAGACAGACTGATAAGGGCATCTAAGGAGTGCCAAGGGGGGTACCAAAGGTAGGGTTCAGTATGTTGTGTAAGAAAAGGCACGGAAAGTTTCTGCCTGTAATGACAGAACCAGTGGTACATATGTGCTTTACAGGCTGATTGACTGCCGTGGAGGAAAAGAATCTGCTAACCCAGGTTTTGGAAACTTTTTCTTAAACCAAAAATGGAAAGTTGGAATCCAAAGGCTTGGAAAGAGTTGAACTCAAAGTGAAACCTTTCTTTGGTGAATCGTTTATTCTATACCAAGGGCAGAGAGTGAGCTAAGGTGTGACACTGGTAGCCAGAAGGTGTTCAAAACTGGATGTGAATGCATGTTGAGGAAGTTACATCTAATACATCTAAAGCGACAGGTGAGCACAACCAAAGCCATGCTAATCTTTCAGAAGAAAGAATTACAAATACAGTAGCTATTACAAAACTATGGGTCATTCAGAGACAGAAATATAGCATATGTGAATCTAGTGACATTTTGTCACCGCATAAGATCTCGGCTTCATTCCAGGAGTGAGGCACTCACTAGCAGGGGAAAATATTCCCTTGTTATCTCATCCTTAAAATGGTTGTAGTGATATATCTGAAAAGGACACATGGCCCCTTTTATCAGTTGAGGAAAAATAAAAAATCTTAACATCAGTCAGCAGAAGTGGAAAGGAAAGGAAAAAAGGCCGGCATAAAAAAGTTCACATAGAATATTTCTGTTTGATCTGAGCAGCGATTGAGATGAGATAACCAAACACATAAAATCCAGAGTGGTGCAGAACTAATCAATGAACTTGAGGACAGTGAGAAGCTTTTACAAGCGTCCAGCTGAAATATTAAAAAATCTGTATTTGGAAATTGAACACATTTAAGATTCACAAATGGCGGCAAGAGAACTTGCTTTGTGTACCGTTTGTGTATATTGACCATCAGGAACTGCCCCGCTAACTGGCATTGCAGTGACACTGATATGAACAGATACTACAGCATGGGTGTGCCTAAATGCTGCAAAAAGGTTTTGGTGCTGGAATACAAAATAGGAATCAAAGATTAGGACAACATTGTTTGAGCATCTAAAGAAGCCATAGTTTGATTTACCCAGACAACACTTCAAAAGAAAGCCAACGCCTGAATTTGATGAGATATGAATTTAACTGTTCCTGGAGATAATGGGAGAAAAAAAAAAAGAAAGGAAGAAAAATTCAAAGAAAATCATTTTCAACTCTGACACAATAAACATAACAACATCTCAACAAAGTCTGCTCATTCCGATGCAAGGAAGCTTGCAAGGTCAAGGTTTCTTACTGCTAGCAGGAGTTGTCACAGAGCGAGGTTTAGGTAGGAAGCAAAGCATGCCGGTTCAACAGCTGCATCTTACTGACTTAAAGCACGATCCTACTGCCAGTTGATTAATAAAAGACAACCAATTCTGAACGATCCACAAAGTAAGCTTTTCAGCATGTGACCTGTTAACTTGGCTCTGTTCAAGAGGAGACTGAAATTTGTACCATATAAGCTGCCATAACTAGAGAAGCCTGAACTAGAGATCACTGAAAAAAATATTATAAAAAGCTATATTACCCTTTCTGGTATCAGTAACTTGAATATTTCATATTATCTCCACCCACTCTCGGTTTAAGAATGAACTGGAGAAGCAGCCGCATGCATAATTCTCACAAACATGCATTTGTTATGTGGTATTCACATCTGACATAAGACAGATCTCTTTGTGTCTGCATATCTATATGGATCTGCAGTTATGTTCTCCATTCCAGTTTCATTTTCATTTACAGCATTAGAGCTCAGAAATAAAGACAATGCTCTGACCTTGTTAACAGGCTGCAACAGCTTGAAGGAGGCTTACTTTGTTCAGTTACATTCCCAAACTGCACAGTTCAAACAGACCAGTCCAGACTTACCTGCAAGAAAACAGAATACAAATGTTTAAGTTTGAAACTTAGCAAAAATCTGTCACTAAGAAGTGAAAATATATAATGAATCCCTGAAAAATGTCACAGTCATTACAGCTGAAATAACTTTTTGCAGTATGATGAATTATTTGACTGTACTTTTTTTTTTTTCCCCAGCCTTTAGATCATTGATAGCTTTTCCTTGATAATTTCTTGATAATCCTGATAATTTAATTATAAAAGGTTGCACCGTCAAAGCGTAAAATATAATACGTTAACTTTCTTTTGCTTATAGAGTACTGTTTTGTCTCTTAATAGTCTTGCTCCCTTCCTCAGCTTCCCCTCCCTGCTGCTTCACAGTGCAACACAGCACTCCAGCACTGCTTAAAACAACGTGACTGGGACAAGCAGATTGGGACAGATTCTTGTTGTGCACTATTAATCAAGCTGTTACATAGAAGGAAGGTAACGAGCCCCCAGCCACATGGCCAACTTCTGTTCCTACAGAGGAAGCAAGTGCTTGGACCTCACCCCACGCAGTGCAGTCAGCTGAGCTTCTCCAGCAATACGAGCGTGTCTGCCTCCGACAGTTTCCTTTACAGGGGACTTGGGGAGAAAATGCCCGAGGGAAGTATTTTTTCCTGTCACATTCATTAATGGTGAGCAGGGACGCTGCCCCACTGTGGGCAGTGGGAGGTGGCAGGGGCTGCCAGCAGGGGACAGCAGTCCTGTCACCGAAATGGGGACGGGTAGTCCGAGGAGTGCTCCTCTGCCACAAGCTCAGGGAGAGGTGCTGACACAAAACGCCTTCAGGCTCGGCACTCTGCCCCTGAGATTTTATTACTGCCCCACACACCTTGTGCTCGCAGGGTGGGATAGCAGCAGTGACACTGCTTGCCAGGTGCGTGATGCTGTGTGCCCCGAGGATGTTTTCACTCCTCACTGCTTTTTGTTTTCACTGCTTTAGCCGAGTGTGGAAAATGTGCCATCATCTGTCAGGAGGGAGGTGGCGAGAAGGAGGATCTGCTGCTACAGCTGCCTTCCTCAGGAGCAAAACCACGGCTCTCCGGGATGCCTGCGAGCAGCAGCCTGGAGAAGAGGCCCAGTGAGCCTCAGGGACAGAGAAGCGCATCCTCCACTGCACAGGGTGTGTCGGGCATCGCGTAGCAAACAGCAAACTCCTGCTGAGCTGTGAGAGGAGGAGCAAGGCAAACTCCGGCAATCTTAAAGCTGAGGGACATTTCTGTGCTGTGCTATAGTCAGTAACGCATTTCAAAGGAGTTGGTCTAAAGCCAAGGCAAAAGTTGGTGGCTTAAAGCGAAGCATCTCAGCTGCTGCCTTTCCACGCTAGAATCACAGTGCAAACGTGGGGACCTCCTCATTTGGTGTAATCCTGGGCTGCTGAAACAACTGCAGTAAAAATCATCTTCCTATTTTTATTAACTTTGCACAGAGTGCCTCCCAAAACCAGGCCTAGTGAAATGATTTCTTAAGATTTTAGGGCAAAGAATCCAACACTGTGAGCTGAATTTCTGAACAGTAGGGCCAATCAGACCCATGCTGATATTTGGCTATGTGCTATTCTTCTGTTGAGAAGAGATCAACTTTATGTAAGAGAAGCCCATAACGCCTGACATGACTTTGTCCATCTTCATTAAACACTTTGTTTCACATCATTCTCTTGCGCACTTCTAGAATATTTTTCCTTCATTAGACTCCTCAGGAATGACAAGATGCATGGACTTGGCAGCTGACACTAAATAAGAGCTATTTGGTGATTTTGCTTATAGTATAAAAAGTAGGTATTATCTGTCATCCTCTGAAAAGGAGACTGTAAACACTATAAGCTCAAGAAGAATTTAATGGCACAACAAGTTTCTTCCCAAGTTCCTGCTGTGCATCTTCTCACCGTTGTTTCATAGCCCGTGTGTGTGGCCCTATTCTGTCTGGCAGCTGCTACACAATTCCCATTTCTGATATTTCCATTTATATTTACACAGAAAGCAACATCTGCACAAGAGTTCAAGAAGTAAAGGATTTCTTGGGGAATGTGGCAAAAACATAAGTATATGCAAATCATTCCAGCAAAAGAAGCTCAAGGAGGATGCTGTGGTTGGAAGGATTCTGAGAAACAGGGAGAAGCAAATAGGAAGTGATGGCTTTAGACCTCTCTGCTAGGGGCTCAAGGAATAAAAATAAGATGGAATAATATCAGGCTAAGCCTTCCACCCCCACTTGGTGATAACTCATTGTTTCTCCCATTATAAGAGTTGAAATCTTCATCTAGACACTATATATATATATATATATATATATATATATATATATATATATATATATATATATATAAATAATATGGACTGGGAAATACCTGACTTCATTCACCATTAAACAGAACCTGGTATAAGGAGGCTCTGCCACTGTTGTCTAGATAAACACCGAGTAATAACCACAGCAGGTGATGTTTATTGAAACACGGTACTCTTTTGGCCAGATGGACATTTGATTATGAATATTATGGAAAAGGACATCTGCACCAGCTCATATTAAAAGTGAATTATATCTAGAGATAATTCAAACAGCACTGGAAATGCTTCCCTAATGTGCTGCAATAGCCCTGTGCAATTTAGGGCAGTTAGCTCTATTTAAAGGAATATAGAGGCACTTTGGGTTAAAACACAGCTTACTGATAGACTCTAAGAAAGATGTAATGCTGATAATAGAGATTTTGGAAAATTAAAACCATGAATTTCCACATTATCTGAAAAAAAAAAAATAAATAAAAATTATATGCAATCAGAAGTGTCTGAAATAATCCGTCCCTTAGAAGCTGCCAAATCCAGGATATTCCAGTGCAAATCCCACACCCTACAGCTCTGTACTGCCATGTGCTTGGGGTCTCAGTGTCCGCAAGGACCCAATGAGAATGGCCAACCTCGAGCAGCCACCTAAGGCTGCTGACCCTAAGGCTGCTGACCCTAACCCTAACTAAGGCGCGCAGAGCCCTGCCTGCTGGCTGGCCTAGCAGGGACTTGCCACCGACGTGAACCAGACCAAGAAGTCCCTGGAAGGCACATCCAAGCCAGGACTAGAAGGGATCTTACCCCCACCTGGTGGCTTTGTCATAACTGTCAGGAAACACCGGCAGAGCCGGCACCAGCCTGAGCCTGCAAACAGCGCTCTCTCCAAGCTGCATTTCAGCCTCACCAGAAGGGAACCGCGCTGTTTATCAACCCCTGGCAGTTGGCTGCAGGCCCCGTGGAAGCCCCCTCAGCCTCCTGGGGTCCAACCCTACCGCGGGACCCTTCGGCCCGGTAAGCAGCCGAGCTCCGCCGCCCCCCTCGCTGCCTGGGCACCCCCGGCCCCTCGGCAGGACGCTGGTGGGAGGCTGCTGCCCTCTGCCGAGCACACAGCCTCAGCCTGCCGCCCAGCAGCACGGGGAAGGAGAAAAAAAGGAGCTAACGAGCCAAATTGGGGTTTCTCCCCACAAGGATTTTTCCTTTCCTGGTGAATAACTGACTGCACTCGGTGCTGTGCTGACTGGGCACATTAACGCCCGATTTGCAGTAACCTTACGTGGCTGTACAAATAGGTTTTCATATTTGCGCGCAATCCTGGAGAGATCTGGTCTTCCTACAGCAGTTTGCATTTGCATCCAACCCCCAGCACATGCACAAGAACAAATAAGCCTCGGCGCATGATGGCGAGCTTGCACAAGACAGAGGGGCTGCAGCACGCCGCTGCTCCGTGCTGGCCGCAGCAGGAGCAGAGGCAGCCCCAGCAGGAGCAGGGGGTGGCAGTCACTGCCAGCACCCCCCCAAGCCCCTCCGACAGGGCGCTCTGCCCCTGCACAGGCACAGCCAGCTACAGGCAGGAGTCGGAGGAAGGAATGCAGAAGCAGGAGCCATGGAAGCAGCAGGTAGGGTCTCTTTTAGTGCTTTTTATTTATTTCCCCAACCCTCAGGCAAAGCAACCCCAGATAATGGCAGGCAAAGGGCACACGGCAGAGAGCTCAGCCCCAGAGTTGCTCGGGGTGCCACCAAGCAGAAGCAGCCAAGGCTGGCTGGCCTGCAGCCCAGGGAGATGCTGGCTCCAGCCAAGAGCATCCTCTACGGCTTGTTTCACACCACAACCTTGCCAGGCTCAATGTCAAAGCATTTATAACTTTCATTCAAACGAAGTCAATGCATGTTAAAACATGCAAATATGGTCATAAACATCCCATCTTATTTGCATTATTGAATTTCTGCCCTTAAAAATAACGACTGGCAACGGGGTGCTGGGAGGCGATAAGAACATGGCAGTGCCTGTCCCAGCCCTGGAGCACCTCCCGGGCCACCTCCCTGCCCCTGCCCCTGGCAGGGATTTCAGCCAGACGCAGCCTCCTCCAGTGAGGACTGAAGGGCAATGGCCATGGAGAAGAAAGGACTGGGGTAAAAGATAAAGGAATAGGGGAGGGTGCAATGAAATGTAGTAAGTGTTGGTTTGATGCAGCTGTACTCTAGATCAGGCTGTGAGGAGGTGAAAGGATGTAGGAAGAAGATAGGAAGTGCAGACTGCACAGAGAGATGTGCCAAGGGGCCCTTTGTGCCAGCAGCTGGCGGCACCCGCAAGGTCCTTTACGGCTTTTGCTCCTCATCCTCTTTTCTCTAGCACAGCACTGGAGTGACATCCAAGTCAGGACCATTAAAAACATTCATTGGTCTCTTACTCGGGAATATCCTAAACACCATTTTTCTTTCCATATGGCAAAGCAGAAGATTATGTGAGGTAAGAACACGACAAAGTGCTTAAGGACCACTCTGACCTGCAGACCAGTTGCTGCAGAAGAAGCAGACACTGAACCTGCAGAAGATCAGTGTGTATTGCCTTCTGGCTGGGGCCAGCTGCAGCAGGTGACCTGACAGCTTCTCACATAGCACGAAGCGTACAGGCAGGGTCAGCAGCGACTCTGATAACTGTCAAAAACAATGGGCTCTGCATTGCTTCATACTGTCTCTTTGTAAAATCATGCCCGTAACGCTCCAGCCTTCTTTCTGGCTTTGCATCCACCTTTAGCAGGGCAACGCACAAAGCAGCACTTTTCAGGAGCACACGTCCCCGGCACAGGGGAGCCGTCTGCAAGTCACCACGTGGTGGTCATTCTGACAGCAGCTCTGGGATACACACACACCACATTTCACACCTCTTAGGAGGAAAGCAAGAAAAGCCAAACCTCCTCATTATTGGAAAGTTTGCTGTATAGACTGCTAAGACATTTTCTTCAAGGTACAAAGAAAGGTTTCTTCCATAGCATAATCACTGTGCTCCTTAACAGCTTCTCTCCATTTATGACCAAAGGAACAATCTCATGGAAGAGATCATGACCCTGAAGCTAGACCAGCTTTGTGTTATAGGGTTGCTTTATGAAAAAAAGCCTGTAGCAATATAACATGCCTTTCAGAGTAAATTACCAAACATTTGGCACTGGCATAGGCAGGCACCAGATCTCCAGACAAAGAAACAACGAATAGTCAACCTGCAGTAAATACAGTAACTATTTGGCCAGTTCTTTCTATTTCCACTTCCATTTTCTTTGCATTTCCCAAGAAAACTTGTTATCCTGTGACTTATTCCTTTCACTCTTACATCTGCTAAGGATGTAAAGCTGTTACCTCAGATTTAGACAAACATGGTGATGTTTTAGTACCCTGTATGTGTAAATGCAAACCATGTTCAGCCGCTGTCAGAAAGACTGAAGGCTGGGAATCAGCTGTTCTGGTAGGCGAGAGAGGAAGAAGACCCCAGCCCAACAGCCCACCCCAGGGGGCAAGGGGCTGACCCTTTTTTCACAGCTGAGACATGTGGAGCTACAGGTGGTCAATCTCCTGCATGTTCCCCCCAAATCCTCTCCCATGGCAGTTTCTGCACCATCAGGTTAACAAGTCAGGGCCCCCAGGGCCCCTCTGCTGGGAGTAAGGCAGCAAGGATCACCCCCAGCAAACCCCAGCTCTTATGCAGCATAGCAAAGCAGCTTCCTCCTTGCCCGACTCCATCAGAAGTATCACTCAAAACTTGTAGGAGATGAGTCCAATTTTGTCCATTCTGTCTCCCTTCTAACACAGCTGATGAACCGAACAGCCTCAGTTTTAAGAGCACTCTCAGGGGTTGCAGGAATAAAGAAATGGTACAGATGGTGTCACGAAGACACAGCTTATCTTAACGTTACTGATATCCCACTGCATCAAAGATGAACTGTCATAGTCCAAATGCTATGGGATGGATTATATTCCATGTGGTTAATACCATTTAGTAAAGCGTTCAGGCATGTGGGTATTCCCAGCTCCACTCAGATCACTCAAGGATATACTGAGCTCTCTGGCCAACGAGACCTAAGCACGTGTCTAATTATCGACGTGAGAAAGGTCTGGAGATACTGCAGTGATGGATACGCCACAAAATCCTAAGCGAAAACAAAATCTTCTGAAAAGTGAGTGGCTAAATTGAATGAGCTACACCCTGTGTAGCTGCTAGGTCAGAACGCTCTGCAGGCTGCTGACCCGTAACCCAACGCATTTCAAACAAAGCCATACAGCTCCTGGTTTGATGGCATGAAAGGCTCTCCTTAGTATCGCTTCCGTTCAACTAGCCCAACGCACAGGCCAAGTGTTTTCATTATCAGCCAATAACTGACAACCAGTACAGAGATGAGTAATTGAAGACTGCAGTCCCTGGAAATCTCTAGGGAAACTCCTCATTATTGTGCTGAGACAGTGGGCAGGGGTGAAGGAGGAGGAACCAGGCCGAAGGAGGTTCCCTGTAAGCCTCATGAAATCCATACAGCTGAACCATGCTTGCAACGCCACTTTTGTATCAACACCTAGAGATTACAGTATGGAACTCTCTACAAAAGCACAAAGATGTGTTTGGGGAGCTCCAGAGATAAGCCCCTCAAGCTTCTGGCTGCACCAAAGAGTAGATGGAGAAAGGCCAAAGCCCAAACACCTGCTTTTCTGTTACTCTAGTCCTTCCCTCACAGCATATGGTAACAGCGGCTTTTACAGAAGACCCAAACCATGTAACTTTCTGTTGGAGATGTAAGAAAAAGAGATGAAAGTACATTTCAGCCAACCATTCCCAAACATATTTTTGCTAACAGGCAGCTGAGGGGACACAGGACACCAGCCACAGAAACTAGGGATGTAAACTTGTTACCTGATGGTTTTTTTTGGGGGGGTTGTTACTAAAAACATCTCTCAGATTAGGAACATTAACAAATTAACAAACAGAACTGTTTCCCTTAGCCAGGTACCAAGTGCAGCACAACCTGCAGTGGTGTTTGTGCTGCTGAGAGACTGAGCAATCCTCCTCGGAGTACATTGCTCCCTGGGTTTGTGTAGGACTGGTAAAAAAAAAAAAAGCTTCATAAGCAGCTGGAGATTTCTTACCATGATTTTTTCATTTCCTGTGTTATCACAGGCAATTGGCATAGCAGCCGATAATCTTAACAGACTGAGAGAAACATTTTTATAAAGAGACTCACGGGAACTAACTTATCTCCAGTGAATTCATTTCCACTTCCAGTTTTCTATAATCTCAAAGGCCATCTTCATTTCATACTCCTGTGTGGCTCAGACGATATGAAAAGTGTTCTGTCACAATAGCATCAAAATGAGAAAAAGTATTAAACCTCTTCTGCGGTACAGAGCTGCTTAAAGTTCAGGAGTTTGGAGTAAATGTAAAGTTCCTGGGGTTTTCTTTTCAAGTTACAGTGCACCAGCTAAATCATTCCCCAATTTCTAATGTTTTGTTACAACCACATTTAGAATAGGATAGGACAGGACAGGACAGTTCAGTTCAGTTGGAAGGGACCCTCAAAGATCATCTAGTCCAACTGCCTGACCTCTTCAGGGCCAACCAAAAATTAAAGCACAGTACTGGGGGCATTATGCAAATGCCTCGTGAACTCCGATGGGCATGGGGCATCAGCCACCTCTATAGGAAGCCTGTTCCAGTGTTTGACCACCCTCATGGCAAAGAAATGTTTCCTACTGTCCAGTCTGAACCCCTCCGGTGCGGCTTTGAGCCATTCCCACATGTCCTAATGTAATGGGTTTTCATGGAAGGGTTTGGTAGCAGGGTGCTGCAGGGGTGAGCAGAGCCCAGCAGCTGCCCTGTGTCACAGGGAACCTGCCGCTGGCCAGAGCCAAGCCAGTAAGCGATGCTGGTTGGCGTCACTGGGAGTATATTTAAGAAAGGGGGGAAAAACATTGTGTGCAACAGCAGCTGGGAGAGTGAGGGGTGAGAAGCAGCCCTGCAGCCCCCAGGTGAGTGCAGCAGGGGGGCAGGAGGTGCTCCAGGCACACAGCAGCAGTTCCCCTGAGGCCTGTGGAGAGGCCCCTGGTGGAGCAGGCTGTCCCCCTGCAGCCCATGGGTCCCACATGGAGCAGATCTCCACACTTCAGCCCCCCCATGGGTGGAGGAGCCCCCAGTGGAGCAGGTGGATGTGGCCTGGAGGAGGCTGCGACCCATGGAGAGCCCCCACAGGAGCAGGCCCTGGGCCGGAGCCGCAGCTCCTGGTGAGGAGCCCACGCAGGAGCAGGGGGCTGGGGGGAGCTGCTGCCCATGGGGGACCTGTGCTGGAGCAGTTTGCTCCTGGGGGATGGATCCTGTGGGACAGAGCCGTGTGGGAGCAGTATCAGAGTGCCCAACCTTCTCATGTGCCCTGCCCTGCACACTGCCCTGTCCCTGTTTGACAATGAAGAGCTGACAGGTGGATCCTCCACATGACGATGAAGAGCCCAGGGAAGCAGATCCTCCAGAGGATGATGACAAGGAGATGGAGGTGGATCCTCCAGAGGATCATCAAGAGCATGAAAAGTGGATCATCCAGAGGAAGACCAAGAGCCCCTGGAGGTGGATCCTCTAGATGATGACTTTGAGCCCAGGGAGGTGGATTCTCCAGATAACAACAAAGAGCCCGGGGAGGCAGACTCCCCCTGGAGTTTCTTTTTTTTTTTTTTTTTTAAATGGAGTTTAAAAAAATTTTTATATTTTAAAAAAATGGCTATGTGGAGACTATGGAGGTGGACACTCTCATGAATGGTACTGAACTTGTGGTTGGGGACAATCTGAATAAGATGTCAAGGCAGAGGTGGCCCCTCCTATAAAGGATGGTGTGGAGGTGACCAAGGTGGTTCCTCTGGAAAATGATAGCACTGGGGGGGGTAGAGGTGGCCCCTCCAGCTGATGGAGTCAAAGGCACCTATCCTTGTGGCCTGTCCTGATGTCAGCAGGAGCCAAGGCCACCCCTCTGGATGACAGTGGTGAGGGAGCCAAAATGGCCCCTCCAGACAATGGCATCAAGGCTGTGGAAGTCGGTAATCTTGAACATGATGTTGCAGCCATGGTTGTAGACAATCAGGAAAGTGACGGTGAGGTCACTGAGGTTGTCCCTTTGGAAAATGACAAAATGGAGGTCACCAAGGTGACCCCTCTGGAAAATGAAGGCATGGAAACCCCTGAGTTGGTGGCCAGCTGATGGCTCTGAGCTTGCTGAGAGGGGGCAGAGAAAACAGCTGTCCCACAGCACGGGGTGTGGAGGTGTAAGTGCAGCCAGCCAGAGCAGGTCTCTTGGCCATAAGTAGACTTCCAAGTCTCCAGCTGACTACGATTACTTCAGCCTTTCTTCCCTGTCCTTTTTTCTTTGTTCCCTCTACTTGACCCCATCTCATGTTCTGGTTTTATCATCGTGCCACATTGCCTGTGGTCTACCCTGTTTCTGAGACACTGGAGCCTAAGATTTGTATCTGACATGTCATGGAAAACAACCACTGTACAATTTGGATGGGTCAGGACAGAAGCAGCCTGTGGATTCTGCAGCTATAGGGAGGAACACGCAGCAGCACAGTAGGAAGTCCTGTCCCCCATCTTCAGCCACAAAAAGCCAGTGAGGTCTTTTATACAGTTAATACATGGTTAGGGGGTAAAGTGTAAGAAATTAGGCCTCAGGTACAAAAGGCACTATGCCTATTACATGTACTAATTGCTTACTATGCATCTTTTTTGCCCACAAGCAAACTTCATAACTGCACACCTTACAAAAGACAGGAATCCAGCTCTTGAGGTGAGATCCTTGCTCTTGAGAGGCACCAGCCCTCCAGAAGGATCAGTGCTCAAGCCCATGCCCTGTTGGCAGAGACGAGCATTGGCCGTTTCCACACAAGTAAGTCATTTTATTATACTCTTCAATCTTTATGGTATGTTGCATGATGAAGCACTTACTATAAGTGATAATCCATTTATAAATGGGGAAAGGGTAGCATTTCTGTGCACTTCTATGCATCCCAGCTTTGTTAGACAGCTTGTTTTTCAGTTAAGAGCCTACTGCGTTAAAAAGACCACAACTAACCCTTTGCTCCCTTAGGGAGGGAGACACGTCTGCACAGCACCAAGCACACAGGGCACTCAAACGTGCTGATGTTGGCAGCTGAGATGACAGAACGGTTGTGTACAAGGAATGGCTCTTTGGTTGCCACTAGAGCTGATTCAGGCAGGTGGTTATCAGAAGCCATCACTCCACTGAAAGATCAATAACCTCATCAGAAGGGGAGAACAGACACAGACTTGTGCAGCAGAACCCAAGGACATAACTAAAATGAAGACAGAATTATTTTGCAATATTGAACTTACACGTTCAGCATGATTTGATCGCTGGGCAGTATCACCAGGGTTATGCGTTACAGAAGGACAGAAGAAGCAGCCAGCCCTACAGATGATGTGATGGCAGTTGATATACAACAGCATCAGCCCACGGGTGCATGGGCACCAGCTCTCTGGGCGAGCACCAGGCTGATACAGACAACAAGAGGCAGCTGGCTAGCTAAATTAGCAAAGCAGCTGGTCCTGAGCACTTTCATTTAACTTACGTACATAAATTAAGAGCCAAAGATTCTCTTCCTCTCTGCTCTGTTCTGAATTACATCTCACAGCAAGAATGAAACGTGGTTTTACAAGTGACAAAGCGCACAATACAAGGGGAGTAATTTGGATATCCTACCAGCATATTACAGCAGTCCACCCACAAAGCTGACTCTGGAGGAAAGGGACTTGCTACTCCCACTGTCACAAAAACATGAAATTCAAGTTCTTCTCTGCCCTGCAGGGATGGGGCCAGCATCGCTTTATGTTTTCCAAACCCACTCAAAATATCCAACACTGAAAAACTCACAGAAAAATAAAAGACATAAAAACACATATATGTTTAATAGCTTGGGGGCAATCTCATCTGTTTGTGATTGGTACTGTATTCAGCCGCTAATTCCAA